>NW_024080756.1:2777064-2955586 GCF_003009895.1 Hyaena hyaena
GAACCGCGAGATCATGACCTAAGCGAAAGTCGGACGCTTAACCGACTAAGCCACACAGGCGCCCCCTCACTTGGGGTTCTAATACTACTTCAGATTCTTAAAGTCTCTCACTTGTCACTGTTATTGGTGAGAGCATAGGGGGCTTTTCAAGGAAGTACACGGGGGCTGCTTCAAAGCCAGTAAAATTGATTTTCAAATCAAGTGTCAAATTCAACCGTGTTACTTTCCGAAAAGATTTCCTGATTCCTTTTATACCTGTCAACCACTGAAGCAATTCACTTTTCTAATGTGCAGATACGGAGTAACTATTAATATTTTGTTTCTCCAGAGAAATGGTGATCTGACTTTTAGATGTGGATATAAACACTTGGGGATTAGTTGAAATAAGAGCTCAACTCAATCTAGGATTTTTTTTTTTTTTTTTTTTTTTTGAGAAGATTATTGTCCTTTTTATGGTGAAGCACTACTTTTATACTTTTCATTTTTAAAAATTTTTGAGTTTGTTTATTTAAGTAGCACAAGTGGGGGAAAGGGAGAGGGAGAGAGTGAATCTTAAGCAGGCTTCACGCCCAGCGCAGAGCCCAACTCCAGGCTCAATCTCGCAAACCAGAGCATCATGACTTGAGCTGAAATCAAGAGTTAGACACTGAGCCATGCAGGTGCCCCAAGAATTAACTCCTATAAAAAAACCACATTTTTAACCCCCAAATCCTATCTGTGTCACACTGGAATTAGAGATGACCAAGGATGAATTTAACTTATGCCATCAAAATTTAAACTTTAACCAATAGGATTACATGCCAAAATAATTGCTGTGATTTTAATTTTTCGGATACAGATGAAGAACTAGCACTGGATGGCAGTTTTGACCCAGACCTAAAAAACTACCACAAACTCCAGTGGGAAACAGAATTCAGACCTGTGGCACAGCAGCTTCTGAACCGAATTCAGAGTCACCACACCTTCCTGGAACCCCTGCCTATTCCTTCTTTCTAACGTTGATACAGATTAACAACAGAAGCAAGAAGTCAGGGCTCCTTCATTCTTAAGAAGTGGTAACAAACATGAATATTTGTTTTTAAGTATGGACAAATAGTGAAAGTTTTTCAGATACTGATTTTACGGAGTAGTCTAAGTATTTTAAAAGAAATAGGCCTTTATTTTTCATTAGGTATTAGGGGGAAATGAATATAAATGTACTCTCTGCTCTGAGAAATGTAAGATGAAAATATATTCACAGTTTTTCTAAGTAAATGACTTCTTCTATTCTGTATTAAATACTTCAGTTCCAGTCTTAAAGTTGGATTTAACAACTTTGGAATGTAAGTGTGTGTCAGTTCAGTAAGCGACCCATGCAATGAAGACTCCTAGATTTTTGTGTCTGGGAAAGAACGGTGGTCGACACTATGAGGAACACATCACTATGTAAACATCTGTATTGATTCTTCATCCTCTAATAATAATTTTCTGGTCAGGTACCAGTATTTTTCTTGTTCTCCTATTAAGAGCAGGAGTAAGCAGAAAAACTTAGGGAAGACTGCTTTGGACAATCTACTCTATTAAATAAGTAAAATAGATGAAAAAGGGAGTATTTTACCTCTTTTCATTTGAAATAAAATGACTAGACCACACAGTCCTTCTAATTGTAACTCTCTGTGGCTAGGGAGGTGATGGAACATTATCAGGGTCTAGGCTTAGGTATATGGCAGGTCTCAGCTTGAATCCCAGCTGTGTCCTGCGTGGGCCTCGGGCAAGCTACTTAATTTCTTTAACTTCGTCTGTAAAATGGGAATAATAAAATAGGAATGTTTTATTCTAGTGCAGTTTGCGCGGGGGAAAAACATTAAATGGGCAAGTTGCCTAGCACAATGTCTGATGTGATAGTAGTACTCAATAAATTATAGCATTATGATGGTAATTAATTTATTAGTTTACTATTCTTTGCAGGGTAAGTTTGGCCTTTGACTAAATGACAAAAACCAAAGAAACTGAGATTGCTATTATCCTACATTAGCCAAGTGAAGATTTGGAACTAAAAGTAGAGGCACTACTCTGCTTGGAGAAAAGCTATTATGAGTGGCCCCTCTCTCACCCTACAAAATACCAAGACTAATGGGATGAAGGCAGGTACTTCAGACTGGATGGGCTCTTAAAGACCATTAGAAAATAATATCTAAATTTCCAGGAACAAATAGACTTTCCAAGGGCCCTTCTAGTCTGGGCCTCATCTCTGACGAGGGCTCAGCAAAATTCCATAGGAACACTTCCCTTACTATATAGTCTGAGGGGCTGATCTCTCAAAACCATTTAAGGATCTTTTTTTTTTTTTTTTAAATCCATAGAAGGCTCTATATTCTACTTTCAGTGAAAAAGATCAAACTATCCCCCCCCCGCCCCAAAACAGCCCACTGAGTATTTATAACTAACATAAGAACTCCTGGTGGAATACCAGTATACCTGTTCTCCATATAAACTCTTCACCCTCAGACTCCTGTGCAAGCTGAACCTTTTGGAACCATCTCTCTGCCTTCCCCTCCGCTTTTTTAAAAGATTTTTTCTTAAGGGATCTCTACACTGCACATGAGGCTCAAAAATCACAACCCTGAGATCAAGAGTTGCATGCTCTTGACTGACCAAGCCAGCCAGGCACCCTTGCCTTTTGTGAAAACTGATAAAAAAAAAAACCATGTAACATAAAATTTATCATACTGTTTTTAAATGTACAGTTTAGTAGTGTTAGGTATATTCACATTGCTCTTCAGCAGAGCTCTAGAACTTTTTCATCTTGCAAAACTAAAACTCTGTTTCAAAAAAATCACCATTTCCTCTTCCCCCCAGCTCCTAGCAACCACCGCTCTACTTTCTGTTTCTATAAATTTGATTAGATACCTCACATAAGTGGAATCATATAGTACTTGTCTTCTTGTACTGGCTTGTTTCACTCAGCATAATATCCTCAAAGTTGATTCTTGTTGAAGCATGTGACAGGATGTTCTTCCTTTTTAAAGCTGAATCGGGGGCGCCTGGGTGGCTCAGTCGGTTGAGCGTCTGACTTTAGCTCAGGTCATGATCTCACGGTTCGTGAGTTTGAGCCCCGTGTCGGGCTCTGTGCTGATAGCTAGCTCAGAGCCTGGAGGCTGCTTCAGATTTTGTGTCTCCCTCTCTCTCTGACCCTCCCCTGCTCACGCTCTCTCTCTCTCTCTCTCTCAGAAATAAATAAAAATATTAAAACAATTTTTTTAAGCTGAATCGTATTTCCTTATATGTATATGCCACATTTTGCTTATCCAGTCATCCATCAATGGACATTTGGGTTGCTTCTACCTCATGGCTATTGTGAATAATACCCTGTGAATGTGGTATGTAAATAGCTCTTTGAGATCCTCCTTTCAACTCTTTTGGGTATATACCCAGAAGTGGAATTACTGGATTGTATAGTAGTTCTATTTTTAATTTTGGGGGGAATATCTAAAGTGTTTTCCATTGAGGCTCCACCATTTTACATTACCACCAACAGTGCACAAAGGTTCAAATTTCTTCATATCTTTGCCAGTGCTTGTTATTTGTTTCTTATATTAGTCATCATAATAGGTCTAAAGTGATATGTCATTGTGGTTTTGATTTGCATTTCTCTAATTACCAGTGATGTTGAGTATATTTTCATCTGTTTGTTGACTGTTTGTATATCTTCCCTGGATTAATGTCCATTCAAGTCCTTTGCCCAGGTTTTAGTCGGTCTGTTTGGGTTTTCTGTTGTTGAGTCGAAGGAGTCCTTTATATATTCTGGCTATTAACCCTTGATCAATCATATGATTTGCAAATATCTTCTCCCATTCCATAGGTTGCATTTTCACTCTGTTGATTATGCCCTTTGATGCACAGAAGTTTTTTGTTTGTTTTTATTTTTTATTTATTTATTTTTTTTGGCAGTACAAGATACCTTTGTTTATTTACTTTTACAAATAGTTTATTGTCAAGTTGGTTTCCATATAACACCCAGTGCTCATCCCCACAAGTGCCCTCCTCCATGCCCATCTCCCCCCTCCTCCCCCACACCCATCAGTCCTCAGTTTGTTCTCAGCATTCAAGAGTCTCTCATGGTTTGCCCCTCTCCCTCTCCCCCGCTATTTCTCCCCTTCTTTTCCCCCATGGTCCTCTGTTAAGTTCCTCCTAATCCTTGTATACGTGCAAACATACGGTATTTGTCCTTCTCTGACTGACTTATTTTGCTCAGCATAACACCCTCAAGGTCCATCCATGTTGCTACACATGGCCAGATTTCATTATTTCTCATTGCCATGTAGTATTCCATAGTATAGATAAACCACATCTTCTTGATCCATTCATCCGTTGATGGACACTTAGGCTCTTTCCATGTTTTAGCAATTGTGGAGAGTGCTGCTATGAACATTGGGGTACATGTGCTCCTATGCATCAGCACCCCTCTATCCCTTGGGTAAATTCCTAGGAGTGCTATTGCTGGGTCATAGGGGAGTTTTATTGTTAATTTCATTTCTTCATTGAGTCATTGGATGTTTAGTAGCATGTTTAGCCTCCACTTATTTGTGTTTCTTCCAGTTTTTTTTTCTTGTAATTGATTTCTAGTTTTATACTGTTAAGGTCAGAAAAGATGTTTGATGGGACTTTAATGTTAAATTTACTGAGACTTCTTTTGTGGCCTAACGTGATCTATCCTGGAGAATGTTCCATGTGCACTTGAAAAGAAGTGTATTCTGCTCTGTGTGGATGGAATGTTCTATATATATCTGTTAAGTTCATCTGGTCTGGGTCATTCAAAGCCACTGTTTCCATACTGACTTTTCTGGCTAGACGATCTATCTATTGATGTAAGTAGGGCATTAATGTCTTGTACTGTTACTGTATTACTGTCAATTTCTTTATGTCTGTTAATATTTGCTTTACATATTTATGTGCTTCTATGTAGGGTGCATAGATATTTATAAATTTATATCTTTTTGTTAAATTGATTCCTTCGTTATTTTGTAATGCCCTTCTTTGTGTTTTGTTACAGTCTTTGTTTTTAAAGTGCATTTTGATATATAAGTATTGCTCCCCCTGGTTGTTTTCCACTTCCATTTGCATGGAATATCTTTTTCTATCCCTTTACTTTCCATTTCTGTGTTTCCTTAGGTGCGACATGAGTCTCTTGTAGGCAACATATAAGTGGATCGTGTTTGTTTTTTTTTTAATCCATTCAGTCCTTTGATTGGAGTATTTAGCTCATTTACAATTAATTATTGATAAGTATGTACCTATTGCTATGTTGCTAATTGTTTCCTGGTTGTTTTTACAGTCCTCTGTTCCTTTTATCTTCTCTTATTCTTGTCTCTTATACTTTGATTACATTTTTTAGTGTTATGTTTGGATTCCTTTCTCTTATTATTATCTATTACAGGCTTTTAGTTTGTGGTTATCATGAGATTCACATATAACATCCTATGTATATAGCAGTCTATATTAAGTTGATGGTTGCTAAAGTTCAAACACATTTTATTTTTTATTTTATTTATTTATTTATTTTTAAAGAATTTATTCATTTTTGAGAGATAGAAACAGAGCGCAAGCAGGGGTGGGGCAGAGAGAGGGCAACACAGAATCTGAAGCAGGCTCCAAGCTATCAGCACAGAGCCCAATGTGGGGCTCAGACCCACAAACTGTGAGATCATGACCCGAGCTGAAGTCAGACGTCCAACTGACTGAGCCACCCAGGCACCCCAGTTCAAACACATTTTAAAAGCACTACATTCTTACCCCGTCCATATTTTATGTATATGATGTCATATTTTATATATTTTTATTTCATGTATCCTTTAACTAATTTTTAGATATAATTAATTGTACTACTTTTTATCTTTTCACCTACATGCTAGTTTTAAAAGTGATTGATCTATATCTTTATAGGTTTGCTTTATTGGGGAATTTTTTTTCTTCCATAATTTTCTAACTTCTAGGTATGGCCTTTTCATTTCCATTTAAATGTGCCCTTCTGGGGTGCCTCTGTGGCTCCGTTGGTTGAGCATCCAACTTAAGCTTAGGTCATATCTCATGATTCATGGGTTCGAGCCATGAACATGTGCTGACAGCTCAGAGGCTGGAGCCTGCTTCAGAGTCTGTGTCTCCTTTTCTCTCTGCCCATACCCTGTGCACACTGAGTGTGTCTCTCTCTCAAAGATTAAAAAAAAAAAAACAACAACACATTAAAAAACTTAAAATTGAATTAAAATTAAAATTAAATTTAAAAAATTAAGCTGTCCTTTTAACATTTCTTCTAAAGTTTAGTGGTGATGAACTCCTTTAACTTTTGTCTGGGGAAGTCTTTATCAATCCTTCAATTCTGAATGATAACTTCGCCAGGTAGAGTATTCTTGGCTGTAGGTTTTTTCCCTTGCAGCACTGAATATATCATGCCACTCACTCCCTTCTGGTCTGCAGATTTTCTGCTGAAAAACCAGCTGATAGCGTTATGGGATTTCTCTTATACATAACGATATTCTTTTCTCTGCCTGCTTTTAAGATTCTCTCCTTAAGTTTAATTTTTGACATTTTAATTTTTATATGTCCTGGTATGGACCTCCTTAGGTTCAACTTGTTTGGGGGTGCTCTGTGATTCTTAGACTTGGATGTCTGTTTCCTTCCCCAGGTTAGGGAAGTTTTTAGCTATTATTCATAGAAGTTTTCTGTTCCTTTATTCCCTCTCTTCTCCTTCTGGGACCCCTATAATGCAAATGTTGTTATGATTTTCGAAGTTGTTGCAGAGATCCCTTAACCTATCCTCATCTTTAATAAA
The DNA here is from genome assembly GCF_003009895.1 of Hyaena hyaena. Lineage (NCBI taxonomy): Eukaryota > Metazoa > Chordata > Mammalia > Carnivora > Hyaenidae > Hyaena > Hyaena hyaena. The sequence continues at coordinate 2,783,873 of NW_024080756.1, forward strand.
TTCTTTTTTCTTTTTTCTGTTCATCATGGATATCCTCCATTACTCTGTCTTCCAGATCACTGATCCGGAAGGAATTCTGTATCCTTTAACCTGTTGTTGATTTCCTCTAGGGTATTTTTCATTTCAGTTATTATATTCTTCAGCTCTGATTGGTTCTTTTTAACATTTTCTATCTCCTTGATGAAGTTCTTACTGAGTTCATCTACTCTTGTCTTAAATCTTGTAAGTATCTTTATGACCATTACTTTGATTTATCAGGTAAAAATTGCTTATCTCCATTTTGCTTAGTTCTTTTTCTGAGCTTTTTGTTTTATTCTTTTACTTAGAACATATTCATCTGTGTCCTCATTTTGTCTAACTCTCTGTGTTTGTTTCTGTGTATTAGGTAGGTTAGCTACATCTCCTGGTCTTGAAAGGAATGCCCATAAGGCTATATACATAGGATGTTATATATGAATCTCATGATAACCACATGAGACAGCATCCTGTGGGGCCCAGTAGCACAATCCTCCCTGGTCATCAGAAGCAGGTGCTCTTGGGTATCCCCTGTGTGGGCTACATGTGCCCTCCCATTATGACACAACTGCTGTGTGCACACTGGTGAGCAGGGTTGTTTCCCAGGGTGGCTGGCTGCAATGACTGGCATAACTATTGCAGGTGCACTGGTGGGTAGAACTGACCCACCCCCCCCACCCCCCGCCCCGAGTGACTGGCATGACCATTGTGAGCATGCTGGTCAGTGAGGCTCTCCCCTTTCTTAGGGAAGGATTTGCTTTGTAAAGGTGCCAGTCCTGCCGGGCTGCCCACTGGGGTTGGTGGGGCACTAGTGACTCTGGGGGGATGCTGGTCCCAACTGAGGCTACCTGTCAGGTGTGGTGGGACAGGAGCCATTTTTAGAGGGGTGCCAGCTGGGGTGGGTCCTCAGAGAAATGCCAGAGCAGCATGAGCAGTGCTAGCAAGGTAGATGGAAAACAATATAACTAATTCCTCCTACCATCTGGCCAGCTAAGCTGAAGGTAGGCAAGAAAAATGGTGCCAATTTGCCTTTCTGTTCCTGCAGAAAGCTCTACAGATGTCTGCCTCTCTGGCACATACCGTAAAATTAGTCATTTAATCTCCTTGATGTATAATCCAAGCAAGTTTAAACTGCTGTTTCTGTGCTGGGTTTTAGACAGAGTGATATAGCACTGGCCCTTTTCCAGCAAAGTCTCTGTTTTCTGTAGCCTTCTAGCTTTCCTGGAGTTAGGCCTCACTGATTTTCAAATCGAGATGTTATGGATGCTTTTTTCTTTCTTTCTTTTTTTTTTTTTTTCCAGTGTAGGTCTTCAAGGCCGGGATGCTCAAAGTGGGGGTTAGTCTTTGCTCCTCAGGGAGATATCTGCACCTGTGATATCCCTCCTGCTGTGGGTGGCTATCTTGGAGGTTTCATTCCTGACCATGTCTCTCTTCCTATGTTTCTCACTGTGGCTGCTGCTTTATGTGTTTAACTGTCAAAGATGTATTCTGCCATTCTTCAGGTTGTTTTCAGGGTGAGTTGCATTATATGTAGTTGTTGCCATGATATGTCCACAGGAGGAGGTAAGCTCAAGACTCCCTCACTCTGCCATCTTCCTGGAATAAATCTACTTTGTTCTTTCGCAAGAGTGTTTTGAATTTTGGGGGTCCTCTGAGATTTCATATGAATTTTAGGATGGATTTCTCTATTCTTGCAAAAAAAAATGGCATTTTCAAAGAGATTACACTGAATCTATAGATTAGGTATATTGACATCTTAACAATATCCTTAAATCTTTTAATCCATGAACACAAGACATCTTTCCATTTATTTGTGTCTTCTTTAATTTCTTATAGAAGTTTATTGTAGTTTTCAGGCTACAAATCTTTCATCTTCTTGGTGAAACTTATTCCCAAGTATTTATTCTTTTTGATGCTATTGTAAATGGAATTATTTTCTTAATTTCCTTTTCAGATTGTTCATTTTTAGTGTATAAAAATGCAACAGGTTTTTGCATGTTGGTTTTGTATCTTACAACTTTGCTGAATTTACTAGTTCTAATAGGTGTGTGTGTGATCTTTAGGGTTTTCTGCAAATAAGGTCATGTTGCAGAGATAACTCGACTCTTCCTTTCCAATTTGAATATCTTTTCTTTTTCTTACCAGATTGTCCTGGCTAGGACTTCCAGAACAATGTTGAATAGACGTGGTGCAAGTAGGGATCCTTGTCTTATACCTGATCATATAAGAAAAGTTTCAGTCTTTTCATTGAATGTGATGTTAGTTATAGGCTTTTCATATATCGGTTTTATTATATTCAAATAGTTTCCTACTGATTCTAGTTTGTTGAGTGTTTTTAATCATGAAAAGGTGTTAAAATTTGTCAAATGCTTTTTCTGAATTGATTGAGATAATCATGTTGGTTTTTTTTTTTTGTTTTGTTTTTTGTCCTTCCTTCATTCTGTTAATGTGGTGTATTGCATTGATCATTAATTGTATGTTGAGCCATCCTTGCATTCCAGGAATAAATCCTATTTCATACTTTAGATGTGCTGTTGAATTTTTTTTGCTAGTATTCAGGATTTTTGCAACAGTATTCATCAGGGATATTGGTCTGTACTTCTCTTGTGATGTCTTTTTTAAAGTTTTTATTTTAATTCCAGTTAGTTAACATACAATGTTCTGTTAATTTCAGGTGAACAATATAGTGATTCAGCATTTCCATACATCCCCTAATTCTCATCAAGGCAAGTGCACGTCTCAATCTCCATTGTCTATTTAACTCATCCACCCAGCCATCTCCCTTCTGGTAACTCTGTTTGTTCTCTATGATTAAGAGCCTGTTTCTTGATTTGTCTCTCTTTCTCTGTTATTTTTTCCCTTTGGTTGTTTGTTTCTTAAATTTCATGAGTGAAATCATATGGTATTTGTCTTTCTCTGACTGAGCATTATATTCTCTAGTGCCACCCATGTTGATGCAAATGGTAAGATTTCATTGTTTTTCATGGCTGAGCAATATTCCATTATACATACCATATCTTTATCCATTTATCAGCCAGTGGACATTTGGGCTCTTTCCCTAATTTATCTATTGTAGATAATGCTTCTATAAACATAGGGGTGCATATATCCCTTTGAATTAGCATTTTTGTATTCTTGGGGTAAATACCCAGTAGTATGATTCCTGGATTGTAGGGTAGTTCTATTTTTAACTTCTTGAGGAGACTCCATACTGTTTTCTAGAGTGGCTGCACCAGCTTGCATTCCCACCGACAGTGCAAGAGTGTTTCCCTTTCTCCACATCCTCACCAACACCTGTTATTACTTTTTTTATGTTGTTGACTTTATTCTGACAGATGTGAGGTGATATCTCATTGTAGTTTTGATTTGCATTTCTCTGATGATAAGTGATGATGAGCACTTTTTCATGTGGCCATCTGGACGTCTTCTTTTGAAGAACTATCTGTTTATGTTTTCTGCCCATTTTTAAGTTGGATTATTTGTTTTCTGGGTGTTGAGCTGTATAAGTACTTTATATATTTTGGATACTAACCCTTTATCAGATATGTTATTTGCATATGTCTTTTCCATTCCATTACCTTTCCGTTTTGTTGATTGTTACTTTGTGCAGAAGCTTTTTATTTTTAGGGGTCCCTGGGTGGCTCAGTCAGTTAAGCGTCCGACTTCGGCTCAGGTCATGATCTCATGGTTTGTGGGTTTTAGCCCTGTGTCGGGCTCTGAGCTGACAGCTAGCTCAGAGTCTGGAGCCAGTTTTGGATTCTGTGTCTCCCTCTCTCTCCGACCCTCCCCTGCTCATGCTGTCTCTCTCTCTCAGAAATAAACATTTTAAAAAATTTTTAAAGAAGCTTTTTATTTTGATATAACCCCAATAGCTTATTTTTGCTTTTGTTTCCCTTTCCTCAGGACACATACCAAGAAGAAGTTGCTACCTCTGATGTCAAAGAAGTTACTGCCTGTGTTCTTTCTCCTCTAGTATTTTAATGGTTTCCTACCTCACATTTAGGTCTTTAATCCATTTGCACTTATTTTTGTGTATAGCATAAGAAAGTGGTTCAGTCTCATTCTTTTGCATGTTGCTGTCCAGTTTTCCCAACACCATTTGTTGAAAAGACCATCTTTTTCCCATTGGATATTCTTTCCTGCTTTGTCAAAGATTTAATTGACCATATAATTGTAGGTTTATTTCTGAATTCTCTGTCCGAGTCCATTGATCTGTTTGTCAGTTTTTGTGCCAGCACCATATTTGATGCCACCAGCTTTGCTCTTCTTTTTCAAGATTTCTTTGGCTATTGGTAGTCTTTTGTGGTTCCATACAAATTTTAGGATTGTTTGTTCTAGTTCTATGAAAAATGCTGTTAGTATTTTGATAGGGATTACATTAAATCTGTAGATTACTTTGGGTAGGATAGACATTTTAACAATATTTAATGTAGATGTTTTAACAGTATTCTTCCAATCCATGAGCATGGAATGTCTTTCCATTTCTTTGTGTTATGTTCAGTTTCTTTAATCAGTGTTTTATGGTTTGCAGAGTACAGGTCTTTCACCTCTTTGTTTAGATTTATTCCCAGGTTTCTTATTATTTTTGGTGTAATTGTAAATGCGATTGTTTTCTTAATTTCTCTTTCTGCTGCTTTGTTATTGTCGGGTAGAAATGTGATAGATTTCTGTTGATTTGCATTCTGCAACTTTATTGAATTTATTGGTTCTAGTGATTTTTTTGGTGGTGTCTTTTGGGTTTTCTATATTAGTATCATGTCATCTGCAAATAGTGAAAATTGTACTTCTTCCTTACCAATTTGGATGTCTTTGACTTCTTTTGTTGTCTGTTTGCTGTGGCTTGTACTTCCAATACTATGTTGAATAAACCGGTGATAGTAGACATTCTTGTCTTGTTCTTGACCTTAGGGAAAAGGCTCTCAGTTTTTCCTCATTTTTAAAAAGTTTATTTATTTTTAGGGGTGAGTAGAACAGAGAGACATTGAGAGAATCCCAAGCAGGCTCCATGCTGACAGCATGGAGCTTGATGCAGGGCTTGATCTCATGACCCTGGGATCATGACCTGGGCTGAAATCAAGAGTTGGAGGCTTAAGTGACTGAGCCAGCCAGGTGTCTCTCAGTTTGTCCCCATTGAGGACGATGTTAGCTGTGTGTTTTTCAGGGATGACCTTTATTGAGATATATTCCCTTGAAGCCTACTTTGTTAAGGGTTTTTTTTTTTTTTTTTTTTAAATCATGAATGGATATTGTACCTTGTAAAAATGTTTTTCCTACATTTGTTGAAATGATCATATAGTTCTTATCCTTTCCCTTATGTGATGTATCACACTGATTTATTTGCAAATATTGAATCATTTGCAACCCACGAATAAATCCCACTTGATTGTGGTGAATTATATTTTAAAGGTATTGTTGGATTGGTTTGCTAATATTTTGTTGAGCATTTTTGCATCTATGTTTATCAGAGATATTGGCCTGTAGTTCTGTTTTTTTGTGGTGTCATTATCTGGTTTTAGTATAAGGGTAGTGCTGGCCTCATAGAATGAATTGGAAGATTTCTTTCCTTTTCTAAGACTTTGGAATAAGTTGAGAACAATAAGTATTTACTCTTCTTTTGGTAGAATTCATCATATGTAAAGCTGTCTGGTCCTGGACTTTGGTTTTTTGGTTATGTTTTGATTACTGATTCAATAACTTTGTTGGTTATCAGTCTGTTCAAATTTTCTATTTTTCTGTTTCAGTTTGGTAGTTTTTATGTTTCTAGGACTTTATTTTTTTCTAATTTGTCCCATTTGTTGTCATATAGTTTTTCATAATATTCTCTTATGTTTTTGTATTTTGTGGTGTTATTTCTCCTTTCTCCTTTGATTTTATTTGGGTCCTTTCTCTCTTTTCTTGATAAGTCTGGCTAGAAGTTTATCAGTTTTATTGTTTTTTTCCCAAAGAATCATCTCCTCATTTTATTGATTGTTCTATTGCTTTTTTAGTTTCTATATCATCAATTTCTGTTCTAATTTTTATTCTGTCTTTCTGCTGGTTTTATGTTTTGTTCATTCTTTTTCTAGACCCTTAAGGTGCAAGGTTAGGTTGTTTATTTGAGATTTTGTTTTTTTGCTTCTTGAGGTAGGCCTGTATTGCTCTAGACCTCCCTCTAAGAACTTCTTCTGCTACATCTCAGAGGTTTTGGACCATTGTGTTCTTATTTTCATTTGCTTCCATGTACTTTTTTATTCTTTTATTTCCTGGCTGACCCATTCGTTGTTCGGTAGCATGTTATTTAACCTCCATGTATTTGTGTTCTTTCCAGAATTTTTCTAGTGATTGACTTCTAGTGTCATAGTGTTGTGGTCAGAAAAATGTTCAATCTTCTTGAATTTGTTCAGGTTTATTTTGTGGGCTAATATGTGTTATCCGGGAGAATGTTCCATGTGCACTTGAAAAGAATGCGTATGCTGCTGTTTAAGGATAGAATGTTCTGAAAATATCTGTTAAATCGATCTGTTTTAGTGTGTTATTCAAAGCTATTATTTCCTTCTTGATTTTATAGTTAGATGATCTGTCCATTGCTGTATGTGGGGCGTTAAATTCCCCTACTATTGTATTACTATCAATTAGTTTCTTTATATTTTTTATTAATTGGTTTTATGTATTTGGGTACTCCTATGTTGGGTACATAAATATTTACAATTATTATGTCTTCTCATTGGGTTGCCCCCTTTATTAATATATAGTGTCTTTCCTTGTCTTTTGTTTGTTTTTATTAAATATTTTTTTAGCATTTATTTATTTTTTGAGAGACAGAGTGTGAGCCAGGGAGGGGCAGAAAGAGAAGGACACACAGAATCCAAAGCAGACTCCAGGCTCTGAGCTGTCAGCACAGAGCCTGATGCAGGGCTTGAACTCACAAGCTGTGAGATCATGACCTGGGCTGAAGTTGGACACTTGACTGAGCCACCCAGGCACCCCTGTTACAGTCTTTGTTTTAAAATGAAATCTACTTTGTTGGATATAAAAATTGCTACTCTAGCTTTCTTTTGATGTCCTTAGGCAGAATAGATGTTTCTCCAGCCTTTCACTTTCAATATGCAGGTGTCTTTATAAAAATCTTTTATATTTTTTATAAAATTTATTTTAGGTCTAAAATGAGTCTCTTGTATGCAGCATATATATGGGTCTTGTTTTTTTTTTTTTTAATCCATTCTATCATTCTATGTCTTTTGATTGGAGTATTTAATTCATTTACATTCAAAGTAATTATTTATTTATTAATAGCTGTATTTGTTGTCATTTCATTACTTGTTTTGTGGTCGTTTCTGAAGATTTTCTCTGATCTGTCTTGTCTTTCTCCCTTTCATGTTTTGCTGCTTTTCCTTAGTGATATATTTGGATTTCTTCATCTTTATTCTTTGTATATTAGGTTTTTTTTTGATACATAGTTATCATTGGGTTTGTATATAACCTCTTTTGCATATAGCAATCTATATTAAGTTGATGGTCGTTTGAGTTTGAACTCATTCTTTTCTCCTCCCCATGTTTTAGGAATATGTTATTCCTTTTCTCATTAGTTCCTTAGCTCCTTTTTTACAGAAATATTCATTTTTATGGCTTTTGTGTTTCCTACCTCTATACTCTCACTTTTGATTTTTTTTTTTTTTTTCCTTGAAAGAGCACACAAGCTGTGGGGATGGGCAGAGGGAGAGAGAGAGAGAATATTAATCCAAAGCAGGCTCCAGGCTGAGCTGTCAGCACAGAGCCCAACGTGGGGCTCAAACTCACGAACTGCTAGATCATGACCCAGGGCTGAAGTTGGATGTTCAACCAACTGAGCCACTCAGTTGAGCGCCCCTCAAACAACTGTTAGTTTTGATTCTCCCCCGTCCATAGTCTGTTTCATTTATTTCTGCTCTGAACTTTATTTCCTCCCTTTAGCAAGCTTTGGTTTAGATTGTTTTTCTTTATCTAGTTCCTTGAAGTATGAAGCTAGATGGTTAATTTGAGATCTCTCTTCTTTCACCTAAGGATTTATAGCTATAAACTTCTTAGCACTGCATCCCATAAGTTTTGGTATGTCATGTTTTCATTTTAATTTGGCTTGAGATATTTTCTATTTTCTTTTTAGAGAGAGAGCATGCAGGAGTAGGTGAGAAGAGCAGAGGAAGTGAGAGAATCTTTTTTTTTTTTTCAATGTTTATTTTTGAGAGAGAGACAGACAGACATGAGCAGGGGAGGGGCTGAGAGAGAGAGAGAGACACAGAATCTGAATCAGGCTTCAGGCTCTGAGCTGTCAGCACAGCTGACAGGGGGAGACGGGGAGAGGGAAAGAAACTTAAACAGACTGCATGCTCAGTGCAGAGCCTGACACAGGTCTTGATCCCACAACCCTGGGATCATGACCTGAGCTGAAATCAAGAGTTAGATGCTCAACCAATTGAGCCACCTAGGTGCCCCTGTCTTGAGATATTTTCTAATTCTCTTTGTGACTTCATTGATGCACTAATTTAAGAATGTGTTTAATTTCCACATACTTGTAGACTTTCCAATTTTTCTTTCTACTACTGATTTATAGTATTACTCCACTGTGATCAGAAAGATACTGACATAAATTTTTAAAACTTTTCTTAAGACTTATTTTGTGGCTATTACTAATATGTGTTCAGTCCTGGAGAATGTTCCATGTGCAGTGTGCCGTTGTTGCAGGGAAAATGTTCTGTGTATGTCTGATAGATGCAACTAGTCTATAAGCGTTGTTTAAATCCTGCTTCCTTATTCATCTTCTGGTTGTTCTACCCATTATTAAAAGTCAGTTATTGAATCTCCTGCTCTTATTGTATTGCAATCTATTTCTCTCTTCAGTTCTGTTGTCTGCTTCATATATTTAGGTGCTGTAGTATTTGTTGCCTATATATTTATAATTGTTTTATCTTAAAAAAAATTTTTTTTTAAATTTTTTTTTTTAATGTTTTATTTATTTCTAGGAGAGAGAGAGACAGCGTGAGCAGGGGAGGGTCAGAGAGAGAGGGAGACACAGACTCTGAAACAGGCTCCAGGCTCCGAGCTGGCAGTCAGCACAGAGCCCGACGCGGGGCTCGAACCCACGAACCGCGAGATCATGACCTAAGCGAAAGTCGGACGCTCAACCGACTAAGCCACCCAGGCGCCCCTTAAAAAAATTTTTTTTTAATCTTTATTTATTCTTGAGAGACAGAGTATGATCTGGGGAGGGGGTGAGAGGGAGACACAGAATCCGAAGCAGGCCCCAGCCTCTGAGCCATCAGCACAGAGCCAAGTGCGGGGATTGAACCCACAGACTGTGAGATCATGACCTGAGCTGAAGTCGGATGCTCAACAGACTGAGCCACCCAGGCACCCCTATAATTGCTATACCTTCATGATGAACTGACAATTCTGATAATAATATAGCTATCTCTGCTCTCTTTTGGTTACCATTTGCATGGAATATATTTTTCCATTCTTCCACTTTCAGCCAATGTATGTCCTTAGATGAAATTTAGCCTTTTATAGATAGCATATAGATTCTCTTTTTTATCTTATCCATTGAGACAATCTATGTCTTTTGACTGGGAAATTAAATCATTTATATTTAATGTAATTACTGATAGGGAAAGAATTACTACTGACATTTTGTTAATTGTTTTCTGTATGTTTGATAGCTTTTCATCATTTCCCCTTAGTCTTTCCTTTGTGTTTTATTAATTTTTTTGTTAGTGACATTCTTTGATTTCTTTCTCATTTCTTTTTGTGTAAATTTTAGAGATATTTTTTGTGATTACCATGGGGAGTATATTAAAAAATCTGTTACAACAGTCTATTTTAAATTCATAATTTGAATTACATACAAATTCTCTGCCCACTCCCACCTTGTTATTGATGTCACAAATTATATCTTGAACCCATTAACAGATTTATTTTTTTTATGCCTATCTTTCCAATTCTATACAAAAACTAAAAGTGTACTTATGTGCCAAAATCACAATAATGCAGGTTTCTGTATTTGTCATATATTTACTGCTACCAGAGAACTTTAGATTTCCAAATGGATTGCTCTGTAACATCCTTTTGTTCCAATGTAAAGGACTTTCTTTAGCATTTCTGGTAGGGCAGGTCTAGTGGTAATGAACTCCCTCCGATAAATTCTGGGAAAGTCATAATTTCTCCCTATTTTTAAAGAACAGTTTTGCTGGATACTTTATTGTTGGTTGGTGGTTTTTTCCTTTCTTTGAATATATCATTCTACTGTTCTTTGGCCTGTAAGGTTTTGTCATCTTCTTCTTTTTTTAAAGTAATCTCTACACCCAACATGGGGCTCAAACTCATGACCCTGAGATCAAGAGTTGCATGCTCCACTGAGCCAGTCAGGTGCCCCTCAGGCTTATAATGTTTATGCTGAGAAACCTGTTGAAATCTTGTGGAGGTTCCCTTGTACAAGACATTTCTTTCAGGATTTTTTTTTTTTTTTTGGCCTTTCATTAGTTTGATTATAATGTGTCCTAATGTGATTTCTTTGGATTTATCTTAGAATTTGTTGAGCATCTTGAATTAGTATGCCCACTTCTTTCCTCAAAGTTGGTTTTCATTCATTATTCCTTTAAATAAGTTCTCTGTTCCTTTTGCTCTCTCTTCTCCCATAACATGTTTATTGACCTGCTTGATGATGCCCCGTAAGTCCCTTAGGCTCTCTTCACTTCATTTTACTTTTTGTCCCCCTGACTTGATAATATCAAATAACCTGTCTCCCAGGGTGGCTGCTGCTTTCTTCGGTCTGATCAAGTCTCCTGTTGAACTTCTCTAGTGAATTTTTCAATTCACTTGTTTTTCAGCTCAGAATTTGTTCTTTTTAATAGTTTGTCTCTTTGACAACAATCTCATTTTGTTTATGTCCTTTCCTGGCTTATTAATCTTGTTTTTAGTTCACTGAGTATCTTTAAAGCAATTGTTTTAAATTTTCACCAGTTAATTCAGAAATTTTCATTTTTTTAGGGTCAGTTTCAGGAGATCTTTGCTTTTAAAAAAAGTATTTAAAGAGAGAGTGTGAGTAGGAGAGGGGTGGAGCGAGAGAATCCCAAGCAGGCTCTGCACTGTCAGCGCAGAACTTGACTCAGGGCTTGATCACATAAACCATGAAATCATGACCTAAGCAGAAATCAAGAGTTGGCTACTCAACTGACCAAACCACCCAGGCACCCCTGGAAATTTTTGTTTTGTAGGTTATATGCCTTGTGAACTGTGTTGAGTTTTGGGCATTTGAAAAACAGCCACCTCTTCCAGCCTTTACTTGGCTTTGCCAATCAGCCTAGCTAGAGGCTCATGAACCTCTCAAACTGTTTTGGAGGATGTCTCCTCTCTGGGTGTGTGTGTGTACTTTCGTTCCAGGATACACATCAACTTCTAACTGTCTGAATTTTCCTAAGAGACTTGTCCTGTTTCTTCTCAGGACTTTCCTGTTTCAGTTTCTATTGCATCTGTCTGTACTGTCTTGCAACCTCTGCAGTGCAGAACACTGTAAACTCCCTACTGCTAACACCCCTCTGTGCTCACTTCTATTGTCAATGCTTTCTAATTAGCATCCAAACCTTGCCCCCACTCCTGCTAATGCTCCAAGTCAGGTCAGACAGAATCTAGTCTCTCGAGCAGTCCCAAGACAAGCCAGAGTGTTGGACACAAGTTCTACTTTTCTCTTTCTGTCCTAAGGGAAGAGCCACAAATTGGGAGTTTCTTCTCATTTGTGTCCTGCTGTGCCTAGTAGGGAGAGGGGCTGTGGTGAACATATTTCTACTAACGTCCCTACACTTTTGGTATAGCTTCCTCCTAGTTTTGTGTTTCCGTGGGTGCTGTAGCTTCCCAACTGGTTTCTAGAGTCCTTACAAAGGTGTTTGGTCCTCAATGTTGTTAACTCAGTGTCTGTGGGAAATGAGGACCTGGAACTTCACTGGTGATGTTACTTCCTATTCACCTGCCTTTTGCTGTCCCTTGATAATCACTAGTCACAAATGTGCAAATAAATTTCCACCATATCTTAATGATGGAAAACATGCTTATCTGTCAAGTTTTATTCAAAACTAATTTGAAGTACCTAAACTATTAGAAAAATAAAAATCTCTAAGCTTTTAAATGAATTTGAAATCATCATTTATATAATTTAAGCTTAAAAATTATGGTATACATAGATGTGTTCAGAATTCTTATAGTAAGAGATATAGAGTTAAATTTAGCCTAATAAAAATTTTTCCCAATTTTTACAAGTAAAACCTCCTGAGATTAAAAAAAATAATTGAATCCTGGAAAACTCAACCAGAAATCTTTTCATTATTTAAGAAACTTTCCTCTCCCAGGTGGACGTTTTTGGTATCCCATTAAGTATTTAACCTTCCTCAATTGTTTTGTCAAGTCTTAAAGGGTTATTGTAACATTACAAATCCTGTGTATTTAGTTTTGAGAAAACATTCCGAGTAACAGGAAACACCTGTTAAATGAGGTGTTGAAACATCAACTTTGTATCACAGGCAAGCCTTGATTACTTTAGGTATAAACATACTTTTTTACTTGTTAAAGTTTTCAACTTGTGATTTCTAAAGCCTGTGATTCTCAAAGCTTCAGTGGACTAAGATAATGCATTCAGGTGATCTTAAAATAACTTAAAAAAAAAAATTAGCATGTAAGGGATGGGCAGAGAGAATCTCAAGTAGGATCTGTGCTGTTGTTGCCAAGCTCGATGCAGGGCTCCATCTCATGAACCATGAGATCATGACCTGAGCTGAAATCAAGAGTCAGATGCTTAACCAACTGAGCCACCCAGGTGCCACAATCTTACATTTTTAAGAAGTACAAAAAACTAAGTGTAGAATGAATAAAATTTTAACTATGTGCAGTGTAAACTTGTTGGGTTCACCTGTATTGCTATAACTCTACAGACAGAAAAGTGCAAAGGCATGATGTGAATTCAATGTGTAGGATCATGTATGTATTATTGTAAGCTAATCAGAAATGGACTTATGTGGGGCTCCTGGCTAGGTCATTCAGCTGAGCGTCCATCTTTGGCTCACGTTGTGATCTTGTGGTTCACAAGTTTAAGACCCGCATCAGGCTCTGTGCTGACAGCTCAGGGCTGGAGCCTGCTTAGGATTCTGTGTTGCCCTCTTTCTGCCCCTCCCCAGCTTGTGCCCCTCTCTCAAAAATATTTTAAAAAATAGAAAAGAAATGGACCTATGTTTCTTTAAATATAAAATATATTGATAATAACAGTCTTGTCTTCTCACCAGGATATATAATTTTGAAGGCAGGAACTATTTCACCTCCCTACTCTCACCCACATATTATAAATTTGTAGGCACTAGATTGAGCTAAAATGTTTTGATGAGTAAGAGTTATTATAACAACTTTGATTAAATGTAGAGCTTTTTTCTTCCTTGCTGGACACATCAATATTTTTACTACCTGCTACAGTTTTTTTTTTTTTTTTAGAGCCCTCTGAAGTAAAAGCATATCAACAATGTTCAACTGAAGAAGTTAAATATGCATTCCAAACCAATAACAGTAAATTAAGCTTATAAGTTGACTAAATGTTTAAATTTTTATATATTTATAAAGTTCCAGGATTTAAACTGTAGCTATGTATACATACTATAAAATATTTGGTGGGCAAATCTTTATTGTAAAGACAAAGTCACAATTTGTTAAATCCACCCACCTATGCTACTTGCAGGGCCTTTCAAGCAATAACGTGTGTTTATTACCATAAACAAGACATTAGCATCCTTTTTCTTTCAGGAATAGAATTTAATGATTCATCACTTACATATAACATCCAGTGCTCATTTTTTGTCCTGTTGTCACTCCTTGTTTCTAAATTTCTTTTAAAGGACTTTAAGTAATCTGTACACCCAGTGTAGGGCTTGGACCCTGAGATCAAGAGTTGCATGCTCCACCAACTGAGCCACGTGCCCCTGTTTCTAATAATTCTTATTTGAACTCTAGAACATCTCTGTTCAAAAGGGACAAATGGCATTGAGAGTTTGCCATTTAAGTGTGAATCTACTTGGCTAATACAATTAAACAGAAATTCAGAATGGTAATTGATTGTGAAGTCATAACTTTTATGAGATTGAGACAGCACATAAAATTGGAGAAAAAGGATTTATTGAAAAATACCAATAATACTGACAGACTTCAAAAGCAATTCACGCTTCCAGAATACAAATACTTAATACATTTTTTCCAAATCTGTTTGCATTTCAAACAAAGTTAGCATTTTTGTAAATCAAATTTGATAACCTGACTAAAAATATTTTCCAGCTTTAGTTTGAAAGAGCTGCACAATCTTTAAAGTGGGGACCATGAGGCAGGCAGAATGCACCTGGGACTGCGCAGCAGTCTACAGCAACATTTCCCACAACTTCAGTGCTGGAAACAAAATACTGCACAAGACAGCTGCCCTCCAGTGTCATAGAATCTAGGGAAACAGCATATCAAAAGATAGCTAGCTTTTCTTATAATTTATACACTTTCATTTAAGATTGCTTTTTTGAAGAAAATCTTTAAGAATGCCACTGTAATTTAATGTCATCCAATAGGTAAATTAAAAAAAAAACTATAATGAAAGAAATGAACTGTTGCCATCGAAATGGTCTTTGCCGAGCTGTAATAATTCTATGTTTAGATGCAAAAAATTAACACATATGCAAGTTTAATTCGAAACCACGCAAATTATGTATGTAGGCTCAGATAGTAGCAGTGTTCACTTTTATTACTAATAGCTTAACTGGAACAGCCACTCTATTCATTCCACCAGCAGAAATAGCAGCACCAGGATCTAAAATTCTTTATGTATAAAAAGCTTATGTCATTATCCAACTCTCATTCTTTGCATGCTCCAATTCTTGTTATCTTATTTAACATAAAAGCAACAGGATTTGGAGAGTTACTATTTGCTGTATTAAAACAGTTATACAGCATCTTGTACTGTCAAAAAGCAAAATACTGTGAATGGCAGCCCTTCTTCACAGCTCTACACTTGAAGCTGCCAAGCATTCACTGCTCGTGCCAGCAGTGGTATTTCCACAGTAATAGAGCAGAAACTAAAGGAATCATGGCACAATGGATTTCTGAATTCTTTTATCTACCATTGGTCCTGGGGCTTAGTACCTTCCCCTTGTAGACTGTATCTGCGGATCATTCCATTATCTTTAATGGAGGAAAGGCATCAGGTCATATAGCGGGTAATGGCTCTCAGAGCGTAGAGGAGTTCCGCTTGCATCCTAGCTTCTATAAGAAGCAGATTAACATGAACCTGAATACAAAACACATTATTTAAGGGAGGGTTGTAAGCATTCCCAAGTGTTTCAGTGTATCTAGTGTCCCCCCCAAAATAAGTACATTTTCTATGTGCCACTGAATAACTTAGAAGTCTTAAATTTGTCTCAAACTGAAAGCCATTCTAATGCTCTTTTTGGATAGATACTGAGCTCATATTTGATAACATCTCTTCTTACAGGTTTGTTATATTTCAGAAAATCTAGACATTGCTTATTTAGAATACCAACCTCCCCTGCCAAATCATCACTTAATAATTTAAATAGTTTAAAAAAGATGGTTCAAAGACCAGACATTTCTATCTATAAACAATTCTCCTAAGCAGTGACAGCCATGCCAGCACTTCTGAAGTGGGGCCAGCCACGTGTCTGCCCTGTCTTTATTCTTTTACTCTAGAACTATAATGAGATTCCCTTACAAGGGATACCAGAGATAGCTGTGCTGGAATGCTTTTCTCAGGTTGGAAGAGGTTGATGGAAAAGATTTGGGAGCCATTAGATTAGGTGAAGGAATAAGAATCACTGCTAAGTTACAGAGCAAACCACAGTAGGTACCTACCTTCTCAGAGTGCTTAAACTGCCTCCAGAAGCTATCATACATTCTTTTGGTAACCTTTTCAGGAGTGCAAACAACAGTCTTGATATAAACTTTAAAGCTACGATCCAGTAACTGGTTAATTTCACCATAGTCATAGTCATCATATCTGTTAAAAGATAAAGTGAGAACTATATATTTTTAACATATAGTTTGCTGTCTTTTCAAAGTATGGACATTAGTAGTAAATGCTGTATTTTTCTTCCCTCCCCATGTAGGCAGCTGTCTCCCCAAAATAACTGCTTTATCATGTTTAATTGGAGGTGAATGAATGACTATAAAGGGGGTAAGAAACAGAGAAGTTAGGGAGATGAACAGGAAACTTGCCAGTGCCCAAGCAACAGTATAGACTTATAATCAAAGAAGCGACTGCACTGAGGAAATTGTGAAAACAGAATTTGAGTATTGTTAAAATTAAGAATTCCACATATTAAACACTGTTATTGGTTACTACTGCATGATATATAGATCATAATCTGCTTGTGTAAATGAAAACAATTAACAGTCATCCCCCCCCCCCCCCATGTTTCCAGGAGTTTCTGGGATCACATGAGGAAAAAAATGGTGGGGGATTGGCAGAGGATTATTCCAGAGGGAAGGATGATTTATAGTCAGCCTCACAGTGTCTACACTTAGGACAAGCTGTTCTGCTTTAAGCCAAGATGGTGTCTGCTCTGCCCCAATGGGCGATAGTTTCTACAACATCCAGGGACTGAAGCCTCTTGTTTGTTGTTCAGTCAAAAAAAAAAAAAAAAAGCTCTTGCAAAGCTGGTTCTACTACCATTCTGGAGGCTAAGTAGTCTGGTCACTGATAAAATGAATAGCAAGAGAAAACCTGATTTTATAGCTGAAATAATCAAAGTCCTAAAACATAGCGCTTATGTGCATATGTTAGAAGGTGGTATATAATGGCTGCACTTCCTGTATAATATGACTGAATACCTAATGGGACGAGAAAGTTTTGCATTTTGATGAAGTATCATGGGAGTAGGTACTGTTCAGAAGGAGCTTGAGAATAGCCAAGGGCACTATAAGCATACTTAGTTCCAAGAAGATAGGAGATGATACAAAGAGAAAAGATACCAAAGATTCCTCTATGCTCTAGGACCAGCTTGCTTGCCCTCCCCTGTACCTGAAGGCAATGTCCCTAACTTTCCCTTCCCTTCTGCCGAGCTAGGAGAGTGGAAATAACACGAGCTGCATTAAATTTTTTTTTTTTTTTTTTTTTTTACTCATAAGTGACATAAAAATAAGCTATTGGGGAAGGGATAGTTTTGAAAATTATACATATATGTAATATATATATAGTGTATCTCTGTGTATGTGTTTCAAGCACTTGAATAATTTAGCTCAAAGGAAAATATCTCTTTGTAAACATAATAGACTAACCTTATTCCAAACATGCAGTGAATATAGTTCCAAATAGCCCGTCTAAGCATTGAGGTATCAACATCTTTGTGCATTGCCATTGTATTATAAGTAAGATTGTAAGCAATGTGAAATTTTTCATCAATCAACTGTCCCACATCTGGATAAAGGCGATTTACCAAAGAATAACCATGGTCTTCCCAGCAATAGTCCTAAATACAGAGAACATAACAAATGTGAATAATTAAAATGTGGCCAAGTATAGTTCATATGGCAGAGCAGTAGAAATAGGTCAGATTACTGGCATTTGGAATCCACTGGCTTTCTAGTATGTTCCCTGCAGCACACAAGCCTTTCGTAGCTCAGTGAGTTTAAAAACCAGTGAGATTCTTACACACAGGCCATCCATTTTCAGCTTTCTCTGTCTCTTCATTCAGCATCCAGAGGCAACCCATCTTGGGAGTCATCTCTCCTTTTCCATAGCTGCAGCTACTCAAATGGTCCTCAAATTTTTGTCAATTTTTAATTCAACACAACCGTCACTCATTCCTTTTCCTCCTACCTCCGGATTCTTAGCATTATTAACTGAGTCTCCTAGTTAGTTTTCTTACACTAAATTTCCCTGCTTCCCCTCTTTCTACCTCAAGCAAAATAAGCCCCTACACTACTTCTATACTGCTCTCAAATTTATTTTCCTGAAACACCTCTTTGGTCAGTTTTGTAGGTTTTAACCAGAGTAACAACATATCAATTTTAAATTAGCTTCACCCTAATCAGAAGTAGGAATCCTTTGCTTGAAGCACTCAGCAGCCCAGCCAATTTCTTTATGATCCCTTCCCTCACTCTGTCCTTCAATCTAAGCTCAATGTATTGCCTATAGTCTCCTCTGCTTTACGATGCCTATGCTTTTGTACCATTCAAATCTCTCAAATCCTAACTCCCACCGTAACATTTCCAATCCACATGATCTCTTCAATTCTAATCTGTTATATTTCTTGACACAATTATACTATCAAGTAGAAATATTCTATAATGCTTCCTTGTGCCTAATTTTTGTCCCTTTAAACAACATCTTCATCCCTTGAGCAAAGAAACACAATTTTATAGTTCTCAAATTTTCATAATTTTGATAAAATAGCTTTTACTTAATTGGACCCTCACAATAACAAAGTTGGGAATATCAACTCATCTAAATTAAATATTTATACAATAGACTATTTAAGAAATACAGTTATGCTGCAGTATGTTTCTATTAATGGACTGGATTGGAAACAGTCTTACATGGCTTAGAGTACAGAGTAAATACTTGCTAATTAATTGAAGATTTTCAACTTTTACTGTGGAACCAGAGACTATGGCTACTGTTGCTCCTGAGATATATTTGCAAAGCACTTTTAGCACAGTACCCCCTACCAAGCAAAAACAGGAGGAGCCTAGTATCCTCGAGGACACTAAGTCCTAAGTTTCCATAGACTCAGAATTATACTGAGGAAGTTTTAATGTATATTTCAAAGTTCATGATTTCAGAGCTAAAGAAACTGGATCTACCAAAAATATTTCTATTCCCCACATCACTAATTTTATTCACTCTGAGAGAAGTGTTAAGTAATTTTGAATAACATTTATGTGAATCCTCTCAAGGTTTAATTTAAAACCCTCAAAAATGTTCATTGCTTCAAGTAATATTCAGTACATAGTTCACAGGGAATCAGGATAATGTAATTGTCATGATTTTACGGTCTATGTTATCAGTAAGAACACCCAAATTATAAAGAAAACAAGCAGAAACTTACTTTCCCTAAAAAAGAGTAAATAAAGCACACTTTAAATAAATTTCACTTTTGAATTTTTCATCCTCTTTCCCTCTACTCACATACACGTAATGCTTGAGAGGCCAGGGACATTTATTACTCAGGCCTGGTGCATATCAGGGCCCCACTTTAACACTCGGGCTCAATAGGAGAGGAGAAGAAAATCCAATGCTATAAATGCTACTATTATTCATTATTTAGATATATTACAAACTTGAGTTTTGGCACACCAACTGGGAACCTAATCCAATATTGTAATTCAGTTTTATGGGTGAATGTTTTGATTTCTGAACAACTGATTTAGGAACTTTAACAATAAAATAAATATATTTAAGGGAATTGCCTGATAAAGAAAAGTTACATCTTCAACATTCTATAATTCTCAAATCCAGGGCAGGGGGGTTTCGTATTTTAAGTCAGACTGAGATACTTCTAACTAATCACGAGCAATTTTACCTGGACTCGAAATGTTGGAACATGCATCCCGTGTCTAGAGAAATCCTTATAGCCATAACTGGTATCCTCAAAGTGACGAGATACATCTCTTGCTGGTGTAACTTCTTCATCATCTGAAATAATTAAAAAGACACTGAAAGCTTTTCAAAAACAGAATGCTAGTTAAAATTCATTTTACCTATAACAAGTAAAAACAGGATAGCCCTTTCTCTCACAGTGAGTAATCAACTAAAGTCTTAAAACCGTAAAGAGAAGTAGCTTATTTACCATTAAATGGAATGTAATTAGATTTTGTTATAAAAATATTCATGGTTGAATTTTGATGCTTTGCATTTTTCTCTTTCCTATGCCTTCTATGTCCCCAGTTCTACTTAAAAGCAAGTACTCAAAGTTTGAACACCTTTTGGGTAATCTTTATGGTGATTAATCATTTATGCTCTATACTTTAGCACTTGAATGATTTCTGTTTAAATATTAATGTCCTACAATATATAATATGATCTAACACCTCAAAGGGTCCTAGAAACAATACTGGAGTGGTGAATCATTTTTACAATGTTTCCTGAACTGCTCTAAACCTTTCTGGATTGCTTTCATGTTTGTTTGAAGTAAACAGAAAAAAAAAAAAAAACTTTTCCTCAAGGAGAAACAAGGTAACATCCAACCTTCATTTATACACATTTTATTTTTTCTGGGTGTCTCAGTCAGTTAAGCATCTGACTCCTGATTTTGGCTCAGGTCATGATCTCAGGGTTTGTGAAACTGGGCTCTGTGCTGACAGCGTGGAGCCTGCTTGGGATCTCTCTGCCGCTTTCTCAAAATAAATAAACTTAAAACATCTTTTTCTTTGCTATTAAGAAATTTGGTGCTTTTAACACATATGCTTTTTCACTCTGTTATCAAAATACATTTTGAGACACTTCAACTGTTTTTCCTGTAAATTACCCGATTTATATATTAAATCCTATACCCTGTATATAAAGGCCAAACATAAAGGATTTAAGTTTGTTGTCAATTGTCTAATAAGCAGTTCCATTTCACAAATCATTGTATTTTAAAGCTAAAAAGTAATCTCAGAGCTTTACAAACCCAATTTCCTAATTTTATTTAATTTCTTTAATGTTTGTTTATTTAGAAAGAGTATGTGAGTAGGAGAGGGGCAGAGAGAATCCCCAGCAGGCTCTGCATGGACTTGGGGCTTGATCTTACATACTGTGAGATCATGACCTGAGCCAAACTCAAGAGTCAGATGCTTAACCAACTAAGCCAGCCGGGTACCCCCATACATTCACAAAGCTTATTAGCAGTGATTTTAGTACAAAAACCCAAATCAAATGTCCTCTTTTAGTCTAGTGCTATTTATACTAAAACTTCTTTTTCTAGGTTGCCTGCTTTATTTATAGGTAGGAACACCTATGCAATAACAGCTTCTCGAAAAGGAAAGATGTATTTGGATTGAGGTTTTGAAACTTTATTTCTTAAAAAAATTTTTTTTAAATGTTTTATTTACTTCTGAGAGAGGGAAACAGACAGCATGAGCAGGGGAAGGTCAGAGAGAGAGGGAGATACAGAATCTGAAGCAGGCTCCAGGTTCTGAGCTGGCTGTCAACACAGAGCCCGATGCGGGGCTCAAACCCACAAACCGGGAAATCATGACGTGAGCCAAAGTCAGAAGCTTAACTGACTGAACCACCCAGGCGCAACTTTGGCTCAGGTTATGATCTCATGGTAGTTCGTGGGTTTGAGCCCCCTGTCAGGCTCTGTGCTGACTGCCAGCTCCAGAGTCTGTGTCTCCCTCTCTCTCTGACCCTCCCCTGTTCACTCTCTTTCAGAAATAAATAAAACATTGAAAAAAAATTTTTTAAACTTTTATCTTTTATTAGAGAATTTAAATAAAAGTTTCTATTTTTTTTAAAAAAATTTTATCTAAATTCTCACCCCCACCTGGGTGGCTCACTGTTAAGTGTCCAACTCTTGGCTTTGGCTCAGGTCATGATCCCATGGTTCCTGAGATTGAGCCCTAAGTTGGGCTTTGTGCTGATAGAGTGAAGCCTGCTTGGGATTTTCTCAAAAATAAACATTAAAAAAATAAAATTCTCTAAATAATAAAAGGCGGCTCTTTTTGGTAAGCAATAGAAGTTTTGCTGACTATGTAATGATTGCTTTTACCTGAAGAGAAGACAAACATGCTCTCTCTTTTTTCTATTTCAAAACGCGAAGCCATCTCTTCTTGACTTGCCTCTTCTTCATCTCGACATTCCTGTAACTGCCTCATCTTTTCCATGAGGGCTTCAACCTCAAAAAAGGAATCACTTACCTGAAGAGAAAATATAATGTTGCATATGTCAGACAAAGGATGAAATTTAAAAAATATCTTTTATTAAGACACAAATTCTTATGAGACAACAAAATATAGGAAAAATAGATCTTATAATTTTGGTGTACATATACAGGTCTATAGATTTTAAAATAAAAATTATTTAAAAACGTTATTGTTAGTGCTGAGTTTTAAGAATTAAAATTTAACACTTATCGTCAACTTAGAACGGCTCAGTTAAACAATATATGAAAGTATAAGTGGTTTTGCCTCAACTATGCACATTTGGGCACACTGTCAACACGTGTCTACCACCTTCAAATTATAGTAATCAGTCTGAATTTACCAATTAAGAATGAAATTTGTCCTTAAAGGGTTGGAATTCTCCACCTGACCTCTGCCAATGGGGTTGGCAGCTGTCTCTTGCTGGGATGACTAGAGCAGTGACATCTGTAGAACAGGTCTGACACATGAGGACTGGCCAGTGCACTTGAACTAGCCAAACAATACATACTTCCATACCCTGCTGCATCCTTACTATGAAAGTGGGATCAAATCTGTGAAATTTATCTTATAAAACATTAAGAAATCTTCCAATTTCAAGTCTCAGTATTCAAACACAGAACTGTTTTCTCATTAAAAATATCTTTTGCTAGGAATGTTCTTCCCCTACTCTTATACTCTTTTCCTGGCTTATACCCATTGGTCCTTCACATGTCAGCTTACTTGCTTTTCCTGTTCTGTCCCCCCATCCCAAACCTTGCCACCCTAATTATGGTCACACAGCATTCTGCTCATTCCTTCAGAGCACCAGATACAATTCGTAATTGTTATTGCATGATACTGGTTTAATGCCTGCCTTCCTCAGACCAAACCTTCATAAGGACAGGGGACTTGTCTAATTTATAAGTATATATTCAGAGCCCAGCACAGTACCTGGCACATAGTAGATTATTTGCAAAATATTTGTTGCAGAAAGCTTGTCAGGATAATTCTACACTAAGATACAAATAATCTGTACTACTGGTACTTTATATTTTCATATGACCCTAACAGTTACACTGAAGCACCCGATAGTGAGTACTTTCTCTCACAATTTCATGATGGCGGAAAGTGTTCCTATGATGTATTAGAGGTTCTTCTGGTACATAGTTCTCCTTAATTACTCCTAAGCCAGAGTTGGTAGCCAAATAAAGGGCTAAAAAGATGACCCAAGGTTTACCAAAAAAAAAAAAAAAAAAAAAAAATAAGGTTTCTGTCAACTCACATTATCCTTCATTATATTACCTATTTTGTTTATTTACCTTCTTCTAAAATAGCCCAAATTTTAAGTATTCTTATGAAAGACAATTCTTGATAGAATTTACAGTGAAGAGGAAAAGGAATTGAACTGAATCAGACATCTAATATGTACCTGAAGAATAAACTATTAGCTCACTGACAAGTGCCCTCAGTGTGGGCCATAAGCCACAAATAGCCAACTCAGGGAATTAAATAGAGGAATTTAAAATTTCTATTATTTTACTATTAATCTCATGTAATAGAGGGATAACCAGAAATAATCAAGTACTTTTTAGCCTTGTGCTATTTTTTTTTTACCCTTTACCCTAAAAATTTTATTAGGGAAAAACTACAAAATATTTATAGTACAATGTTTACAGTCACAATTTGTAGTGAACCAATTTCCCAAAATATATTACAACTCAAGTTGACTTACTTGTTACATTCAAAAACCTACTTCTAAGTAGTACAGAGTACATACATACCTAGTGCTCCAACCG
Source organism: Hyaena hyaena (assembly GCF_003009895.1). Classification (NCBI taxonomy): domain Eukaryota; kingdom Metazoa; phylum Chordata; class Mammalia; order Carnivora; family Hyaenidae; genus Hyaena; species Hyaena hyaena. Next base: position 2,807,542 of record NW_024080756.1, read on the forward strand.
TACCTATGTACAAACAAACTAAAGCTACTGCTCATTCATCCCCTGTTCAGGAAAGCATTCTTGCCTTTCTATACACCCACACAAAAAGTACAAATTTTGGAGTTTTCTGTAATGAAACAAGGCGTGCTGGTGTACTGCATACCATTTTAGCACTAAGAGGTGGCCTCTTCACTTCATATAAAAAAAGTGGTAAATATCTTTTCCTTTTGTGTAGTTGAACCCATACTACATTCAAATTCTCTCAAGCACTAATAGACAAAATACTTATGTGGTTGAGGAAGACTTAAGGCAAGTTCTGGCCCTTCCAAAGGCACTATAAGACTACCCCCAACCCCTTTATTTTCTTCAGCCTTGTACTAAATCAAAGGTGAGAGAGGACAACAATCCAGCTCCAAGCATCCTAGCAACTGTTACCATTTTCCCTTAGACCATCTCATAAAAGTTTTACTAAATGGTCAGTGGCCAATATTATGGCCTATAACATTAATCCAAGTAGCTCAACAGGGTGAAGCTGATGGTCTTGGGCCTTGTGAGCACAGCAGTGATCAATCCTAGGAAAATTATTTTCCTTATGTGCTAATCTCACCATATGTAAATGGTACTTCTTATTTAGCACTTGATAAATGCCAGCTGTACTAGGCCTTTTAGAGACATTCTTTAGAAACATTTCATTTAAACCTCAAATAACCTTATGTTTATTTAGACATGAAAGAACAGAGGCTCAGGGAGGTAAGATAACTTGCCCACAGTCAAATATATACATTAAAGGTAATTCAAAACTGTTCAAATCTGTTTCAAAGGAATAATATAACCGAGAAAATCTATGCATGCAAAGTATTCAGAGAACTGTGATGCTGTTTCTGTGATTTCTATAGCAAAAGAATGCAGAGGGGATTTTGACTCATCGTATTTAGGAATTAAAATCTGCTTATAAAAAATTCAACTTGTTCTAATCTGTTTCAAGGGAATAACAAAATTGAGAAAATATAAAAGCCAGAGAAGGAATAGAAGTGAAAACATTTTAATAAACTTACTTTCACTTACATATATATTTGTGCCAAGTTAAACATGAAAAAAGAATTTTAAAAGGAGAAATTTCTAGTTAAGGCTGATGAACTCTTCTAAAAGATCATTAAGAAACCAGCCTGTTTCTTTTATGCAAAAGGGAGGAAAAGAATGTGATCAGCATCAGGGAGTCTCCACCACTAATTTCCATGGTCTCAGCCTCCCCTCATCTCACTGCAGCACCCATTCAATACTAGCTGGCTCTCAATGGGCACATGCTGGTGCCTCCTGATCCTAAAATTACTTGAGTGTAACCTCCTAAAGGGTCTGATTTTATTTTATTCCTTAGCCCTAAACTATTGCTGAGCATTTAAAGGCAGTTGATAAATACTTGTTGAATGAACAGGTAGAGAGCCTTAATATCTCTATGGATTTAACAAGGTAGGTTTTCCAAGAAGTCACAGGAAAAAATAATATAGCAGCAATTATTATGATTAGTTTTATGATAATCCTGTAACAAATAATACTTACCGGAACATTCCCTGCTGAGTTGACCTGCATCTCATCCACACTGTGATTGCCATTTGTAATGTCACAGATGCAGTAGTTACTAACGGAAGGAGGTCTGAATGTGTGGCCACCGTCACAATGAATTTCTGGACTGATTCCACAGCCAAATGTGAATGAGGCAAGAGAATGATAGTGTGTGAGGAGAACCACTGCATGTACCAGTTCTGCAAGGGACCAGCTGTGCTCTTCAGCTTTTAAAAGTCCCTCAAGAAAAAAAAAAAGGAGAACATATTTTTATACTAGTTATGGTGTTGATAAAAGTAAATAGTTCATCTTGGTATTTAATCTATTTAAAACAGAATTAGGGGGCATCTGGGTAGCTCAGTCGCTTAGGCATCTGACTCTTGATTTTGTCTTAGGTCATAATCTCATGGTTCATGGGTTTGAGCCCCACATGAGGCTCTGAGCTGACACCATTAAGCCTGCAGTGTTGAGCCTGCTTGAGATTCTCTCCCTGCCCCTCCCCTGCTCATGTGTGCAGGTGCACGCATGCACTCTCTCTCAAAATAAACTTAAAAAATAAAAATAAAAACAGGATTAGTCACTGTATAAAACCTAGGGTACAATAATAATTTGAGACACACAGAACCCAGAATGCTATTTTTTTATCGATCATGTAAACAGAGCTTAACATAATCGGATAATGACATATTCATTATTATTTTGATTTTCCAAAATCCTGATTTAAAAATGTAACAATACTTTTTGTTTAAAAGCAGTTGTCATATTTCAGATGCTGGACTATGAATGCTTTAACTGTTATTCAAAGTCTCAATCTAAGTGTAATAAAAATGTATTTAAAGTGAAAGCTACTGTATAAAATATGCCTGTGTTTTTCTTTATCATCAAGCTTTCTCAAGGAATTTTAAAGGCAGTAGTTTGAACTTGACTCTTCATATCCCTAAATCATCAAATTAGATTTATTTTAAAAATTATGTTCAAGGTAAAGTCTATGATTCTTCAAATTCTTACAGATCATACCCTTTCTCTTCATTTCTTGTTTTATAATCCTGTGTAATTTTGCATTACCAGACAATATAATAGATACTATGTTAATCCTATTCAGATCTTATATCTTAATAAGATGCTTCACTTTATAATAGTATTGAACATGTTTTATGAAATAGAAAGATAAACCCAAGAATATGTTGTATTTTTAAGAATTTCTACTCTAGGTAGCTACTTTTAGAGATGTCAATCTACCTTTATTTTATTAATAAACAGAGCCAGAAGGCACTAATTTAAATGGCATTTTATAAAGATACACAAGATGCCACTTCACACCTATCAGAATGGCTAAAATCCAAAACACTGATACACCAAATGCTGGTAAGGATGTAGAGAAATAGGAATGCTCATCCAATGCTGGTGGGAATGCAAACTGGTACAGCCACTTTGGAAGACCATTTCCCAGTTTCTTGCAAAGCTAAACACAGGCTTACCATGGAATCTAACAATCACATTCCTGGTTATTTACCCTAGTTGAACACTTATGTTCACCAAAAATACCCTGCATGTGAATGTTTATAGCAGCTTTCTTCATAATTGCTCAAAACCAGAAGTAACCGAAGATGGCTTTCAAACGAACTATGGTAACTCCATATAGTGGTGTATTATAATTCAGTAATAAATAAAGGAACAGTTAAGCCAGGAAAATGCATGGAGGAAACCTTAAATGCATACTGATAAGAAAAGCAGCTTGTCTGAAAAGATGATATACTGTATGACTCCAACTATGTAACATTCTGGATAAAGCAAAATTATAGACAGTAAAAACATCAGCAATTGCAGGGTTTCAGGGAGAAGGGGAGGGAGATGAACAGGTGGAGCCCGGAGGATTTTTAGAGCAGTGAAACTTTTTTGTATGATAGTGTACTGGTGGCTGGATGACATTAGCATTTGTCAAAACCCATAGAACTGTACAACACAAAGAGTGAACCCTAATGTAAGCCACAGACTTTAGTTAATAGATCAATATTGATTCTTTACTTACAGCAAATGTTACCATACTAATGCTAGATGTTAATAAAAGAGACTAGGAAGGAGGTTCAGGAGGTTAGAATGTGAGAACTCTGTACTTTCTGTGCCATTTTTCTGTAAACCTAAAACTGCTCTAATAATTAAAGTTTGTTAAAAAAAAAAAAAAAAACCACCCTAGAGACATTACTTCTACTTACCTCAATATGTTCTTTGGTGATAAGCCAAGGTCTATGGGCTAACACTTTGTTAAGTTCTCCTAAATTTTGTAGTTTTTGAGGAGCATTCTCTAAACCATTAAGCCATTTGGGGTTTCCACCAACATGAAGGAAATCATTTACATGGAGGTTCACTAAGTAGGAACACTGATGTCTTGCTGCAGCCTTAAGAGAAAACAAAAAGATCAATCTAACTATAAATATTAAAATCTTAAACTATGAATCTTTCTACTTTACAATGTGTAAAATAGCAAGTGTTTGATTAGTCTGTTTGCAAATTTTTCATAGAAAATTTTTCATATAAACATTAAAAAATCACACACACCATAGAAAGCACCTCAGGAATATCCTGAGAATAAACTAAATATCTGATAAAAATATTTGAGCCTTAGGAATTGTATTTATGTAACTTTCAGATCCTCAGATTAACAAACGTCAGTTAAGGTGCCAACCATAAAATAATGGAGTATAATTTACAAATCGAACAGGAGTAGCACCACTTAAGTCAGTGTGAACTATCTGTAATAGTGAAATAGATCCTGTGTTCTTCTTTCTTCTGATTTAGTGGAAAATGGTTGTCAATAGTGTATAAATACTCTTCTTTTTAGTGATACACTTGAGAGTATACTTATTTATTAAGAGGAAAACCACATACTATCTAACAGGAATCCAATAAGTTAGAAAATAAGTATTCATCCCTGTGTTTAAAGCATTAACCATCTCTTAAAATGATTAATAAAGGAAGCAGGAAGAATTTTCCTTTAATGTTTACAAACCATTATTCCAATGTAGTGCCGATAATATAGGGGTAATGGCCCATCCATTTGCAGTAGATAGTGTTGAGTTTTTAGGAAACTTTCTAGATATTGTGGGTGAAAAACCATCACTAATGTAATGTTATCCAAACGACCCAAAGCAGCAAAAGAATCTGCAAATAAAGCATGCATCTGTGCGTCTTCACTTCCCACTTGGAGAATCTGTATGAAAGAGAGGAAAACCATGGTTACATAAATTGTAAATTGGTATTAGAATGCAGTGCATACATATTTAAGTGTCATCTAGAAGCAGGGTAAATTTGGCTTGAGAGAAAGGTTATAATTCTGAAAATCTAACTCAACTGGCAGCCAAGACAGAAGAATAAACAGTTGCACATTATGTAGTAGGTAGGAGATAAACAACAAAGGCCGAACATTAAAGGCCATCTAGATAGGCTGCTTGTAGACTTGGCCAGAATCCAGATAAAGAGGCAGATTTAGATTATCAAATTTGCAGAGCTTGCAAACAGACTCTAAAGCCTTTACCTTTTCTTTATAATGACTACTCTCAATTTAAGGAGAACCAAAATTAACATCAAACCAACTTTGAAAACAAAGCATAGGAGCTTTTGCATATTTAGAATTAAACATCCAATCTAGCATTGACACCATTCCTGTAGAGATGGCCAAGACCAAGTAACTCAGCTTACAATCATGCATCTACCTAAACATCTAAATATAAAGAGATGGAGTATCATTGGTCGAAAACAAGTCTTGCCTTTCCTAGATTAAATACGGCTGTTAGAAAAGCGTCATGAAATACTAGAAATCAACATGAGCATAACAGCTTTTTAATCCCACAGATTCACTGCCAAAGCATGATGATTAACTGCGATCAACTCGTAAAACATGTTGTTGTCCAACAGTTGTTCAGATGCCAAGACATGGGTCATGAAAGCTTTTCCTTAAAAGCATACAGTTCACTATGTACTTTCACAAACAACATACCTCCTTTTCTGGGATGAATCTGCTTGGTCCGTGTCCTAGTGGTCGAGGAATTCTAATTCCAAGTTCCTAGAAAAGAAAATTACACCATCTTAGACTTCTTAGCAGTAAACAACATGAACTGAGGCTACAGGAATGTGGGGGAAAACAAACAGTTGAACAGAGACAGGCTTGTTTTGGTGGTTTGTTTTCATGGCCATATATACATACCAACTCCTCTGTTTGCATCGTATGGCTGACAAGAGCTTATAATATAATATGACACAGACTAAAAACAATAAAACCTGTCTCACTAAAACCAGAGTTTTGCATAAAGTACTTGGCAGAAAGTCTAGAACAGAAAGTTCAGCACATAGCAACCAACCCTGTGGATTGTCACTGATACAAAATAAGACCAATGTGTTTGTACATCCAAAACTCAACCAACCAAAACATCAACCCCTGTATATCTGGTCATGAAATGAAAAAGCACTAACCTCTGCCTAGATGACTTAAACTGAAAGGAGTGTAATTATTATTACACCTACAATAACACTTCACAATAGAAGAAACAGTATGAAAAATAAAAAGTAGTTACTTAAGTTTATAAAAGAAAAAGTACTGCAGCACATGTTTTCTCTGTGGCTGAGTAAAACAATCTCTTAGAAACTGAGTTTGCTTTAAATCTTTTATTTCTAGTATGTTATCACTTTGCTTATATTTTAGAGCTCAAGCAATGAACAAAGAAGGTTTTCTGCCCTTTGACATAGTCAATCTAGAACCTGTACTTGAAGTCTACTAGAATTGTGTATTTGATGTGACACTGTACTATGCTTAACAAAACTGACAAGTGTTAAAGGTCCATCGTTTCCCCAATGTGTGGTTACAGAAACAAAACTAAAATAACAACAAACTTTTTTTTAAAGGCTCATGTCCTACCAATCTGGTTTCTTTTTTTTTTTTTTATAGTTTATTGTCGAGTTGGTTTCCATATAGCACCAAGTGCTATCAATCTGGTTTCTAAAAAACAAAAAACAAACAAAGAAATTTCTAAAGTTTACACATCTATTTATATTTATAAACCCTGGCTTATATGATTGCATACCAATACTATTTGTACCCTCTACTGCTTCCAAAAGTCTTCAGGATGTTCCTTTTAAAGAAAAAAAGGGGGGGGGGTCATGCAGACAGAGAAGGATATGTGGCAGCAATTAAAAAAATCTGGGCCAAGTGAATGAAAACATTTTGAGCACAGTGGATTTTTAAAAATTAAGCAGGCAGGACAAAACTGAAGAAAATCTTTATTGGGAGAACTTAAGATGTGGATTCAAATATACTTGCCAACACACTTATACTGAACATAGCAATGCTCTGTTTCCTTCACTAGAGGAGGCACTCAATTCACTGGTCTGGGTACATGTATGTCTTAATTTTAAAAGCCTGTAATAAATACAAGAAAAAACCCCCACATTTCTTCTATTCAATGCATCATCTTGGCACAAATGCAGCCATTTATATAAAACAATGACTATTAGCCTTTCTAACTGCTGAATTTCTGATCCAATTACAAAGATTTGAAACAAAATATATTGGGCCAAACATTAAGGTTAAATTCAATATTTACCCCTTTTCATTGCTTCACTATATTAAATAAAATGCATTTTAGGAAAACACCTGTTTCAAGAGTTTATTACTCTTTTTATACCTAAGAGACACTACTTTCTTGAGACTTTACTATATTAAAATGTAATATTTCAAATGGAGGAGAAAATGATGATTCAACAAATGATCTTGATACAACTAGAGAGCCACTCAGAAAAAAGTGAAGTTGGAACCATAAATCATACTTAAATTAGACGTAAGTTTAAAAAAAAAAAAAAAAAAACCAAAGCAAAAAATATTAGTGCTAGAAGAAAACACTCATGGATGAAGTTAGGCCTAAAAATGCCATAAAACCCGGAAGTTGTAAAATAGAAGATTGGTAAATTTGATGACATAAAAATAAAGACTTTCATGTGGGAAAAATAAATATATAAAAAAGTCAAAAGCAAACAGAAAATCAGGAAATATATTTGCAGTTCCTATATCAAAGGGGCTAAATTTCTTGAATACATGAAGACTCCTATAAATCAGTAAGAAACCCCACAATGACCTGATAAAAAATGAACAAAGGACATGGACCAAGAAAAGGAAATACAAATGGCTGAAAAATGGTCAACCTCACAATAAAACTTAAAGTTAGCTACACTGAGATACTATTTTTCACCTAAAAGATTGCTTAAGATCAAAAGTTTAATAATAGGCTGCTGAAGAGGAGGTAGATAAATAGCCACTCATTGCTTATACATTTCTCCTGGGAGTGTTCTGAAGTGTGAGGAAGATCAAGAAATACATAAGAAGTATAAATTACTACAACCTATAGAGAGGGCAGTTTGTAATAGTGATTGAAATTAAAAAGTCGTAAATCCTTTGAATCAAAAATTTCATCTTAAATGCTGACCTGTACTCACAAAAATGCCACATGTAAAAGGATAATCACTGCAACATTGTTTCTAATAGTACAAAATATAAAACAACCTGAACGCTCATCAACAGGACTATTTTAATGTAGTATGACCACAGACTAGAATAACATGCAGTCCTTACAAAGAGAATGAAGCAATTCTATATGACTTGGATTTAAAAGACCTCCAAGATATGTCTCTCTCTCTCTCTCTCTCTCTCTCTCTCTCTCTCTCTCTCTCTCTCGGGAGCAGGGGTCAAGGTCGGGGAGAGCCAAGTGCATAAGATGTGTACATGTATTATGTTACTATCTGTAAGGAGAGAGAAAAAGAACTTAGCAATTCCATTTCTAGGACTTTATTTTACAACTAAATTAGCGACATGTGGGTGGCATATACGTATTTTTAATAACAAGATTGAAAGCACATGGGCCTCAAAACAAAGAGGTTGAATTATATTATTTTGGTTTTGTTTCTATACCAAATATATCTTTTACATATTGAACTATCATAAAACAATAGCTTTAGAATTCAAAGTGGCTATCAGTGTTTCAGAATGGAGTATTTTCCTATAAGTAGAGCAAAGGCCTTTCCCAATGGTCCTATATAATTTTCAAGTCTTTGAAAGTGCATCCCTACAGCCAAATTTAATGGTCATATTGGTATCACTTCTCCCCTATTCCTTCCTTCACAGTCCTTTAGACATACATTATTTCAGAGTGAAAAACTATGTGTTTTAAAAGAGGATGTTAATTAAAAGTAAACATTCTTGGGAATGGATTTGAGACCTATTATGCTAATAATCGTATTGTTGAGGTCATAGTCATTCTTTAATGAGGTACGTCTGGCAAGAAAACTGGACACAGAAGAGTAGAAAAACTGAAGAAAGGAAAGGAATGGAAAAAAGTCTCAGACATTCAAGATTCCAATTTCATTATTTTACTCAAGTCTAGTTCCAGGTAAACTAGAATTGTACCCAGTTCACATTCATACTACTGGGGTCAATTTCCTCCTAAGATGAAGAGGTTGTGAGAGGTCTGTGCCATTCCCTAAAGGCAGAAAGGAAAGGAAGGAAAAGGAGAGGAAGTGAAAGAAAAGACTGGGAGGTGGGGGTGAGGCAGGGAGACATGATATACTTAAAAAAATAAAATAAAGTCTTTCCCAAAAAGGATTGATGAAGACTAATATAATGGGAAATATAGTTAGTGCTGTTCAACTTATTCTCTATATTTGAAGGCTAAACTCAATGTCCTTTGTTCTCTTTCTTAAAAGACTAGGCACAGGAGAGGGATACAAGAATATGAACTGATGAGCTCTAAGGCTCCATTCCACCTCATCCTAGATCAGATTCAGGCAGGAACGAGATCATTTTATAAATTATGTATACTTCTATATATGTCAAATTCTATATAATATTTATATAACAATTATAAACATAAATTACATATAATTTATAAATTATATATGTATATAATTTGAAATCAAGTATCTAGCTCAGTATTAGTGAGTGGGGCAGATAGGGGTTGAATCTAGGAAATCTGGTTCTTTATTACTCTTTTGAGTCTCTGGAAGAGTTTTTGACCCCTTAAAGATCTTTTTGGATACCACTGTTGTTATACAATAGTATTCTTGGTTTCTAAAAGGTTAAAAGTTTTAATTTCCTGGAAAATTCATTTTTGGAACAGTTCTTTTCCTAGTCAACATGAGAACTTAGTTCTACCCCATCTTTTAGCAGGTATTGATTTAAAAAAGGTAATACCTTTTTTAATAGGATCTTCAATAGAGTGATCATAAGCCAAACTAACTGCATTTCATAATTTCCTAAAGGCTATTTCAATTATGCCTTATCTGTTGCTGTTAAGAAAATGAATTACAGACTTTGAATAAATTTTGGCCAAACCAGATTCTAAGACACAGAACTGCTGACAGCAACTGGCCTTGTTTAAAACAGCAGATGTAGATGCTAATCACAGCACAAACCTCACCGGCCCTTGGTGAAGGTGTGGCTGGAAAAACTAACGTGGGAACTAACAGTTCTTTCCTCTCAACAATTCTCCTAATCAGCATTTTGAAAAAGATAGCAACAGCCTCTGCCATAACAACACTGCTGCAAGTCTCTGACATAACATCTATTTATTCATTAGCATACAATACTAAGACACTCATTTTCACAATATGAAAATTCTTAGCAAATGGTGACAGTACCACAGAAAGACTCTGTGTGTTGTATCACTGTTGAATCAGTGTTTATATACTAAAAGTCCTGTTCTGATCATTTCCAAATTGGTTAAAGATACATTTAGAAATCTATATCAATGGACTGTCTTTATTACTCTTTTGAGTCTCTGTAGAGTTTCTGACACCTTAAAGGTCCTTTTGGATACCACAGTGCCACAAATGCAAAAGGAAAGCATTCCTTGGCTTCTAGTGTCTACCCACTGGCAAAACTAGTTGAAAAGTAAATATGATTAAGTCATTTGAATCATTTTTCTCACTGGGCTTGGGGCACTTTTAAAAAACTGTCTAGATGTTTTATACCAATAACCACAACACTCATATTAGTTTTGAGTTTTAAAAAATTACAAAAGCAGTATGTGCTTTAACTAGGCAACAATAAATTGTGTAAAAAGTGAAAGCTCCCACCCCACTCTCCCTTCTTTAGAAGAATCACTGCCTAGAGCTGATGCTAGGCTTCTGATGTTCAAAAATTTTAAATAGAATTGAAACGATATAGAAGGAATAAAAATATATGACTGCTATAACAAACATACTGGCGTTTTTTTTTAATTGTCATTACCTCTACTTGGCAGCTTAAAAATATTGAAAATTCAGGTACCTCTTTTTCTAGTACCTGGTGTTCTATAAGATACATTCTAAAAAACTAAAAACTCAAAAAAAATTATAAAAAAATAACAACAAAAACCTCACTGACTTCAAAGTACCTGATTTGTAAGGCCATATGTGTGCCCTATATTTTAGTTAGGAGTTCCATCCCTGGAAAGGGTCTCACTTTAAAGCATAATGGAAGCATGCTATCTGAAAGAGTCATGCCATTCTTTTGTAAAATGAATACTTTCCCTATAAAGCACTTCTTCCTAACTTATTCCCCCACATGTTGGATGTGTTAAAAGTAATAAAATACAACTCTACAAGGCTTCCTCTGTTTCCTAAACACAATCCCACGGGCACTGTAATCAAGGAGCAAGCTAAAATGCATCTCTTTATCTTCCAGTTTACATGGCTATATTTAGAGATTCTAGATCTGGGCAAGAACCATGATTCTGCACCCACCACCATCAGAAATTACAGACCTAGTCAAGCACGATGGCTGAGGATCACCTCGAGTCAAAACGAGAACATATCTGTTATGGCCTTGCAAACAGAAACCGTAAATGCGATTTCAACACTTTCACACAGTTTTGCTTCTTTGATAAAAGTTTCCAAAGCAACAGTTAGAGCAAGTTTTATTGTTGTTCAGGTTGTCGCATTATCTGTAAACGATGAGGAGCATATTATGTATCCAGGAGTGTTAAAATCCAGAAAAGTGTGCTCTACAACCCTCACGAGGTGTCTTCAATTAACCGTTACTTGAATACGTGCAGTGTACCCACAACGTGGTCTCCACTTACGAAAAATGTAAAGACTAAAACGGAGTCCCTTAAGTGGGCGATGCTGCGGGGAAATGACTTCCTATTTAGATTTCTTGACCTACGGTAACAGTATTCTGATTTCAATTCAAATTTTAATGACTAGTTCTCTTTCTCCCTTGTCACCTTTTGAATTAAAGCCTTTTAAAGGTTCACGTTTTGGTCAGGTGTATTAGCAACTTTCCAGTGGGGCCATATTTACAACCACCTAGGAAAAACAAAATGTCACAACTAAACCGCTTTTTCTGAAGGCCCATCTCAGACACAAAAGGGAGGGTTAATAACCAAGGCTGAGCGTTGTGCATAACGTCATAGAGCCGGCAGAACACACGTATTCCACGCAGCAGCATCTTTTAACTGACTCAAATGTTATTTTTGCCTTTTTCTAAGTAGGAGGCGAAGGGAGTGGGGGTCACCGACAATGTTCTGACAAGACGCTGAGGGGGGAAAATCCACAGGCTGTTCTACCGTAAGACTGGAGCTTTGTTCGGTTCTGACTTGTGGAGACTTGCACAGACGACGACGTTATTTACGTTTTGGAGACTTCCATTTAAATGACCGAGGCAGCTGTGTCTGCCAGCCTCAGCATTTTCTCCCGGGGCCGGCTCGCGCTGGAAACCGTCTCCCCTCCCACCACAGGCCGCCCGAGAGGCCCCCGCCGGGCCGGGGCACTCTCCCTGGGGAGCGTTCTCCGTAGCTGTTAGGTACGAAGGCGGGGAGGCAGAGCCACCTCCGTGCAGCCTGGGCAGCTGTGCCGGGTTACCCGCCCGCCCGGCCCTTCGCCCGGATACCTCGTCCCGGCCGCGGCCCCCGCCGCACTGCTTGCAGCCCAGCAGGTCCGAGACGGCCAGCGAGGCCGTGTACGCCTGGTTCGCGGTGGTGGCCAGGCGCATGTCGGCGCGGGGACCGCTGCGGACGCGCAGAAGCAGCCCGGCGGCGCGGAAAAGGCGAGCGCTGACCGGACGGCCGGGCTCCGGGCTGCAGCGCCTCAGGCAGCGCGGACCTCTGCGGCGGTGCGGCGCGGACAAACAAGCCGCGCGGCCCCGCCCCCGCCGTCACTCCGCCGGCCCAGCGGCCGCCCGCGCCAATGCCGGCCCGCGGCGCCGCGGGGCTCCGCCCTCTTGGCGCGGAGGGGCGGGCGTTGGTGGGCGGTCGGACGCGGCCCGGCGAAAAACAACCTCGAGCGCCGGAGCTCCCTGCCAGGAGCTAATTCTCACGTCCAGAACTGGCTCGGTGGCCTTGCTCTAAGGCTGGGAGATGCGGCGCGAGCCCCTCAGGCGTCAATAAAGGCGAACGCGCTCCTGTCCCCAGCATCAGCGACCGAGAGCTTGCCCTCCTTCCTACCCACTCGGATTCATTTACCTTGTGCCGAAGCGCAACCCACCTCTCTGCGGACCGACACCACCTGGAAGAACCAAGTTCGCCTTACATTTTATAAACCGTTGAAATCCCCCTGGGCCTTTCCAGTAATGCGCAAACAACGCTGAATGGGCCCAGAATGCTGGAACAAGTATGGGATCATGGCCTATATTCAATATAAAATTATTTTTGGTAAGCTATGTAGAAACTATAAATATCACTCTCCCACACAGATAATAAGCCTTGGTAGCCAATCTCTGAATTTCCTTTTTCTTCGTAAGTAAACTAGAAGGCTTTAACGTTTCTAATATTCTCCCATAAGTGCCCTGGGTTCTAAAGAAAGAATTTCTCTGAAATCTGATGAGGAACTTGAGACAATATAGGTTAAAAGGGAGCATAAATAATTGACACTGTTGGACCTGGGTCGCAAATCTCTCAAGTCCTGCGTGAACACGATTTCCTTACATGGCTTCATTAACTTTTAAAAATCACCTCCTAAATTAGATCTCTTTTTGCATGTTTGCTCTTGTGTTTGCAAAAGTTTACATGTCCAGATTTTTTAAAAAGTTGGAACATTCTGACAGAAGGAAAAAAGAGGAATTTAAATCAATAAATACTGACAGACACAGATCCAGGACTCCGAAATGCAAATAAGTTTCAGTCTTAGGAGTGGAGGTTACAATGTCTCAGGGAAGACTAAGATACTCTTACAGCTTTTAAAATGTAATTTAAAGGCAAGTTAAAATGGTTATTTTTTATCTTCTCCAGATAAATAAGAAATACTGTATATTCTCATACACTGTTCTTATAAATTTGCTATAGCATGCAAAATATTTTTACTGGTCAAGAAAAGCAATTTTGGATTAATATTAACTTAAAAGAACAGGCTACAGAGGCTTCCAAGCTCTCTTCTGAGCACAGCCACAAAAGGAAACAGGATAATCAAATGCCCACTCAGTCACAAACCAACAAGCAGCAAAAATAAGTCCAGTAAATCATCCAGTTTGCAGCAATATGACATACCCTCTAAAATAAACTGGTGGTAGATGAATACCTTGGAAAGATAAATGGACTTGACATATGAGGTTCTGCGCTATGACGCTGGATAATGAGAGGAATAAGTGAAAATGATGACTCTGCTTCTAGAAGAGTTGAGCTGTGATTTTTATTTTCTGGAAGGAATACAACAATGGGGTTGAGTTGTCTAGTAGGACATAACCTTGTTTGTGACATTAAAATTGTCATTTGCAAAACGGAGAATGCTTACCTTTCTATTTCTTAATGAGAAGCAAGGGAAATGCATGCATTCAGCTAACTCAAAAATGGTTTGAAATCATTAAATACAAATCAAAACTGCAAAGTATATATAGAGTAGTATTTGATACTTAGAGTGTGATATTTATCGAGAGGCATACACTGAAATTGTATAGGAAGCTGCAATTAGGAGTTTTTCCCCTAGAAAATTTCAGTTTATGTACTTTGATGCTGCCTTACATAAAAAGAAAGATAATTTTAACTCATGTTCTAATTCAGTGGTTTATTGAGGATCTTTAAGCCATTAAATGTCAAGATTCCTTTATGGTTTCTAAAAAGACTGACAATTTCTTCGAAGAGTACTAACTTCTGCTCTTTACAGTAGAGCACTATGGTGAATTAGTCACTTTATTTTCCAACATAAAAGGGTTGCCTCCAAATAGATCTGTAGTAACCAAGAATTCCAACCAATGTATTAACCTACAAATATCACTGTATAGATTTCACTTCTTGAGTAGGCCAGATGTCCTGAAGGTGCTTCTCCTAATGAACCCCCAGTGTTTGGCATGTCACAGGCATGCAATAAACATCTGCTAAAAAAATGAAATCCTGAGCACAGAACACTAATTGGAAAGGACTAAACTTTTGATATTTACTACAGGTTATCATTATAGGCTGACAGTTACTTTATAAAGTCTGCTACTTAAACATTTCAACATGATTTCTAGGAAGAATCCTAATATTTAATCCAAGAAGTAATAGTAATTCTGAAATATTTCCTTTCCTCTAAAAATGTTTTGGTAGACTTACTCAGTTGTATCAAAGTGAGGTTTTTGCATTTGTCATTAGTAGTAATGGTCTCAACTCTAATTTTCTCAAGAATAAGCTGATATACCTATCTAAAAGCAGAGTGGTGTTAAATGACTTCATCTGAGCTGAGAACTATGATGTATTGGAGAGTCTGGACTTGAAGCTGTGGTTTAAGACAAGCTTTCTGAAGGCAGAACATCTGAGCTGGGGTTTAGAGGATTAATGGAGAGGCTATGACCAGAAAATTGAGGGTCGGGGGAGTCAGGAGACGGGGCTTGGGAGAATAGAGACAGAGTTCTAAGCAAAGTAACCAGTATGTGCAAAGGCCCAGAGGCTGGGTAGAGAGAGAATGGTCCAAATAGAGAAGCTGAATAAAGGAAGTTTATTGAGTCTGGAAGAAGACAGTGACAGAGTTCAAGTAAAAGATCAACAGTAAGGAGGGACCTTGTTCAAGCTTCATTAAAGAATGTAAATTTCATTGTTAAGAGTACTGTGGAGTTCTTGAAAGTTTTAAACAGTAGAAAGACATCAGACTTGCATTTCAGCTAAGTTTAGAAAATTATATTAGAAGGGAAAAATTAGAGGCAGACGGGTTAGGAAGGCTGTTGAGGCAATTTTGGCAAGGCAATAGGGTGGTCTGAAGAACAATGGGAATGAAGCCAAGTGTAGGATGAAGGTAGATTTTGTTTCTCCAACATAATATATTTCTTGAGAAAGGAAATCATGCCTCATACTCTTATTTTTGAAATTAAGGAAACAAATCTCAAATTAGCTGCTATCCTAAGTGGCTTTCCTACATCCATTAGACTTTTAAAAATGTAGTTAATTCATGGAAAATAAGAGATATGTTTTAGTAGAATGAATACTTATCAGGCCAAAAGGCATAATCACACTTTCATGGACCACATATTAAAGCTTGAATTTTCCCATTGACCAAAGGAATTATATTAAACTACTACAGATTTGTAGATCTATTTATTAGAAAGGAATTATATTTAGTAATTGGTTAGAAAACACACATAACAGTGATTTCAGTGATTAAGCCAAAGAACTCTTTTAAGAGTGGGCTTAAAGCATTCTTGAAAAATGTCCTATTGTCATTTAAAACATTTTATTTAGAATGAATGCTGGTTTATAAGACTACTTCTGCTTACTAATTTTATCAAGATTTTTCTCCTCCAGCTCATATCTTCCTGTTTTTATATATATAGCTTGTCTGCTAAGCACTTTTTTCCTTTCAACATGTTTTGAGTACATTGAGATCCTTTTAGCACTGAACTTTAATTTTACATTGTTCTCTTATTTGTCCTCTACTTTTCTCACTTCTTCAATTTAATTTTTAGAATTTTATCACTTATAAAGGAACAAGAATGTTGACAGACCTTTGCCTTATTCTCTCCTTTAGGGTTTCTTCTTTGAGAAATGCACAATTTTAAATCTCTAATAGGATTTTAGAAACATAGGCCATCATCCACGTTTGTAAATAAGCAGTATTCCAAACAATGTCAATAGTTTTAAATTAGAAAAGCACTTTCTCCAAAGAAGAAGCATATTAAATTGTGGTCAGGTTTTCCAGGTTAATAAGACCAGTAACTTAACTAACTCCTACCCATTAGACACTAAAGCAATTGACATGTATGAGGCAGATACTTATTCCTATTTTCAAATTTATAAAACAGGAACTTATAAAAGCATGGTAACACATCTAAGATCACAAAAGTAGTAAATAGCCTTTAAGGATTAGAACCCAGGTCTACCCAAATCCAAAGCAGCTGAAGCTGGGTTGCTTCTTTTAATGAATAATTTGCAAGTTTTGGTAACTATGTATTAGTCTCAGTTTTCTTAATAAACTCTTGCCATTCTTATTTTATTTATTTAAAAGTTAAAATTTTTTCTTAAATTTACATCCAAGCTAGTTAAGCATATAGTGCAAAAATGATTTTAGAAGTAGAATCCAGTGATTCATCCCCTACATAGAACACTCAGTGCTCATCCCAACAAGTATCTTCCTTAATACCCATTGCCCATTTAGCCCATGCCCTCACTCACAGCTCTTCAGTTTGTTCTCTGTATTTAAGAGTCTCTTATGGTTTGTTCCTCTCCCTGTTTTTATATTATTTTTGCTTCCCTTCCCTTATGTTCATCTGTTTTGTATCTTAAATTTCACATACGAGTGAAATCATATATTTGTCTTTCTCTGATTAATTTTGCTTCGCATAAAATACTCTAGTCCCAGTATTAGTCTCAGTTCTTGATTCTGAGGAGGAGAAAAGAGGGAATGAAGAAGGAAAAATTTATCTCCCTTACACTCAGGATGAGATCTGGCTTTAAAAAAATCATGGAATGAGTGATCTTAGTCTTTGAGAGCTTATCTCCTCTATTTCACTATCCCTATCATTCCTCCTAGTGTCTTTTCCTAGGCCTTTGGTGACCTCATGTTACCTAGAGGTCCTTCACTATAGAACTCGCCTGAATCCACCTAAGTCTCCACCTAAGTCTACTAAAAGGTCCTCCTACCAACCTTATTCCTCTTAGAATAAGTGGTTAAGTGCTAGGAAGAAAGCAAGCTTCTTAAATGAATTCATACTATTCATTGTATGAGGTACTGATATCTTATAGTAATTGATTTAGTCTGACTCAACAGAATATAAGCTCTGTAAAATCAGAATGTTTGTCTTTTTTGCTCACTGCTGTATTTCCAATGCCCAAGTGCCTACCATGGTAGACCCTCAATAAGTATGTAATGAATGAGCTCCAGAGCTATTTCTATTAAAAAAAAAAAAGCTTACCTCAATAATGAATTTAACTTTATGAAAGATTTGGGCCATCTAGACAAACATTCTTGGAGGTTTCAGGTCCATTATCCAGGCAGGCAGGCTGTGCTTGGAAATCAGCTTGTCCCTGGGTTCAAGCTAAAGCAACTTCTGTTTTTCATAGATTTTCCCCATCTTCTCCTTAAGAATCCATAGATATTCCCCAGCTTCTTTGATTTTTCTTTGCTTTCACTGCTAAGCTAGCTATATAGGTTTGGGCAATGGTATTTATGGTTCATTTGTTAAGTCAGGCAGGTATTTACAAGTCAGATACTGTCTGAATATGTACCACTGTTTGACAAGATTCATGAACATTCTGTAACCAAGTTTGGCTTTAAACATCTTTAGGCCTAAGGTGAAATGACAGGAAAGAAAGAGTCTGTTGAGATCTCAAAATTAAATGGGAGAACTCATTAAAAAAAATGCTACAATTTTTACAGGTGTATTAGTTTTTAGCATTATTGTTGAGTTAAATAAGAAGGAATCAGTATAATTTGGAACAGGCTGAGGTTCAGGTGTGGTGGGAAATTGAGAGTTTGGACTTTATCCCATATGTACATCGAAGCTACTACTGTAAGTTTTAAAGAAGGAGAAAAAGGAAGTGAAACAGACTCCAAAAAAAGGTAACCCAAGATACTAAATATATGACATATTCAAGTAGAAAATATTTCTCAGACTAGACACATATCCTACTGTATTGTATAATTTTTAAAATGTTTTTTGAGAAGCTGGATTTCAACTCTACCTAAAAACATATATGAAAACATGTATTTTTTAAAATTCTCAAAGTACTTCTATTTGTGGGCACAAGGCAAGAACTGGTTTTAGTATGTAACCTATAATTTTTAAAAAATTCTTCTTCCTTTTTTTTTTTTTAGTAGTCTCTACATCCAACATAGGGCTCAAACTTAGGACCCCAAGAGATCAAGAGTCATGCTCACCTGACTGCAGCCAGCAAGGTGTCGCTAAAATCTTTTAATCAGGTTTTTTTAATTTGTAACAACTCTCCTGACCTCCCTATCTCTGCCCACCCCACCCTGTGATTCCTACTACCATGTAGTGAATAGAGATCTACAATATGTGCTTTTCTTATAGAACTCAAAGACCCCCACTCAGTTCCTCCATAATAATCTTTATTTTTAACATTTATTTATTTTTGAGAGAGCAAGATAGAGCATGAGCAGGGGAGGGGCAGAGACGGGGTAGGGCACAGAATTCTAAGCAGTCTCTAGGCTCTGAGCTGTCAGCACAGAATCAGACGTGGGGCTCGAACTCATGGATTGCAGGATCATGAGCTGAAGGTGGATGCTTAACTGAGCCACCCAGGCCCCCCATCTCTGTAATAATCTTTAGTTGTGGGTCCTTTAATCTGTTAAATTACCTTCTTTCTTTGCCTCCTTCTGAGATCTCTAGTTTCCCATGAGGGTATCAAATTGTAGAACCTGGTCACAAAGTACAAGGCCACACTTAGAGAATACTTGCATGTTATTAAAGCATCTTAGAAATAAAACACCATTCACCAAACTTTCCCATCTGTTCCTCTGCCCTCCAAAATCCTCACTGCATCCCTGGGCCATTTCCCCTTTTGTACATAGAGTACGTATATGTTCAGGCCAATGTAGTTCAACAGAGATGTTTATTTTTACTTATCACTATTAACTTTCTGTGTAGCTAAAAATATTAGAAAGAAAGACAGAGAGAGATAATGCCACTTTAAAATTGTTTTTACATGAACTTAAATTTGAACAGAATTCAAGATCATTTGTAATAACAAAACTATGGTTTTCTAAGTTTTGGCAAACGACTGAGAAATACTAACATAGGATTTTATTCAGCTATTACAAATTGGAGAAGGTAGTATTCTTTCTTATTATGTTATAACTCTAATTTAAAAAATACATTTTGGCATAGGTTTATGTATGGGAGTCAATGCTATTATTTTGGCAATTGACAGAAATCTTAATATTAAGTAAGCACTTAGCATTCAATAATTATTTATAGATATTTACTAAGTTCCAAATTATTTGCATTTAATTTCTTAAATCCTATGAACAAGCAGAAATATCTCGAGTTTGGGTGTCTATTTTATCTAGACTTACACCTCTCACATAAGTCACACAGATTGGCAGATAGCTTGGTACTCTGTTAAGGAACATTAAATGGGGAGTCATCTAGTTTACTGCCCAATCCTGAAACAGACTAACAAAAAACAGAAACCCAGTTTGTAAATCTCTTAACAGCCCTTCCAGTTTTAGCCCCCTCAAATTTAAAATGAAGGGCAGGTGAACTTCATATTCTCTCAAACTTTATTTCAGCTCTAAAGTTCTGCTGTTAACGTAATTTCTGATTTTATCAAGAGTTACTACATGCTTTAAACTAACTAGAATCTGGCCGCCTCCTACACCAGGCTTCTTTTGTTACATTATCAGTGGTTTTCAAATTGTATTTCTTAGGATCCGTTCCTTACAAGTTCTTTAGAGTTATTATAAAATATTAGATTTGGACTTTCTTTTTCAAGGCAAACTGCAAATGCAAATCAACATTAAATGCATTGGAAATTGCCATAATAGTAATTTGTTGCCTAATAATTAACTAATAATTCAGTTCCTGGACTACATAAAGCTTCCTTCACCATCTCTGTGGGCATATGTTTGAACATTTTTGTAAATGTGCCAGGATAAGGAAGGGTATAGTTAGTGTATTCCAGCCTTTAAAAAAAATTCATGCCTCTCTGCATTTGCTGGAGTAAAACTAGCAGTGAGTGGACTGCTACACTGAGAGTATAGCGAGGGTGCTTTGCTGTGTGAATCCAGATTTCCTGGATATTATGCATACCGGAAACTACAGAGGGGCGCCTGGGTGGCTCAGTTGTTTGAGCATCTGACCTCAGCTCAGGTCATGATCACACAGTTTGTGGTTTCAAGCCCCACATCAGGCTGGCTGCTGTCAGTGTAGAGTCAGCTTCAGATCTTCCGTCCCCCCCTCCCCCGCACCTCCCCCACTCACGCTCTCTATCAAAAATAAACATTAAAAGAACGTAAATAAATAATACTGCAGCCATAATCCCTAACCCTTAATTTCAAATTTGTTTAAAACATAAAATAGCCTCACTGTTCTGACTTAATAATTTAACTTTATTTGAACTTAAAGACATCATTAATAAAAGGCCAATTTTAGATACTACATATGTCAGAATTCTGGTAATATTGTTTGACTAAAGACTATGTTGACAAAAAAAAAATTAGTAACACATATTGATACCACTGCCTTATATATACGCCATATCTCCTCATTGGCACACTAGAACTCATAGCATAGAATCCATGCTAGTCTGTAGTTCCCTACATTATTCATCCAAGGCTTGGGTCAGGCTTTAAGGTTCAGAGAATGATCTCTGGATTTCTGCTGATTCCAGCAGAATGCAGGAGGGATTTAGTTCAAAGTCTCATTCCTACCAATGTTAAATACAGCCTTAAAGAGAAAAGGCTCTTAGAATCAAAATGGTTTATGACAGTCTACTGAATTACAAACCAAACTTGCCTTCCCATAGAACTTACATTTAGCCTGTCCTGGATCTCGTCTATAACTGCAAGGATTATCAATCCTTCTAACCCTTCTCCAGAAAACATGAATAAAGTCAATCTTACCCTTCAGTGACACACATACCAGCATGATGAATAATAGCTTTTATCCTAAATCACAAAAATTTGACCTAAGAAATGTACAATGAAGTAAAAGTACAATGAAGTACTTTGAGATTGTTTTTATTAACAATGAAGATATTACTGATATCCAAATAATCTTTTCTGTTTGTAATAGGCAGGTTCTTAAATAATACATGTGTTTTTTACAACTAGAACTTACTTTTATGTCAGAAACTTCAACTTTCAAGTATTCAATGAGATTTAAAAAACTAAACCACAATACTTTAACTTGCACATTAAAAATATACAATTAAAACCTTAGAACCCTAAAATAATGTACATTAAATTTACAAATTTGTGGGTTTGAAAAATATCTAAATTCAAAAGATATCAGAAAAAAAAGTATGTGGATCCAGGAAAAAGAGCAAAGCAGAGTCAAAAGCAGGGTGCATTTCAAATAGGTCACACTCAACTTTTAACTTTTTCTAAGAACAAAAAAACAAGCTTAGCAACAGCTTTCAGCCAACCACAAAGCAAACAGGTCAGGACTCAACCACTCCAGATACCAATGAGGTCCAACCTTCAATGTTTTTTAAAAAAATTATATAGCGTCAGAACAGAACACTGTTGTAAAACAGGATATACTGTCCTGAGTTAAAAGTAACAAAGATTTAAAATCTCTTCACCAAATCTTTAAAAAAATAGATTTTAGTAACATAGTGATAATTTTGTTTTTATTCTTATGTGCCAGATACTGTATACATTAAAGTCACCTTTAAAATATTAGTGTAATTATAATAAAATATAGAATTTTCTAGGAAATTTTCTTTCTTTTTTTGTGGATAAGGATAAGGGTGGGAATATCCCTAAGAAATTTTTTTTTCTCTTTTTAAATTCCCTGCTACTCAATTTCCAAAATTCATGGGGAAGGGGGGTAGCCAACAATGAAATGCTATAGTCCAAATCCAGAAATATGAGCATGACAGTCACATATAAGTATAACCTTCAAAGCAAGCAAGGAAACTGAACAAACGGCGTAGTGCTATTCTATGCAATTTTTCCTCTTTAGCACTCAATACATATTCTCCTCTGAGAGAAGAAAATTTTCTGAGGATTTAGAAGAGATTTTCAAAGAGTTATAGATTTCATCACTGTAATGTTTGGTGCTGACCTCCATTATTTGCTCAAATTGAGAGAGCTACTTGCAATAGAGACACACAAACACTGTGAAATGATACTTGATAGTTTTCTTCATTTTGCTTTTGGCTTGCTAACTCTATATTCTAAAGCAGTTACCAATATTTTCTGTAAAAATCTTCAAAAACCACTTTTTGTTTTTTCATCAAGTGCTGCTTAAACCATTTGCTGGTTTTAGTGCCCTAAAAAATAATTATTTTAAGTAAATCAGCTTGACTTGTCCTATCAATTGTTTCCTGTACTATAAAACATAGGAGGTTTGCTACTAATACTGTAAGATGCTCTCCAAAATGTATGTATGACAGGCACCTGGGTTGCTCAGTTGGTTAAGTGTCCGACTTCAGCTCAGGTCATGATCTCACGGTTTGTGAGATCTCATGCTCATGCTGTCTCTCTCTCTCAGAAATAAATAAAACATTAAAAAAATTAAAAAAAAACCCAAAACCCAAAATGTATGTATGTATACTTCCCCTCAATAGTTCATTGCTTTCTATATACCCAAGGAAGCGGCGGGGGGCGGGGGGGGGGGCGGTTTTAAAAATATTTGAAGACTAGTTTTAGGTTTTATTTATTGGCCATATCCTCACTTTATTCTGTTCCTCTCTCCTCAATTGTCACAGATAACAAAGCTATATTGAATCAAGAAAAAGGAAGTTTCATGGGTTGGGGATGTATTAAGGAGGGCACTTGCTATAATGAGCACTGGGTGTTGTTATATGTAAGTAATGAATCACTAAATTCTACTGAAACCAATATTATACTCTATGTTAACTAGAGTTTACATAAAAATTTGGAAGAAAAAAATAAAGATGCCTTCTGCAAAAAAAAAAGGGAAAGAAAGAAAAATGTATTTTCAATACATTATTTGGGAAAGACAAACTTTACATCAAGCTCATATTTTCCTTGAGCTCTTAAGTCTTAATATTTTGGAACAGTATCCACCCAAATCTTACTGAAAGTTTCATCAATTACTTAACACTCATATTTCTATACACCAGAGACTGGTTGTGTATCTTTTTGTTAAATTCATGAACCTCTATATGTATGGATATATTGGACCAATTTATTCAACATTCATTCAACCAATATTAATTAAGCATCTATTATTAGACAAGTATTTCCACTTCCCCTCAGTTGGCCTTTGAGAACAATATCCACATCTTCCTTTTTCCTCCCTCCTCTTTTTGTAATTTCTTATAGTGATCCACCCACTATAGTCTTTTTGCTTCTAAAGGGGCACCTGGACTGAAGAATGCCTTAAACTACAAATGCAAAGAAGTACAAAAGGCTTGGAAGGCAGGATTGTGTGTTATGGTGAACATCTGTTATAGTAGCAGTTAGGTAATTGTGTGCCAACTGATGAGGAGCTTTAAAACCAAAAACTCAGGTTTTTAGTTTCAGATTTGACTCTGGAAGCAGATAGATGCTATATTTCATAGTTTCAGAGTTGATAATATTAACAGAATAGCTAACACATACTGTTGTTAGTATGTATCAGGTACTCTTCTAAAACATTTTACATATGTTTTAACTCATCTAATATTT
Organism: Hyaena hyaena; assembly: GCF_003009895.1. Lineage (NCBI taxonomy): Eukaryota > Metazoa > Chordata > Mammalia > Carnivora > Hyaenidae > Hyaena > Hyaena hyaena. The sequence goes on from NW_024080756.1 coordinate 2,831,821, forward strand.
AACTCATTTTAACTCATTCAACCCTCATAATAACCCTTTAGGTAGACGCTCTTTTCATTTTAGAAATGAGAAACAGAGAGAGGTTAAGTATCTAACCTAAGGTCACACAGCAAGCAAGCGGCTTAAGTAAAGATTAGAGCTCAACTTGACTCCAAAGGCATATTCTTTCTACTATACCATGATGCTGCCTAATAATGTTTTTAGTTCTTTTCCCACTGTTAATATTCCAGTGATTATGTATCTATCAGGAAAGAGGCCAAAGGGCCATAAACTTTTTTCTCTTAATCCCTTCCTATCTTACCTGTAATCTCTTCTCTATAACTGACTGTTCACCCCACCCTCTGTGGACCGTCCCCTGAAACTTTAGAATGTCATTCCTCTCCAGGAAATCTGAACTGGCTCCTCACTGAGCCTACTGCCAAAATAGGAAATGCTTCCTAACATCCCTCAATATCCCTTCTCCCTTCACCCTGGCCACTGCCTTATTAAATCAGATCCCAGTTTCCTTTATTCCACTTACCTACTTCCAGTCCCCTCTGAACCCTTACACAATTTTGTAAAGCTAAATGAGGAATGTCTTCTACCACTTGACAGTTTACCACACTGTCTCTTAATCTACAAAACACCATGCACTATGTTTTAGGTATAGTTTATAATTAACTATTTCTGGATGTACCTATGTTGTGTTTACAGTTTTAAAGTATAACCTTAGAGTATTTATATGCCCCTTTTGGGCTATGTTGAGAGTACATTCTGTTCTAGATGCAAAGATCTGGGGAGTGGAAGTATGTTAATCTTGCTTTGAAATTATACCTACTAGCACACAAGTATTTAAAAACACATTCTCATTATAAGATTTGTACAAATGACACCAAAGAGTAAGCTGTAGACTTGAGTCTAACTAAAACATCATCAAAATAGTTAAATGAGTAAAATTATCTTTTAGCATAAGTGAAATATAACATTTTACGTAAAAGGAAAAAATGAAAACATAAATGAAGACAAAGTGGCCCATAATCAGTATTAAAGTCACTTTATTGACTAACTGGAATTTATTTATTTTTCTTTCATAGTTTATTGTCAAGTTGGTTTCCATATAATACCCCAGAGCTCATCCCAAGAAGTGCCCTCCTCCATGCCCATCACCCTCTTCCCCTCATCCCCACCCCCATCAGCCTTCAGTTTGTTCTCAGCATTCAAGAGTCTTTCATGGTTTGCCTCCCTTCCCCTCCCCAACTATTTTTTCCCTTCTCCTCCCCCATGGTCCTCTGTTAATTTTCTCCTAATCCACCCATAAGTGAAAACATATGGTTGACTAACTGGAATTTAAATAAAAACTTAAAAAAGACTTTTCCAAATAAAAAATAGTCACTTTAATCAACTTAAGGCATAAGAAAATACTGCAGTTTTTTTCCTAGTGGCTAAATATGATTGGGGGAGGGTAATCTTAAGAACAGAATCTAGAACAAGCAAAAAAAAGACATAAAATAGATGCCACAGAGTTTATAATATCAAAGAGTATGTACTATAACTCAGAGAAAAACCTTTGGCCCATCTTTCTTAAAGACAATGAACTTTTATTTTGTGCAAAATGACAACAAGCTTGTTTATCTAGCTTCTAAGTCCACAGTAATTTAGAAGGGAGTAGGGACTACTGTTTAAATTGACAGCAGAGAAAGTATGATGGTCAACCATTTAATCACAAGGAAAGAGTCAGAAATATTCTGAAAAGCAGAACTAAGAACTTGGACAGCACAATGTAGGAGGCCATTTATTATAAGGATTCTTAGTCCTAAGCCTTAAGGAGCTCTGACAGCACCACTCTCTGACAGATTAGGGTAATAACTAACCTCCATAATAGTTACTCTTACTCATGTTGGACAAAACACTTACAAGTATTTCTATAAGAAATGTTGGACAAACACCTACAAACATTTCTGTAAGAAATAAAATGTCTGAGCTGGCAAAGTAACAGAAATCCTCAGAAGTAAAAAAAATGACCGATAGGAGAAACCCAGAGAGGTAACAATTACTGGGGCTGGTAGTTAATGGTTCCCCAGTAACCTAGAGCAACAGCATGGGAAGAGAAGACAAAGCCTAGGACTTGGGAAATTGGGGGGTAAACCAGAGACTCAATTATAAAGCCAACTCCCAAGAGGTTATAGTACCAATGAACACATGAAATAGGAAAAATATCCCATCGACAAAAGGAGATAGAAAATTTGCTGTTTCAAGTTTTGTTCTTGGTGGGATGAAATCTCCCCTGAAAATTCATAAACACACAGTAGTTCGCACATGAGATGTTGGGGCTTTAACATACTATTACCCCTCTGGTCTTAAACAAAAACTAATGCAAAGATTCAGTTAAAGTGCATTGGTTATATTTACAGCCTCCAGTCAGAAATATGGATCATCCAAAGAGATAAAATTCTAATGAATAAAAGCTTACAGTAATAAAATATACCATGAAAAAGGCACGATTAGTGAGGGTCAGAAGAAACAATAATCACTTAACTCAGACCTGTAAGATTTGAGGTGTTAGAATTACAGATACAGAATACCAGTTTAATATGTCTTTTATTTTTTTAAAGGAAATGGAAAATATGGGTGAGGAACAAGAAATCATCAAAAAATAAGCAGATTTTAAAATGAATTGAATACAGATTTTATAATTATTAAAACTTAAAACTCAATTGATAAACAGCATATTTGAGCATAGCTAAAGAGGAAGTTTTTAGTAAGCTAGAAAGTAAATCTGAAGAAATAAGTCAGAATGTAGCATACAATGCAAAGAGACCAAAAATAGAAAAATACATGGAGAATGAAATAGAAGGTGTAATGTATATAGTATATATGTAGTAATGATATATTGTATACATATATTTGGAAGGAGAAAAGCAATATTCTAAGAGGTCATGGTTGAGAATTTTCCAGAACTGATTAAAGATACCAATCCTCATTTTTTTCAGGAAGCACAATGAATCCCACGCAGAATAAAAGAAAGGAGATTCATATCTTGACATATAGCAAAGCTGAAAAATTCCAAGAAAAAGGGAAGATCTTAAAAGTTATCCAAGAGAAAAGCCAGATTATCTACACAAGGATAGTAAATGGACTAGTTTTTAACAATGGAAGTCAGAAGAGAATGGAATAGTATCTTCAAAGCACTGAGAGAAAAAATGGCCACTCTTGAATTCTATTAACATATGAGAAGGCAAATGCAAGAAACACATTTTAAGAGATAAAGCACACCTTTACCACCAATAAAAATTACTGGAGGAGCTTCATTTCAGGAAAAAGCAAAATGATCCTAGAAGGAAGTGTGAAAAATTATTACATAGTCAACAAAGAAAGGTTCCTTTGTACTTAAGATTTTCATTCCATGGGTAAAATTCTTACCTATGTAGAAAAGTACATTCTCTAAGGATTCTGAACAGCTTTATGTGAACATATGCTTTCATTTCTCTTGAGTTGGAGTGAAATGGCTGGTTCCTATAATAGGCATAGGTTTAACTTTTCAAGCAAATGCCAAAGTGTTTTCCATGCTGGTTGTACCATTTTTATATTACTACCAGCCGTATGAGAGTTCCAGTGGCTATACACCTTTAACAACACTTTGCATGATAAATATTATTTTAGGCAATCTAGTGGTATAGTGTGGCGAATTTTACCTGGGGATGATTTGGTCCTCTAGGAAATATTTGACATCGGTTTACATTTTCATTTTCACAACTGGTGGGTGAGCGGTTTGCCACTGGCATTAAGCTAGTAGAGGCCGGGGATGCTACCAAATATCCTACAGCACATAGGGCAGCCCCTCACAACAGAAAATTATCTGGCCCAAACTTTATGTGCTGAGGTTAAGAAGCTTTTGTGTAGTAATATCTCACTGTGGACTTTACTTGCCCATTTTGGATAACTATTAATAGTGATCACCTTTCAATGTGCTTATTAGTCATTTATATACCTTTTTTAACGAAGCATCAGTTTAAAATCATTTGTCCATTAAAATTTTTTTTTAAATGTTTATTTGGTTTTGAGAGACAGAGAGAACACAAGTGGGGGAGAGGAAGAAAGAGGGAGACACAGAATCCGAATCAGGTTCCAGGCTCTGAGCCATCAGCACACAGCCTGATGTGGGGCTTGAACTCACGGACTGCAAGATCATGACCCAAGCTAAAGTGTGATGCTTGACTGCCTGAGGCATCCAGGTGCCCCTCATTTGTCTATTTTTAAAAATTGGGTTGTTGTCTTCTTGTTACTGAGTTGGAAGTATTTTTTATACATTTTGAATACAAATTGTTTAGTATATGTAGTTGCGAATATTTTCTTCCAGTCTATGGCTTGTCATTTCATTTTCCTAATGATGTCTTTTGAAGATCATAGAGATTCGAGCAGGCAAATATTGGAGTAAAAGAGGGTTAAACAACATAGTTTTACTTATAGTATCCTTAGGTCATAAAAAGGCATTTCTTAAAAGCAGTATTAATTGATGCCACATGGAAAACTGAGCAGCACATACCACAGAAACAGAAAATCCACTACTTAAAATGATTCTCCCAGTCTGAAGACCTCGCACAGAAAAAGGAACAGTCCATGGAAACAGCGTGTTGGACAATGAGATCCTTTTAAAAAGTCCTCTGAACCATGGCTATTTGTATCAAAAAATAACATTCCTAAAGATCTGGAGTTGAAGAAATGAAAAATAGTACTGGAATTGCACAATGGTACATATTGGTGACATTAGAGAAGGTATCTTTGGGGAGGCCTGGGTGGTTCGGTTGATAGGGCATCCGACTTCAGCTCAGGTCATGTTCTCATGGGTGGTGAGTTTGGGCTGCACATCAGGCTCACAGTAGTTGGTAAGGAACCGGACTTGGATCCTCTGTCCCCCTCTCTCTCTGCCCCTCCCCTGCTCATACTTTCTCTCAAAATAAACATTTTTTTTAAAAAGAAAAGGTATCTTTGAGCTGAGTTTGAAGATTACTTCGAAAAATATACATTAACTATCTCATGTAGATTTAGATTCTAAATTGTTCACGTAATAGTGTAAAATTCTTACCGTTTCATGCTTACTTTGAACCAGAGATTTAGTGTATGAAGATTATGATTTCAGGATACTTTTCTATCCTCTCTGCTTAAGAAAATTGTTTACTACAGAACATCTGCAATAATTTACTGAAAGCAGTAAATGGGGGAACTAAAGTAGCAAGAAAGGTCCTAAGTTCTACAAGGACTTTTGGAGAGCTATAATTTCTAAGAATAATAGAGCTGTGTGTCCTAGAAAGACTTTTTCTTAGCCACTGATGACTAAAGGTAAGATACTTAGATGTAGTCAAAGACTGACACATAACAAAAGTTCTTAGACATTAAGGTAATTACCCTCAGAATGTTCGACCCGTGCTCCCCCCATGCCATCCCTCCCATCTCACCCCACCCCAGCAAAAGTGGCAGGTAAATATTAATAAAATGGCCTTTTAACTTGGCCTAACACTTGGGACTTAGACTCACATGTCTGCTTCCTCTGATTCTCCATTCTTTGGTCCTGCATTAGCATGAGCAAGATCCCTAGGTCTGGAACTCGCAGAATCTAAGCTTTAGTACCTGATAAGAAGCCATTGCTAGGGCCCCCCTGAATAGAGAATCTGGTCTAATGAGAGGAATGAAAATGGAGAATAAGAAAAATGGGTTCTGGAGAAACAAGGACTATGAAATGTCCACAGAGGCAAGAACAGTGCTCTATGTCCAGAGTATTTATATAAAGATACAGACTGCTAGTAATGTGTTCTTATGCAAGCAGAGTACAATGGGAAAAAAGACAGTGGGAGATTTTTTTAGTGTTTTAATAGATGAGGCAACTGAACTTTTTTTCATATCTCAAAGTAATTCTTTTCTTAGTTGCCTAAAATTATTTCATCCATTAGTTTGAAGATAGGGTAGGTAAGAATAAGTGAAAGAAAGAATAAAAATAACCAGGACCTGGATTAGAAAGCAGTAAGTCACAGAGGAAAAATATATGTCTAAAATTCTCAAGATCCAAAGGTCTTGGAAAGAACCATAAAATCCCATGTTATATAATGAATGTGACTCTACATACAAAATATGGAACAAAAAGTAAAACATATATAGAGTTTTAGAGACCACCCATTTCACATAGAGTAGCTTGTGCTATTTCTCACAACAGCCTGTGGGACCTCATTATTCCTTGTGTTACCCAAGAAGAAAACTGTCATGCAAATGAAAAGTGGCAGAGCTATGGGTCAAAAGCAAGTCTGTGACTTCAGGTCGGGTGTCCTTTCCTTTCCATCTCTCAACAGTTACAAATGCAGTTACACAACTTTAGTGCATTGTCTAGAGTGAGGACATGTTGCTCAAGACTCAGGAGGCACTGCTGGAACTTTGGGACAACCTGGGGCTGAGACCAGCAGAGGGAAAAGGTTTCTTGTTCACAGTTCTGACAGCTGAGGAAGGGGCTCTCATGAGGTTTCTACTAGACATTTTAAAATTAGATTGTTTCCATGGAGACGCCTGATGAAGATTTACAGAAAGGGGAGATAGGTATACAGTTCTGGAACCTTCCGGTTGAAGTATAACCAGTGTCTGGCCATGGAAGGCAGATGCTCCTTTAGGCATGCTTTTAAAAACTGCCTTTTCCCATGACACTGATATAATTGAAAATGTATTAAAAACGGAAGAGATGTTGTTTAAATATTTAATTTTTACCAAAGCCACTGTTTTTAGTTTACTATTTTTTAAACTTCTTTAATTTTCAAATTCAGAAAGTATATACATATGTGTTATTAAAGTTTTACATTCATCTAGCATACTTTCGAATTTACATTCATTGGTTGTAAAACAAGAACAAAACATGTAGTAAATCATGCCATTTTATAAATTGTCAGTTCTCAGAGGAGTGTTAAAATTGTGAGGAGAACCCTAAAATGTATTCTATTTGCTCCAACTATCCTACACTATCATTTGAATGCAATTCTGTAATCTTTTGCGTGAAGATACTATTGATTTCAGCATAGTGTACCTCCTCATTTATCACTCCATATGTAATTGACTAATGTTATTAAAAATGAAATGAAATGAAATGTAGCTTCAGAGCCAGCCCTCAGGGAGCTTACAATCGAGTTGATGACAGAAGACTCAGAAACAGAAGACAATACTGCCCAAAATATAATTATGCATTAAATGACATGCCAAAAGCTGCAAATATTCAGGACTAGAAGCTATCAGTAAAGTCTTAAAAGACAGCTAGAGGGGAATGGAACAGAGGAGAAAGCAAGCTGCAGGAACTCAAGAGACTATAAGGAGACTCTCTTGGCTCTGGCAGGGGAATAAGTAAGTGGTGGGAAATAGGTTAGAGACAGTTGTAGGGAGCCTAGAAAGCCAGAGAAAGAGGTGACTGGACAAAGCAGGAGGCAATAATGGAGCCCTAAAAGATTTCTGAGTAGTGGCATAAAGTGGTGAAAGCAAGGACTTTCACAAGCGTGCAAGATGAACACAGGCAAAGGAAACCGTACAGCTAAGGAAGAGGTAGTGAGACTAACTGCTCCCCTTCCTCTTCAGCCTCACAAGTTTACCTAACTTGACAGTCACCGAAAGGGATCATTCTTGGACTTGTGCACATGTTGTTCTCTCTGACCCTGGCGCATGCCTCACTGTCAGTCTCAAGTTAGAAGTCACTGCCTTAGAGAAGCCTTCCCAACTCCTGTCATCAGGTTAGATGTTCCCCTTGTACACTTCCCCTGTCACGGCACTTACCTCTGCACTGTAAAAGCTAATGAGCTAGCCAGTCACCTTTATTAAACCAAAAACTCTAGGTGTACGAAACGGCCCATCTTTTCCAGCACTGAATCCCTTTTGGTGAATTGGAAGAATTAAGGAGGGGTATAAGATCAGTAAACATTTCCCTAAAATTATATGAACAAGTGAAAAGACAGATACATATTTAGGCATGCTACAATAAATAAGAATGTTATTCGGAAGATGGCCTTGATCTCAGTGAAGAGATACTGCAAACCTTTTCTATCTACCCAAGCCCCTTAATGAAGGGGAGAGTTGGATTAGGGTCATGGCAAAGGTAGGAAGAACATAGCTTTTTTATAACCACTGCTTGAGGATAACAGCCCTATAATTTTTTAAAAACCACATTTTGGCTTTTATAGGATCAAATAATTTAATAATTTCCATTTAACAACTATCTACAGAGAGCACGGTGCTTTGCAAGAACCCACACAAAATATTTCAAAGTATTCAAAGATTAAAGAAATACAATTCCAGTCCTAAGGAGCCTTATAATCCAATAAATACACACAGTGGAGTTATGTTACAGGTATAGCAGGGCTTTGAATTAAGAAGGGAAGAAATCAAGGTCTCATTAAAATGTTCCAAGCAGGGAAATGAGGTTATTGAGATTTGGTTTTAGAAGATTAGGAGAAGTTGCCAAGATAATTTTAGTTGTGGGGCGAAGCTAAATGCAGGTAGACTAAGTTTAAGATAATGCAATGATCTAGTCAGGAGGTAACTGGGGTATAAACCAGAGAGATGATGGTAGAAATGGAGTGCAGTAGACCTATTCAGTAGATTTAAGAAGGCAGACTCTCAAGAAGCCTGATGCTTCCTTCTACTTTATACCTAAACACATGCAAGGCAAGGTGCTGTTGCCAAAGACGGTTTTGATGGAGATGCTTATGGACAGGATACTAACATTAATTTTACATGTAACTGTGTACTTGCGGACAGATGCCTATCTGTTTTTATTCCAAAATGTCCTTCTGCAATTATCTCTAGAGCTTAAAGCAGCACACAATTAAATGAAAAGAATCGGAACTTAAAAATCTAGATTCCAACCCCTGCGCATTATTTTATCTTCTCATGACTTAGAATTTTCATCTGTAAAATACGTTACTTACTTCATGGGTTTGCTATAAGAACAAGATATGAAAACTGCTAGAAATAAGTAATTGACAACATTGACAGTGCCAATGTTTTGACACCTTCATACTATCAGGTTGCCATCTGGACAAGACAAATACTCATAATAAATAAGCATTTAGTAAGAATGGTTTTCTCACAATTGATTCAAGCTGTGTTTCTATGTAGATACAAAATGATACTCAGATAAACTATACTATTAAACATTTATAAAGAAAAAGTAGTAAAGTATAATGACTAAAACCCTTGTCATTAGAGTCCAACAACCCTGAGGTCCAAGGATAAATTAAATCTCTCTTAGTCTTGATGTCCTGACCTGTGCAATGGGAATGATAGTATAGTAACTTTAGAGGGCCAGAGGATTACATGAAATCAAGCACAGTGGCTATAAGTGGTCAGTAAATAGTAAACAATCAGTAAATATTAGCAGTAGGAACTACATACATTGAGCCTTGTCATACTTGGAATATAAATTAAACAACTATTCAGCGTAGTATTTGTGAAATACTCAAAAATTTTTTCTCCTTTTGGTGTTTTGGGCTTGAACAATGTGTATCTAGGATAAAAACTATTAGGTATTGATGTAATTTTATTTTTTAAATGTTTAGTTTTGAGAGAGTGACTGCATGCATGTATGCATGTGCATGAGCAGGGGAGAGGCGGAGAGAGAAGGAGAGAGAGAATCCCAAGCAGGCTCTGTGAGGCAGAGCCTGACGCCAGACTTGATCTCACAACTGTGAGATTATACCCTGAGCTGAAATCAAGAGTCAGATGCTTAAATGAGTCACACAGGCACCCCAAGTATTGAAGTAATTTAAAAAATTTAGTATGTGTGGGGCACCCGGGTGGCTCAGTCAGTAAAGCATCCAATTTTGGCTCAGGTCATGATCTTAAAGCTTGTGAGTTTGAGCCCTGAATTGGGCTCTGTGCTGCCAGCTCTGGAGCCTACTTAAGATTATGTCTCCCTCACTCTTTGCCCCTCCTCTGCTTGTGCTCTGTCTCTATCTCTCACTGAAAAATAAACATTAAAAATTAAAAAAAATAAAATTTAGTATTTGTATAATAATTCTAGTTCTAATATTTACCATGTATCTGCAGATAATTTTAATGTCAAGCACACCCAGCCTCAATGATTTTACATATTAAATAGAACATATATTTTAAAAATAATACAAGGGGTGCCTGGGTGGCTCAGTCAGTTAAGCGTCTGACTTCATCTCACAGTTCATGGGTTTGAGCCCCACTTTGGGCTCAGATTCTGTGTCTCCTTCTCTCTCTGCCCCTCCCCTACTCACACTCTGTCTGTCTCTCTCTCTCTCAAAAACAAATAAAACATTAAAAATAAAAAAAAAAAAAATCCAGAATGGTGAGGATGTAGAGCAACTGAACTCATAACTTGCTTGTAGAAATATAAAATGGCACAATCACTTTGGAAAAAAAATACAATATTGGGGCACCTGGGTGGCTCAGTTGAGCATCTGACTTCGGCTCAGGTCATGATCTCGCCATTCTTGGGTTTGAGCCCTCCTGACAGCGCAGAGCCTGGAGCCTGCTCCGAGTTCTGTGTCTCCCTCTCTCTCATCCCCCCTTCAAAAATAAACATTAAAAAAAATACAATATTGAAAATCTCTAATTTAACAATTCATTGGCTACTTTTTGTTACTAATATTTTCCCAAGAACATCCATTTGTCAATGTGCTAGAGAAGGCTAGTTGTCCCTAGAGTCTGTTCTCTGCTTCTTCCATGGTTAATAAAGCTCCGAATCTTTAGCTGGGCATACTGCCACTTTAAGAATAAAGCTACATTATCCAGTTTTCCTTGCATCTAGGTGTGACCAAGTTAGTATGCTTTGGCCAGTACAATTATAAAAGGAAATGGAGTGTGCATCGTAAATGTCACTAAAATGAAGAAGCGTATGTTCATTCTCCTTGTAAATTCTTCCTCTGTCTGGAATGTGGATGTGATTTAGAGCTGGAACAACCATCTTGGACATCAGTCTTAAGAGAGTGAAGCCTCACCTTGAGACTACTGGAAAAATATACAAGGACTTTGGGTACATGATTAGATGGAGCTTCTAAATCAGTCCCAACTGCCTTCCTTTATATGAGAGAGAAGGAACCTGTCCTGTATAAGAAATCTGTTGGGTTTTCTGTCATTGGCAATTTAATCTAATTCAATTAAAAAAAATATAGACAAAATGAAAGCCAAATTTTAAGTTCACTTACTTTAATAAGTTTGTTCTCATATATACATGCCTACTCTTTCTATAACCCTTTTTGATCATATTCCCACTGCGGACTCCTGGATTCCTGTTTTCATGTGCTACAGGAGGGAAAGAGAAGGGGTGAGTTCATTCATCTGCTCCACCACTGGCATAGTTCATATCATATCTATCATTCAGTCTATCATCAATCACCAATCTATCACCAATCTATCATTCAGTCTACCCCTTTAGGGTCCATTTTGCTCTTCATCCTAGAAACTCAACTCTATACCTGTCCTCAAAAATAGCATTCATTTGTTCATTACTTCCTCAACAGATTTTTGAGTGCTGTGTGCTAGGCATTCTGTTAGATAATAAAACAGATCTTTACTTCAGAGAGCTATGTTAGGTTAATACTTTAAAATGAAGATTGAATTATGTTCTATTATTTGTGTATTACACATCTGTGGTCCCAAAGTTTCCTAATGGACCAAAATGAAAGGTATATGAATATAAAAGGTTGGAAGGAAGAAGGATATATGGAGAGAGAGCAGGGGATCAGAATGTATGGAGGAGGACTCTCAGAGACAAAGGCAAAGATATAACCATAGCAAAGGTAGGAGCGAGAAGGGAAAGAAACATATTCATTGAATTTTACTGGGCTTCATATACCTTCACAACCTCTTTCATGTATTAATGTATTAATTAATTAATATTAATCACTATAATTAATCAATTAAATTCTTAATTAATCTTAATTAGTATTAATTAATTAATTGGGACAAGCTTATTGTTAGACTTCTGGAACTTCTAGAGCATAGCGACCACACTCATCATTATTATTATATCTGCCTTTTGCAATGCTTGCAATGCTAAAAGCAAAGACCTTCAGAAATCCTCAAAAGGCTCCTTAATATTATTTCCCAATTTTGGCCGCCATTCAGGACTTCTGCCCCTCCCTACCTCTCATTGGAATCTTCTACTAGTGTCTCCTGAGAGAAGAGGTGATTTGGAAGAATGAGGAGTGTAGCTGAAATCCACAATTAAAATTTGGGTTGTTTAATTATCTCATAGAAACACTGCTATAATAGAAGGCAAACATCATTTATGCTACCAAATCTGTAGTTCAGCAACTTTATGTGATTAAAATGGGCTTTTATGGGTTGTTTCTAGGATTTGCCAGAGTGAGAAAATAAGTTCATAGTTTCCCACAATTAACATTAATTTAAACTTTGGACTGTAGTCCCTTACTGAGGCACAGAAAACCTGAAGACCATTTTTTGTCCAAAATATGAAGACAGTGCCACTGCTCTTAGACACATGGCCCCAGAAGGATTAAAACAAAAACAAACAAAAAACAAGCAATCTTAAGTAGGGATTTGGTGTTTTGCTGATCACTTTTTAAAAAAAATCTTAGGTGAGGGAAAGTGTATTTATTACCTATTACTAAAGCAGTCTGACTATGACCTTTAGTTCTTCATACTCTATAATAAGACGTTATGGATTTTTTTCTTAAATTGTGGTTTTAACACATCACAAGTAGTTTCTTTTCCTGTTAATTTTCAGACAACTCTGCTTAATCTTGAGCTAAATACCTGGAGGAAGTGCTACCACAATTTTAGCTTTCTTGTTTCCAATTGAGCAATATTATTCTCAGCTTTTCTCCACTAGGAAAGTATCATCTGTTTGGTTACAGTTCTCTTTCTAACAAAATATAAAAGTTCTTAAAAATAATCATAATAAGGGGCACCTGGAGGGCTCAGTCAGAAGAGCATGCAACTCTGTTTTGGGGTCATGAGTTCAAGCTGCACGTTGGGGATAGAGTTTATTTAATAAAAAAATAACCATAGTAAAATAAGACAATTAGAAATCTGAGACAGAGAAAAAGAGGAACACTGCCCCATCAGTACTAGAAAAAAGGCTTACAGGATGCTTAAAAACTTTCTTTGGGTTTTGTTCAGCACCTGAGTCTGGCAACAATTACTGATCATAATCCCTTGTCTTTTTCTACAGGGTCCTTGTCCATAACATGCAGCCAAAATGTAAGTAATTCTTGTTATATTCTTGATATGGCATAAAAAAACATATGAAAACATTCTAGGCAGTAACTATAATCTTTCTCTCCCCAGTGGACCATAAGTCCAGAAAAACAAGTTACTTCATTTACAAACCATGCTATTTAAGATTCTGTGATGCAACAACACTGAACTACTATTTTCTATAAAAATGTATTTTTTCAGTCAAAATCTTAGCTCAAATGTTGTATGACAATGCTAAGAATCAAGGGTTTTTTCCTCTTATTCTTTCAAATTGGATTTAAGGCATATAAAAAAGAATGTTTTTATTTCACATAATAAAATCACTATGCCCTAAAACTGTATTTCTCTACCAATTAGTATCTTTTCATAGCAATAGTTATGGCAATAACTATAACTGTGAATAGTCATTCACAGGGATGACTTTGAAATACAGCACGGTGTTAAAACTCTTCAGATTAAACAGTGTATTAAATTTATCATCTAGTTCATACCTCCTGTAATAATCATAGAATTTCACACCTAAAATAGTTGTAAAATAAAGTGAGTGAATGGGGCGCCTGGGTGGCTTAGTTGGTTAAGCGTCCGACTTTCGCTTAGGTAATGATCTCGTGATTCGTGGGTTCGAGCCCCGCGTCGGGCTCTGTGCTGACTGCCAGCTCAGAGTCTGGAGCCTGTTTCAGAGTCTGTGACTCCCTCTCTCTCTTACCCTCCCCTGCTCACGCTGTCTCTCTCTCTCTCTCTCCTAGAAATAAATAAAACATTAAAAAAAAAATAAAGTGAGTGAAGTTGGAAGGGGAATTTGGAGAGTGTCTAAGTGGCAATATTCTCATTCTTCATCTAAAGGTTCTATAGAATCAAAGGTAAAATACATAGTTTAATGTTTAGGTATTATCATACTTTTTAAGAAACCTGGATATCGGTGTGTAAAATCAGGGCTGACCTTAGAATGTGGCAGAGTAAGTGGCTGCTTATTTGATGTAATTTTAGAAATGCTATTACAAAAAAACATATACAAATTTGTCATCCAAGTTCTTCCTCAGAGGCAGAAATGGTAAAAAGATACCTAGCTGTCTTTCTTTACATATTTAATTGAGGTTTAAATAGTGTCTATAATTCCATAAGCAGATGAAATCTATTATTTCCTGTTAGAATGCAAACACCAGGCAAAGAGAAAGCTCACTGAACTATATATAATGAATTCAAACCTTACGTAGGCATGGTGAGGTCAAAATCATGTAGATAAAATTATCCCTCAAAATCTCTTTAGAAGGTATCAGACTCGAGGCTGATAGACACTTCTTAGTAAGTCCAAAGCAGACATTTTCCCCTCTGGTATTAGAACAAATGACTGTTTATTTGGTTCAGCACAGCTGGAGTCACTGGCTTGCATTTAGGTGTCTTGTATAAAAAAGCACATGTCTTAATAACTGAAATACCTTCAGAATGGTGAGATGCTCACTCTATGAGAAGCAAGGAGAAACTCAGACCAATGGAGAATACTACAGCTTTCGGTTTCTTATTTCACATTCACTTGGTATATATTCGTTGAGTAGGATGTCAGGCAGAATTGCCCATGATATCTACATTAAAAATATTTTCTACCTCACATTTAAAAATTTTTGATAAGCAAGAATAGTTGCATTTGCAACTATTGTAAGTTAAATGTATGAATGATGTTAACTTCATTGTAGGGTCAGTTACTTCCGTAAAAGTAGGTTTTGATGTGCATCTTTTCTGACTGCAATGCGATGAAACTAGGAGTCACATACAAGAAAATATCTGGAAAGACCACAAATACAGGAAGATTAAATAACATGCTATGAATGGCTAAACCAGGAAATAAAAGAAACAAAAAAGTACATGGAAACAAATGAATATGAAAATACAATAGTTCAAAGCCATTGGGACATAGCAAAAGCAGTTCTAAGAGGGAAGTTTATAGCAATACAGGTCTAGTGAAAGAAACAAGAAAAATCTCAAACAACCCAAACTTGCACCTAAAGGAGCTAGATAAAGAACAACAAACAAAAGCTAAAACCAGAAGGAGGAAGGAAAGAATAAAGATTAGAGCAGAAATAAATGATATAGAAACTAAAAAACAAAGCAAAACAAAATAGTAGAACAGACCAATAAAACCAAGAGCTGGTTCTTTGAAAACATTAATAAAATTGATAAACAAGCCAGACCTATCAAGAAAAAAGAGAAAGGATCCAAATAAACCAAATCACAAGTGAGGAGAAATAACAACCACCACCACAGAAATACAAACAATTATAAGACAATATTATGAAAACTGACATGCCAAGAAATTGGACAACCTAGAGGAAATGGATAAATTCCTAGAAACATATAAACAACCAAAACTGAAACAGGAAGAAATAAAAAATCTGAACAGACTTATTACCAGCAAAGAAATTGAATCAGTAATCAAAAAACTCCCAAGAAACAAAAGTCCAGGACCGGATGGCTTCATGGGCAAATTCTATCAAATATTTAAAGAAGAGTTAATACCTATTCTTCTCAATCTATTCCAAACAATAAAAAAGAAAGAAAAACTTCCAAATTCATTTTATGAGGCCAATATCACCTTGATACCAAAACCAGGTAAAGACACCAGAAAAACCAGTACAGGCCAATATCTCTTATGAACATAGATATATAAATCCTCAATAAAATACTAGCAAACCCAATCTAACAATACGTTTAAAAAGTCATTCACCCCATTCAAGTGGGATTTATTGCAAAATGGTTCTATATTTCTCAAATTAATCAACATGACACATCACATCACTAAGAGAAAGGATAGGAACCATATAATCATTTCAACAGATGGAGAAAAAGTATTTGACAAAGTATAATGCCCATTCATGATAAAAACCTTCAACAAAGTAGGTTTAGAAGGAACTACCTCAACATAATAAAGTCCATCTGTGAAAACCCCACAGCTAACATCATCCTCAATGGAGAAAAACTGAGAGCAACAACACAAGGATGTCTCCTCTCACTGGTTTTATTCAATATAGTACCGGAAGTCCTAGCTGAGGCGTCCAAATGGGTAAGAATGAACTAAAGCTTTCAGTATTTGAAGATGGCATGATTCTACATACAGAAAACCCTAAAGATTCCATCAAACAACTGTGAGAACTGATACATGAATTCAGTAAAATTGCAGGCTACAAAATCAATCAAAAGAAATGTGTTGCATTTCTATACACCAATAAGGAGGCAGCAGAAAGAGAAACTAAGAAAACAATCCCATTTACAATGGCACCAAAAACAATAAAATACCTAGGAATAAACTTAACTATGGAAGTGAAAGCCCTGTACTCTGAAAACAATAAAACATTAATGAAAGAAACTGAACAAAAGCAAAAATAATCTATTGGGACTTCATCAAAATAAAAAGCTCTTGCACAGCAAAAGAAACAATTAGCAAAACTAAAAATCAGCCTATGGAGTGGGAAAAGATATTTACTTGCAAGTGACATATCTGATAAAGGGTTAGTATCCATAATATATAAAGAATTTATAAAGCCCCAAACCCAAAAAAATAACCCAATTAAAAAATGGGCAGAAGACATGAATAGATATTTCTCTAAAGAAGACATCCAGATGTCCAAGAGATGCAAAGATGCCCATCATCACCACCAGGGAAATGGAAATCAAAACCACAATGAGATATCACTTTATACCTGTCAGAAAGACTAAGATCTACAACACAAGAAACAACAAGTGTTGGACAAGAAAGGTAGAGAAAGGGGAACATTCTTGCACTGTTGATGGGAACGCAAACTGGTGCAGCCACTCTGGAAAACAGTATGGAGGGTCCTTAAAAAGTTAGAAATAGAACTACCCTATGATCCAGCTATCATACACACTACTATAGGTATTTTCCCAAAGAATACAAAACCCTACTTCAGAGGGATCATGCACCAGCATTATCTACAATAGCCAAGAAAAGGAAGCAGCCCAAGTATCCATCAGATGATGAATGGATAAAGAAAATGTAGTATATACATAAAACAAATTATTTATTTAAAAAAAATTTTTTTAATGTTTTATTTATTTCTAGGAGAGAGAGAGAGAGAGAGACAGCGTGAGCAGGGGAGGGTCAGAGAGAGAGAAAGACACAGAATCTGAAGCAGGCTCCAGGCTCTGAGCTGGCAGTCAGCACAGAGCCCGATGCGGGGCTCGAACCTACGAACCGCGAGATCATGACCTAAGCGAAAGTCGGACGCTTAACCGACTAAGCCACCCAGGTGCCCCAAAACAAATTATTACTCAGGCATAAAACAGAATGAAATCTTGCCATTCTCAAGGACATGGATGATGCTAGAGAGTATTTTAAGTGAAATAAATCAGAGAAAGACAAATACCATGTGATTTCACTCATATATGGAATTTAAGAAACAAAACAAATGAGCAAACGGGGGGAGGGGGAAGAGAGGAAAACCAAGACAGACTTTAAATAATAGAAAACAAGCAGATGTTACCAGAGGGGAGGTGGGTGGAGGGATTGGTAAAACAGGTGATGGGGATTAAGGAGTGCACTTGTCATGATGAGTGTTGGGTGATTAAAATAAAAAGTTTATTAAAAAGTAGGTTTTGATGGCATATCAGGGCAGAAGGAAAAGGAATATATTCTGAGAGCAAGGAAGGATTCCACAGTGGGGGTGAGGAAAAACCATGGCTAAAGATGCCTGCTTTACAAATTTATTTATAGATATGCATATGCTGCATAAAACCTTTAAGTCTTAATAGCTTATTAACCATAACATCCCACGTTCTCAAATATGACAAATAACAAGCTTACTGTAATTTACCTCACTTTTGCAAATAGTAACTACTAGTGTCAAAATGTCATCTTTATATTTTATTTCAGTTCAAGATGAGGTACAATTTACAGTAACTTGGAAGCAAGAACATCCAATTGCAAATCACAGAGCTATCTATATTATAAACTTTCCTTATTCAGTACTGCAAGTGCCAGATAGGTTTATCTTGATCAGTACTGCTAGAGCACCTCAAAGGGTGCAAACATAGTCCTATGTCTAGTATTAAAAATTGTCAGATACCGTATTATATAAAGACAATTTACACTTACAGATTCTAAGCTGATTGACCCATATAGCAAAATAAAGTGGTTAGAAATGGGAACAAGTATTTTCACAAGTTTACAAACTAAGTTCTATTAAGAGATGTTTTGGCTACAAATTCAGTTTTTCAAACACCTTGTTGATATTTCTTTTTTTTCCCCCTAACTACGGTCTTGTTCACACAGAAAATAAGTAAGTCAATTGAACTGTGATGGGTTCAAATCTGAAAAGAAAGCAGGGATGGGAGAGAAGAGAAAGCACAGCTGAAGGGGGTTATTTCGTGGCCACACACTGCACCACGGCTGTAGCTGGGGTTTCACAGATGTGTGTATGTACCATCAGTCCAAACGGAGGACTGTAAGAGAATATCGATGGTTGAGCTCTCTTAGGAAACTTGACTGGGAAAAAAACTAACTGGAAACACATGGCCTATTGATACCAAGTATTACCTTTAGCATGAAAACTTCAGTCATGGGATTACAGATTATTATTTGAATTGCTAGTCCTCAGCTATAGCACTAATGAAAGTTATTGATGCAATAACAATAACAAAATAACTTCCCATTTTTTCACAAAAGAAATAATTTAGTTTGGCAGGTATGCTCGCATTTATATAGAATATCGGTTTTTTTTTTTATACTTAAATGCACTTCTTTAGGCACAAAAGTATCAGACTGAAGGTTTTTCAGGCAGTGATAGTTGAAAAAGGATGAAAGGGCTGTACTTGATGTTTAGGCTTTTGATTTCTCTGCCAACTTAGTTGTTAAATGTGGCAAAGTTATTAGGAATTTTTCAACTTAGTCATGCCACTCTATTCTTTGTGTAAATATTTGTCCAAGAACTCATGGGGAAACTGGAGCAAATCATATCAGGTGTTTTGCTATAATGATTAAATTAAAACAGGAGTCCTTGGTATCACTTCCTTGATTCTAACTTCTTAAAAACAAAATGTTAACTATCTCTATGATAAACTAGTATACATTTTTAAATAACATATCCTCAGTTGGCAAAGTGTGCATCATTTTAAGCTGAAACATAAAACTAGGAGACAAAATTTTACCATTTCTTCCTTATAAGGCCAACCCAGCATTAATCTGTACAAATACTTGTGCCATTAACAAGTAATCATTGAGCCAAAGAAGGAATTTTGAGGACAATAAATAAGTGATAGAAGTTTCTAGGCTGTAGAATCAAAGTTCAATTACAAAAATTCCTCATGTCATGAGAAAACAATAGTGCCCATAATTATTATGTGAATAATATATTTTAATAATGTAGCAATGATCAGCTTAGAACTTATTGTGTGGCTAATCTTGGGATCTCTCCTTTCCTAAATTATGTGATAATTCCTGAAATGTTTTAAAGTTTCACAGCAAAATATTCCAACATAGCATTGAGAAATGATATTTTAAACAACAGCAGTAAGAAAAAAGCATTAGATCCAGAGCATAAACTACTCAAATCAATAGAGTCTAGCATATAATTTTCCACGCATTTAACAGCCTTATACTCAAGAGCTTATGCAAACCATTTAGAATACTGATGATGAATATATGAGTGCTTAGATAGGTAAATACATGAACATATCTAGTTTTGGCTTAAGTACCACTGAAAAATGGGAAAACTTCTGGTGCATAAGGTATACCTTTTTAAATACACACAGAAGATAGGAAATCTACCATAATTTCTATAATTACAAGTATCTGAACTCAGTATGCCTGTGTCTTCCTACCACAAAAAGTTGAAACAATATAAACACTATAAATTTAGACCCATCTGGAAAGGATTTTTTTCTAAGAATGTTTTAGATCAATTATTATAGATGAGAAATATAAAAGCCTATTCTCTCTAGCCAAAGGATAAGGAAACAGACAGCCTCGCAAGACAGGAGGTTTTTAAACAAGAGCCACTCGACTGCAAACACCACCACCACCACCACAATAACAAAACTGTGGCCTAACTCCTACTCACACCAGCAAGGCCTAAGTGGGAAGATTAGACTTTTACCCTCACCAGGCTGTAACAGGGCATCCCCTGCGAGGATACTGTCAGAGAATATCGAGTTACCAAAAAAGCTGGAATTTTCATCCCCACTGAGCAGTAATGCTCCTCACTATCCCCACCTCACAACTGGCAATGTCAGCAGAGGAGACCACATGGGGAACCTAGATGTGCACTCACACTGCAGGAAATGAGCATGCCTCCTTCTCTGCTCGGGTAGGGTCAGAGGAGGCCTAGAGGAAAGTCAGGACTCTCAACATAGCCCCGTGAAAATGAGGTTATGCCTTGCTGTGCCATGGGAACAGCAACAAGACAATCCTACCCTTTCCAGACAGGAAGGTAGCATCGGAGGTCTGGTGGTGAGCTGGAACCTGTCCCTTTTCCCACAAGTAAGAAAGAGTTCCCTCAGCCCTCTGCTTGGGGACCCTGGATTTCTGCCTCTACCATGCAGGGGCAGCAGTGCCTGCTCTTCCCCTTACTAAATAAATTTTAGACAAAAGCAACTAAAACAGAATATTTAAGTAAGATGGACCTATAGCTGATTTTATACTTAGTGATGAAAGACTAAATGTCTTTCCTCTAAGACTGGGAACAAGGCAAGTATGTCTACTGTCATCACTCCTACTCAGCATAGTACCGGACATTCTAGTCAATGTGACAGTATAAGAAATAAAAGAAATAAAAGGCATAAAGATCAGAAAGGAAAAAATAAAACTGTTCCTATTTACAGATGTTATGACTGTCTATACAGAAAATCACAAGGAATCTACAAAAAAAATCCTTTTAGAATAAACTAAGTGTTTTTTGTTTTTTTGTTTTTTTTTTTTTAAGGTTCAGGTAGCTTTAATGAAAGTGCCTGCAGTCCTTTCCCCCATGGTGGTATATGGATGGCTGAACCCAACCCAGAAATGCAGCTGCTGAGACCAGCCATCGTGCTGAGGCAGTCGAGCTCAATGCTCCAGATGTGGGGGCCAGGGCAGGGAAGTCTCACTTTTCATGGCAAGTTCCAGCAACCATGCCTCATAGAGGTCACATCTGGGCTCTACGCTTTTAGTGACTCTATGCTGCTTTACCAACCCACAGGCCCGTGTGTGAGATGGGATGACAGAGGCGGCCAGGGATCCAAAGTGACCACCACCACTGTGGCCCAGTAAAGAAGTGCTTTTAGAGTGTCACAAGAAAGAGTGGTCATTCTGTCATTAAAAGTCAGCAAGGTTGCAGGACATAAAGTTAGTATACAAAAGTCAGTTGCTTCCCTGTATACCAGCAATAAACTACTGAAATTTGAAATAAAAAAAAACTTACACCAGCATAGGAAAAAATAAAATATTTAGGTATAAATCTAATAAAATGTGTATGGGATCTATATGCTTAAAACTACAAAACTCTGATGAAAAAAAACAAAGAAGATCTAAATAAATGGAAAAATACTCCATGTTCGTGGATTAGTAGATTCAATACAGGATCCAAAAAAAATCCTGGCAAGCTATTTTGTATATACAAACAAACTGATTCTAAAGTTTATAATAAAAAGGCAAAAGACCTAGAAGAGCCAAAAGAATGGTGAAGAGTTACACCACCTGATTTCAAGACTTACTATAAAGCTACAGTAATCAAGACAGCATGGTATTAGTAAAAGAACAGAAATGTATCTCAATGGAACATAGCAGAGAGCTCAGAAATAGACCCATACAAATATAGTCAATTGATCACTAATTGACAAATGATCAAAGATAATCAATAAAGATAATCTTTTCAACAAATGATGCTGGAACAATTGGACATCTACATGCCAAAAAGAAAAGAAAAAAGAACTTAGACACAGACCTTACACTTCTCACAAAAATTAACTCAAAATAATTTTTTTTTAATTTAGGATCAGAGACCTAAATGAAATACAAAGAGACAAAAAGATTTTAGAGAAAACAGAAGATCTAGATAACTTTTAATTTGGTGATGACTTTTTAGATACAATACCAAAAGTATAATGTATTACTGAAAAAAATTG
This sequence comes from Hyaena hyaena, assembly GCF_003009895.1. Lineage (NCBI taxonomy): Eukaryota > Metazoa > Chordata > Mammalia > Carnivora > Hyaenidae > Hyaena > Hyaena hyaena. The sequence goes on from NW_024080756.1 coordinate 2,854,111, forward strand.
ATAAGTTGGTATTTCTTAAAAATTAAAACCTTCTATTTTGTGGCAGAAACATAAGAAATGAAAAGACAAGCCATAGAGTGGCAGAAAATATTTGCAAATCACTTATTTGAGAAAAGATTTATATCTAAAATATATTTTTAAAAAAGCCTCTTAACACTCAACAGTAAGAAAACAACCTAATTAAAAAGTGGACAGAATACTAAAACATATACCTTACCAAGGAAAATATAGACATGGCAAGAAGTGTGAAAAAAATTATCATTAGAGAATTACAAATTAAAATAACAGTGAAGTATCATCATATACCTATTACAAAGACTAAAAATTTTAAAATGCTGGTGAGGTAGTAATAGGAACTCTCATTCATTGCTAGTGGGAATGCAATATGGTACAGCTACTTTGGAAGACAGTTTCCTAATTTCTTACAAAGCTAAAAATAACCTCACCATACAAGCCAGTAATCATGTTCATAGGCTTTTACACAACTGATTTGAAAACCTGCAAATGTTTATAGCAGCTTGACCCTTAATTGCCAAACACTGGAAGCAGCCAAAATGTCCTTCAATAGTGAATGAATAAACAAACTGTGATATCATCAGCAATGGAATATTATTTAGTGATAAAAAGAAAGCAGCTTTCAAGTCATAAAAGGACATGGATGAATCTTAAATGTGAATTACCAAGTGAAAAGAACCAGTATGAAATGGCTACCTACTTCATGTATGATTCTAATTATGAGGCATTCTAGAAAAGGCAAAACTATAGAAATAATACACAGATCAGTGGCTGCCACAAGTTTAGAGGAAGGGGGGAGAGTTGAATAGGTGACGTACAAGGAATTTTTTAGGTGATGAAATTATTCTGTACAATACTGAAATGATACATATATATGATATTATGCATTTGTGAAAACTCAAAGAACTTTACAGCACAAAAGTAAAATGTAACACAAATTTTAAAAAGCTATTTAGAAGGTTAGCGGATCTCAGGAAGCAATGCAGAATGTGAAAAAATAATCTAACTGAATTACAAATGCATGAAACAATTTTACTGACAGGGCAGAGGAAAAATGTGCTGACCTAAGTGACTTTGAAAGTGAGTAGAGTCTATAAGACTAAAACAAAAAGGAGTTGCGTGTAAGAACTGTGCTCTCATTGATAAAGTTGTTTCTCATGGGCACATGGGTTAACAATTCTATAGTGCTATACATTTATGTTGAAAGTAAGTAAATGGATCGTGGATGACATGAGCCAGATATTTCCTGTTGGAGTAGGAATTTACAGATAAGAGGAGGAATCTAAAATGATCCTTGTGGTAATAGATTAGAGACATCATTACAGTCATGTTTAGCTTATACAGAGATGGTTATATACAAAATGTTTACAGATATATGCATACATATTGGTTTCTACACACATATATACTTCCTTGCTTTGTCTGCTAAGAGGCTCCCAAATCAATGAATGACACCCTACTAACAAAAAAGCACACCTAGTTGGTATCTCTCTAGTCATTTTGGTAGTCCAAAGTTCATTCTTAAGTAGATTCTACAGGAAGTGTTCATAGGAAATAAATTCTCTGAGCTCATATATATTGATAACTTTATTGTTTATACTTGAAAGTAAGAAAATTCTTGGCTCACATTTTGTTTGAGTATCTTCAATATGTTGCTTCATTTTCTTTCGGTATTGCTATAGAAAAGTCCAATGCTGATCTAATTTTCCCTTATAAGTTAGTATGACCATGTCTTGCTAATGGTTGTTCTGGGTCAATATTTTTAGGCACACATTATATTCTTTAAATATATAGCTTATTTTTTTTTTAATTTCAGGAAAGTTTTCTTGAACTGTAGTTTTGGTATTCATTCTGTTCACTTGCTCTAATTTTTTCTTCATTGGTTTCTATTCATCTGTATGTTGGATATTCTCAGCCTATCCTTAATAAGTCACTTCTCACAAATCCTTTTTTTTTTTTGCCATTTCTTTTCTATTCTTATTATTTAAAAAAAAATTTAATGTTTTATTCATTTTCTGAAACAGAGCATGATTGGCGAGGGGAAGAGAGAGAGGGAGACACAGAATCTGAAGCAGGCTCCATGCTGTCAATGCAGAGCCTCATGTGGAGCTCAAACTCACCAACGGTGAGATCATGACCTGAGCCATAGCTGGACACTTAACTAACTGAGCCACCCAGATGTCCCTCTATCTTTTTTTTTTTTTTTAATGTTTATTTTTAGAGAGCTAGAAGGAATGGGTGAGGGAGGGGCAGAGAGAGAGGGATAGAGAGAATCCTAAGCAGGCTCCATGCTGTCAGTGCAGAGCCCAACACAGGGCTTGATCTCACAAACCGTGAGATCATGACCTGAGCCAAAATCAAGAGTAAGACACTTAACTAACTGAGCCACCCAGGCACCTTTCTTTTCTATTCTTAAAGGTTTCTTCTTTTCCTCCTTCAATTTCTCTTATGGCATTATTTATTTGGACTTGTGTTCCTTCTAGTTTAATTCATTTCTTGTAATTATTTTTCTTTTACTTCCAATTATTTGCAGAGTTATATTACCTCACTTTTGATTTTCTCTGATTCTCATTTTTGTTGTTCTTTCATTTGTTAAATCATTTTCTGAACATCATTTAGTTTATTTTTTAAAAGGTTACAGTACTTGACTAATCTTTTAAGCATGCTTTCATTTTCTGTAGATATTCAATTTTTATTTTTTTTCTTATGACTGTATATTGCTCATTTTTATGGGAAATTAGCTTTCTTGAATTTTTTTGAATGAGATTCAAAAAATGAGCATCTCAAATCTATGCTATGAGTTAGTATAGATTTTCTAACTAAACATAATTCCTTTTTCTGTTGTTTTTGTGTAGTGTTCAAAACTAAAGTTTGCTTTCTGCAACTGTTCGGGCTCCATTCTCTTTTGCCATAATTTTTCATCTATATTTCCCCTATTCTGCTCATTTCTATTCCACCCCCAACAACTGTTCATTAATAATAAGACCCTGTCCTAGAAAGAGGGCACAGAAATGTCAACTTTTAAGAGTTCTTAAAAGGGGCGCCTGGGTGGCTTAGTCGGTTAAGCGTCCGACTTTCGCTTAGGTCATGATCTCGTGGTTTGTGGGTTCGAGCCCCGCGTCGGGCTCTGTGCTGACTGCCAGCTCAGAGCCTGTTTCAGAGTCTGTGACTCCCTCTCTCTCTCTGACCCTCCCTTGCTCACGCTCTCTCTCTCCAAGAAATAAAAAAAATAAAAAAATAAAAAAAACAAAAAACGAGTTCATAAAAGCTGTATTACTCCAACCTTTTTGGTTCTTATGGTAGACCAAAATTCTCATTCTTATGAGCAAAATTCCTCCCAGTATCAGCCAGTGTTTGCAAATTGACTAGCTGTATTTCCCAATGAATATCTATTGGCTATTTTAGGGTTTTCCTCTTCCTGGTTCTATCAGACACTGCCCCATTGCTTCTTTCTTTACTTCTATCCCAGGAACTGATACTATAAATGAAGGTCTTGTCTTACTTCATTTCTTCCACAATTGACAATGTTGACCAATTCTTTTCTAAAGTCTCTCCTCCCTTACTATCCTGAAAGATCCTCTTTCAGATTTTATCTTCTGTTTCTTGCCACTCAATATCAATCTCCTTTATGGATTCTTTTTCCTCTGCTGTTTTCTTATTATAGATGTTATAACAGATGTGTTACTTCCATCCTCAGCCTTCTTATTATATATCTTCTCCCTGGTGATCTCACTCTTGCATAACTTCAACAATGAATGCTGATCAAGGCTATCATTACCTATTAGTCCCTTCTCCTGAGTTTGAGACCCATTTATCTAGCTACCTAATATATTGTACCTTGCTATCCCACAGCCATCTCAAATCTAACATGCTAAAAGCCAAACTCATCACCTTTCTCCCCCTCAAGCCACTACAGTATTGTTTTATTCTCTCCATGAAGGCCTCATCATACATCTGGTTGTCCAGTTGCAGAAACCTCCAATTCCTTATCTAGGCCTCAATGTCTCCATCACTAATCTCCTGCCAAGTTCTAAATACTCCACAACCTAAAAACTGTCGAATCTATCCTCTTATCCTCAACCCCAACCCCATCAGTGGGGTCCCTGTGCATGTCTCTCCTGGATTATAACAGTAGCCTCTTTTCTTCACACGGGAACAATCTTTCTAAATTGCAGATCTATGATATTACAATTCTTCATAGGCTCCCCTTAACTTTCAAAATAACATCTAGATTCTTCATACGGCATACAATTCCCATCTAGATCTTGTCTTGGTCTACCTCTCCATTCATACTGAATACAACCTAGCTTCTCGGACATGGTAACTCTCACGATCCTGTGCTTTTGGGCATCCTGATCTCTCTGACTGGAGCACCTTCTACCTCTTTAACTGGCTATTCTTCAGTTAGGCTTTAGGAGCCAGTTGAGGCTTTTACTGTTCTAAAGAGTCTTTCCTGACCATCCACTTTCTGTGTTCCCTTATTCCAACCATTCAAAGCCCACGGTAGAACCTTCCTTCAGAAAACAGTTATTACAACGGTCTATTTACCTGTCTATCTCTCCCTCTGTGAGCTCCTTAAGGGTGAGGCCTTTGTCTTATCTGTTCCCCCAGTGCACAGGGTAGATAAGAAATGTTTCTTAAATAAACAAGTTAATGTGAAGCATGATGTGGAGAACTCAATGAAAGTAAGAATTTGCTTTTGAATCTGTATAGATTGAAAAGAATGTATTCCATTATTTGTTCTAAAAGAATGACCAATTCCTAAACATTCAATAATTCACACACTGGAACACAGGAAGTAGAAAATGTTACATTTACGAGATTTAAAAAATCCAATGTAACATTTTTGCTTTCTAACATTCAGTGAAACAGTGGCAAGAAAAATGTCCTCATAAATAAACTCCCTATAATCTTTTGTCTTTTAATATCATAAAGACTTAAATAAACATTAACCACCCCCAGATGGCTCTCCTAATAGATGTTGTAGATAGTTTATCACAGATGAATGATTTGAGGATCCATCTTCCTGAACCATTCCTCCACTGACCTTGCCTATTTAACTTGAGATCTGTACCATCAGTATTGCTTCACTGGGTTTAGTCACCAAAGCGGTAGGACTATTTCTCAAGGGCTGCTGTTACAATGTAGTGACTACCAAGGAAATAAGGCTATGCTTTGAAAGGCGACCACCTTCTCTAGTCTCTCCCTTTAACACAAATATATTTATAAGATCAGATAGGTAGGGCCCATCAAAATTTTCCACAGAGGCATCTTCATCTCTGAGGGGAGAGAACTCCTTCCATAGGGGATAAAGTGGTAACCAGCTCAAGACTAACTGGCCGCCACAAGTAGGACAATTATTTATATCAAATTTTTTATCTCAGTCCTTAATATAGGCATGCTTATTTTTTAACCCAAAATAATGTTTTAATTACTTACCAGTTGAATTACCTATCTCCTCACCAGACCTGCCCTTCCTTTCTCCCTCCAAAGCCCACCCCATTCTAAACCCCAGGAAGGTATGTTGCATTTATTCTAGGTGAGAAAGAGGATATGAAGATTTCACTAAAGGTGCAAGAGAAAATCATGCTGGAAAGAACAGCAGAGCTGGCATAAGATTGGATTCTTGGTAGCAGGATTCCAAACATGTTAGACAATAGCATTTCATCTGGGAGAAACTTAAAATAAAAGTTAAAAGCTTCACAAGGTAAGATATGTTCCAATTTAAAACACTAAAAACTAGTACCATCAATGAAAAGAAAATCTGCTTCTAAGTGTACCAAAAAGGTTGTAGGGCAAATGAAGGAAATTTGCATTTGTTGAGATATAAACAGGAGTGTTCTATAAGAGGGACATTAATTATTATTAATGACAAACTTGCAAATACAAAATGAAACCCAAATCACTGATCACATAATTCAAAATTTACATGTAATAAAGACAACAGATGCAAGTCATGGCTTGTCAAATATTTACTTTACTGATATAAAGCCATTGAACTCAGGCTGTAATCATATTCCAATTTATGAAATTGAGACTTTAAAAACTGAGAGGATGAGTACTTAAAACATTTTAACTATTTACTTCTCTATTTTCTCTACTAAACAGCCCTTGTCTCTTGAGGACAGGAGTTGGGATATAGAATATCTATCCCTTTTGCTTAGAATACTTTTTTGCACAAAGCTTGCTTTCAACAAACATTTGTAGAATGTATATATGTATATATGAATGAATGAATGATAGACATAATCTCTGCAAGACTTGGAAGACACCTTGGCACATGAGAGGAGGGAACAGTGGTGTCAAAAAAGGCAGACAGCAGATATTTAGTATTTATATTAATATGTTACATAATAGTATCTATTAATATACCACATATCATACTGAAATAAATTATATATTAATATATATTTTAATAACGTAGAACTGAAAGGAAGTTAACTTACATACAACTTTAAAAAAATTCCAAGAAGAAAGTTACATCATATGAATCAAATGGCAAAACAAACATAAATACCCTGAGAAGAGGAAATAAATAAAACTACAGGTCTTTGATTTGAAACCTAGGTAATGGCTTTAAGAAATTTTAAAATGAAGATTCATAAGTAAAAATGTTGGAAAATACAACAAACAAAATCAAGACTAAAGGAAAAGTGGTAAGTACAGGAACAACTGACTTTTAAAACTGTGTATCAAGTAAAAACGTTGGCCAATTTAGTGAAAACACCAAACTGGCTGTCAGGCAGCTGACTTAACCATTTTTTCAATTTTCAACAGGTTTTGAGGCATGTCACAACCATGCTCTAATCACATGATAGAGATAGCCAACAGAAGGGAAGAACTTCAAATCTAAATGTGCCCTAAAAAGAGCAATAATTGGCCCAACAGGTATTTCCTTGAGGACTGACCAACTGTGCTATCAGCTGAGGTGGTGTCTATATGCAACAGCACCTATTGTGGCAATAAACACATTCCAAGTTTAGAAAAGACATGGATTTTATCATTGAAAAAAAACCATTTCAATTTATAGTGAGTTATAGAGTTACCATTTGGCTAAGGAAAGAGACATACGTTAAAAGTAGACCTAAAATATATAAAAATTATTACAAGAGGAATAGTTATTTGGAATGGTCTAAAAAACTGGTCAAATTAGCTTCCTAAAAGAAACAAACACCCAATCAGTCTCCAACTTTCAAAAAACCTATCTATACAAATGGGCAAGCAGCAGAAGTTATCTCCCACTATCCAAATAACACCACCACACTTAACGCAATCCTTAACCAACTTCTCGAAGCGTAAGGGCAAATGTTCTGTATCCCGGTTTGACCATAGGAAGAGCAACTTTGCAAAAGACCTATTTTCTCTTAGTAAGCATGCAGAATTAATAAAATACTGGTGCCAACAAATAATTACTCACTAATAGCTTCCCTTCCTTTCCAATCTCTGGATCCCAGTCTAGAATGAGGAAGCAAGGAAAAAATCATCAAGCTTCTCTACTGTTTAGATAGAGGATATGTGGTGCTTAGAATATACATTTCCATAGAAATATTGTTACAAGTGGTAGTTTGTTATGGTAAAAATTGCTCAATTAGCATAACTGCAAATAAGAATGTGCTAAACTTTTTTTTGTGTGTGTGTGAGAGCTGATCCTTGAAGCTAATCACCAAGTATTAATACTGCTTATACACATAAACATAAGTGGAGTCCTAAATAACTGATATACAAACTAACTTCTGGAGCAAACAGGAAACCTGTTAAGACACAGAAGAACTCATTTCAGAGATTAGTTTCACAGTGGTTTAAAAATTCTTTTGGATCAGGAGCTTTAGAGTTGGTTTTACAAAATAGCAGGGTTTCATAAAGTTTCAAAGGGAATTAGAAAGATTTAAAAGTTCTTTATTTACTGAACACTTGAAACAAGTCAGACTATATGGTGCCAACTTTAGTGATAATGTAACAAATCAGCTGATTATTTTTAACATTAAGGGAGTAGGATAAGCAGCAACATTGTATATGGAGTAACACCATGTGAATTGACTCTTTGAAAGAAAAAAAAAAGTAACCCTTTACAGAAAGTTTAAATTGGGTCCCTCTTATCACCTTTATGTTGGACAGCTCTGTCAAAGATAGGAATATAAGGTATGAAAAACATTAGAAGAATGGTAAAATTGCAGAGTCTGGAAATCATAGCTACTGGTTTCCTTTTTTTCCATGACATTTCTTTTTAATGTGACAGCAATAGTTTTGAGGAAAGATGTGGAAAAGGAATTTCAAACCAAAGTTGCACAGATAGAAGTACTATCTCAAAATGGAAATTCCATAAGGACAGGGATTTTTGGCTATTGACTTTTGACTCATCTCTTTGGCCCAGAATAGTGCTTGGGACTTAGCAGCTGCTTGGTAATTACTTGTTGAATAAATCAATGAACAGAAAATACAGTATCCCCCTATAAATTTTAGAAATATTTAAGAAAGTTTTAAAGATAATTTTTGTTAATATAAAACTAACAGTTTTGCTGTGAGAAAATAGGAAGTTACCTGTTTTATAAAGGTGGTATGTCCTTATAGATACAGATTAATTTTAATTGATCACAATTCTACCACTCAGGGAAAAAAAGGTCACTATTATGATATACTTCTAGGAGCCCCTGGGTAGCTCAGTTGGTTAAGCATTCGACTTCACCCCAGGTCATGATCTCATGGCTCATGAGTTCCAGCCCTGCATTAGTCTCTGTGTTGACAGCTCAGAGCCTGGAGCCTGCTTCGGATTCTGTGTCCCGCCACCCCCCCTTCCTTTCTGCACCTCCCCTACTTGTATTCTGTCTCTCTCTCTTAAAAATAAACAAACATTAAAAAAATATACATGGTATACTTCTAGTTTTTTCTTATGCATATTTTTACATAGTTGAGATAAAAAATTACTTAGCTACGCTTCATTGTACAAATGGGCATTGTACATTGCATTTGTACATTGCATTTTTAGTGTAAGTCTTTTCCAATTTTACTGAAAGCAAGGATCTTCTTTATCCAATACTTTTTAAATGGTTTGTTGAAACATTGTGAAACACTTGAAAACAATTTTTAGGGACAAGTCAGTTTTATATAAGGCACTGGTATGAGATTTTTCTCTAGCAATTGGTATTGAATTTGTGATTTAGAGGCTGAAGGCAAGACTATCCTATAGGAAACATTAACATCATGTATGCTGTTTTGAGAAGAGGCAGGATATGTTTCTAGTTCATTCATTTGTTCATCCACTCAACAAATATTTATTATGAGTTCACTATGGGCTATAGAGTTTATAATCTAATGAACGGAAGAGAGACAGACATTAACTGACCAATCAACAACTTAAACTCACAATTGTGATAAGTTGTAAATGTTAGAAATAAGAGGTATATGGTCAGATGTCTCTATATAATTAAAGAAGTTGGCCTAGACTATTTGGTAGTGGTGTGTGTGTGTGTGTGTGTGTGTGTGTGTGTGTGTGTATCGGGGAATTAGGAGAGTAGATGGGTTGGAAGTAATTTTTTCTAACATTTATTGAGTACTTCATCCAATGGTAGTCAGGCCCTGTACTGTGTTGAGTACTTTACATAGTTTATCTAATTTTCTCATTTAATAACCACAGTATCATATGAGTCAAAATGATTTGTCCCCCATTTTATGGATAAAGAAATGGGGCTCAGAGAGAAGTCAAATAAGTTACTTAAGATTGTAAGATGCCAGTAAATAATGCTCTGGGAGGGTAAGCCAGACAATAAGCCAGCAGGGTCTAAAGTTATATGTGATATATCCCACTTTGCAGCATAATTGGCATTTATAGTAGATTATGAATTAATATAAGTAGATTAAGTTAACGTAGCATGGGGTGGGGCAGAAGGAGGGAAGAACATTCCTTGCAGACTGAGAGACATGAGAAAAGCTCTGAGATAGGAGGGACTTCGGTGAATCAAAGAGGGAACAAAAACAGTTTGAAGCCAGTAAACTAAGCTGGAACACAGAATAAAGGGAAATACGGAGATGAGACTGAAAGAATAGGCAGCATCTGGGCAGTGAAAGCCCTCATGGGACACAGTAAGGATGGTGGCTTCAGTCCTAAATGTAATGAAAAGGCACAAGACACTTTCACTGTTTTATATGAAATTCAAAATTTTGAGGGGAAGAAAATTCACAAGGGTTGGATTTAATGACAGTACAGAAAGAGGATTATTTGCTCCATTTGAAAATGTTTCCTGGGACCTTTTGTACCTGTATAAGTCTGAATACTTTAGAAACAAAAGTGATGGCTTTTAAATACCTTTTAAAATAAACTGAAAAAATAAAAATAAATCAAATGTAGATAAATTAAAAAGAGGATTCTATAAGGAAATAGTACTAGAAAATGGCTTTGGGCTAGGTTCCAACAGATGTACCTGATATTTAATCAGTTGATATTTAATACAGAGGCATGTGGAGGCTGCAGGGATAAGCTAGAAGCCAGGAAAGTAGACAGTAATTTTAGACATTGTACTAGTCCATGAATGATGATATCACAGAGTTATGAAAATGAAAACAGTAAACATACCACTGAGAAGAAGCTGGAAAAACCTGGGCTATTCATCAGGCTGTGAGAGGTGAGTGCAGAGGGGAAGTTTCCAAGATATGGTCTTAAAATATCCTCCCTATATGCCACCAATGCTAATACAACAAGATTATATGTTGTGTAGAAACTGTTACTTTCAATGAATATGATCCCTGAATGATACATCTTTTGTGATCTCTGTTAACATACAGATGCTGTGATATGCATTTATGCATTCCATCTAATCCCATAGGTTCAGGATGTTTTCACTTCCATATTTCTGAGTTATTATGAATTATGGCAATAAAAGTGCATTTCATCTAGAGGGTATTTTTTATAAATGATAAACCCATTTTTATTTATGTTTTTTTCTGAATAAACATGACACCTTCATTTGATAATATTTACTTATTTTTAAACATTTTCTATTTGGTCACTTATGTTTAATTTACATCCCAGTTAGTTAGCATACAGTGCAATAATGATTACAGGAGTAGAATCCAGTGATTTATCTCCTACGTATAACACCTAGTGCTCATCCTAGCAAGTGTTCTACTTAATGCCCATTTAGCCCACCCTTCCCCCCACAACCCCTGTTTAGCCTACCCTTCCCCCCACAAACAACCCTGTTTGTTTTCTATATTTATGAGTCTCTTATGTTTTGTCCCCTTCCCTGTTTTTATATTATTTTTGTTTCTCTTCCCTTATGTTTATCTCTTTTGTATCTTAAATTCCACATGAGTGAAGTCATATGACATTTGTCTTTCTCTAATTTTGCTTACCATAATACACTCTAGTTCCATCCCTGTTGTTGTGCATAGCAAGATTTCATTCTTTTTGATCACTATTCCATTATATCTATATACCATATATTCCTACTATTCATCAGTTGATAGACATTTGAACTCTTTCAATACAATGGCTATTGTCAATAGTGCTGCTATAAACATTATGGTGCATGGGCCCCTTTGAAACACCATTCCTGTATCCCATGGATAAATACCTAGTAGTGCAACTGCTGGGTTGTGGGGTAGCTCTATTTTTAATTTTTTCTTCCTTAAATAGTTTATTGTCAAGTTGGTTTACATATAACACCCAGTGCTCATCCCAACAAGTGCCCTCCTCCATGCCCATCACCCCCTTCCCCTCTCCCCACTCCCATCAGCCCTCAGTTTGTTCTCAGCATTCAAGAGTCTCTCATGGTTTGCCTCCCTCCCTCCCTCTCCCCAGCTATTTTTCCCCTTCTTCTTCTGCATCGTCCTAATCCACCTATATGTGCAAACATATGGTATTTGTCCTTCTCTGCCTCACTTATTTCGCTCAGCATAACACTCTCTAGTTCCATACATGTTGCAACAAATAGCCAGATTTCATTCTTTCTCATTGCCATGTAGTATTCCATTGTATAAATATACCACATCTTCTTGATCCATTCATCAGTTGATGGACACTTAGGTTCTTTCCATGTTTTGGCTATTGTTGAGAGTGCTCCTATGAACATTGGGGGTGCATGTGCCCCTATGCATCAGTACTCCTGTATCCCTTGGGTACATTCCTAGCAGTGCTACTGCTGGGTCATAGGGGAGTTCTATTGTTAATTTTTTGAGAAAATTCCATACTATTTTCCAGGGGGGTTGCACCAGCTTATATTCCTACCAACAGTGTAGAAGGGTATCCCATTTCTCCACATCCTCGTCAGCATCTAGAGTCTCCTGATTTGTTCATTTTAGCCACTCTGACTGGTGTGAGGTGGTTTCTCATTGTGGTTTTGATTTGTATTTCCCTGATGATGAGGGATGCTGAGCATTGTTTCATGTGTCTGGTGGCCATCTAGATGTCCTTTTTGGAGACGTGTCTGTTCATGTCTTCTGCCCATTTCTTCACTGGATTGTTTTTTGGGTGTGGAGTTTGAGGAGTTCCTTATTGATACTGGATAATAGCTCTTTATCTGATATGACATTTGCAACTATCTTTTACCGTTCCTTCAGCTGCCTGTTAGTTTTACTGATTGTTTCCTTTGCCGTGCAGAAGCTTTTTATCTTGATGAGGTCCCAGTAGTTCATTTTTGCTCTTGATTCCCTTGCCTTTGGGGATGTGTCAAGTAAGAAATTGTAACAGTTGAGGTCGAGGAGGTTTTTTCCTGCTTACTCTTCTAGGGGTTTTGATGGTTTCCTGTCTCACATTCAGGTCCTTTATCCAGTTTGAGTTTATTTTTGTGTTTGGTGTGAGAAATTGATCTAGTTTCATTCTTCTGCATGTTGCTGTCCACTTCTCCCAACACCATCTGTTAAAGAGGCTGTCTTTTTTCCATTGGATGCTCTTCCCTGCTTTGTCAAAGATTAGTTGGCCATACATTTGTGAGTCCAATTCTGAGTTCTCTATTCTATTCCATTGGTCTATGTGTCTGTTTTTGTGCCAATACCTTACTGTCTTGAGGATTACAGCTTTGGAGTAGAGACTAAAGTCTGGGATGGTGATGCCTCCCATTTTGGTTTTCTTGTTCAATATTACTTTGGCTATTCGGGGTCTTTTGTGGTTCCATACAAATTTTAGGATAGTTTGTTCTAGTTTTGAGAAGAATGCTGGTGCAATTTTGATTGGGATTGCATTGAATGTGTAGATTGCTTTGGGTAGTAATGACATTTTTAACAATATTTATTTTTCCAACCCATGAGCATGGAATGTTTTTCCATTTCTTTGTGTCTTCTTCAATTTCCTTCATAAGTTTTCTATAGTTTTCATCATACAGATCTCCTATATCTTTGGTCAGGTTTATTCCTAGGTATTTTATGGTTTTTTGTGCAATTGTGACTGGGATCAGTTTCTTGATTTCTCTTTCTATTGCTTCATTATTGGTGTATAAAAATGCAACTGATTTCTGTACGTTGATTTTGTATCCTTCAACATTGCTGAATTCATGGATCAGTTCTAGTAGGCTTCTGGTGGAGCCTGTCAGGTTTTCTATGTAGAGTATCAGGTTGTGTGCGAAAAGTGAGAGTCTGACTTCTTCTTTGCCAATTCTGATGCCTTTTATTTCCTTTTGTTGTCTGATGGCTGATGCTAGGACTTCCAGCACTATGTTAAACAACAGTGGTGAGAGTGGACATCCCTGTCGTGTTCCTGATCTCAGGGGGAAAGCTCTCAGTTTTTCCCCGTTGAGGATGATGTTAGCTGAGGGCTTCTCATAGATGGCTTTTATGATGTTTAGGTATGTTCCTTCTCTCCCGACTTTCTCGAGGGTCTATATTAAGAAGGGATGCTGTGTTTTGTCAAATGCTTTTTCTGCATCTATCGACAGGATCATACGGTTTTTATCTTTTCTTTTATTGATGTATCATATTGATTGATTTACGAATATTGAACCAGCCCTGTAACCCAGGGATGACTCCCACTTGATCATGGTGGATAATTCTTTTCATATGCTATTGAATTTGATTTGCAAGTATCTTGCTGAGGAGTTTTGCATCCGTATTCATCAAGGATATTGGCTTGTAGTTCTCTTTTTTTTGCTGGATCTCTGTCTGGCTTGGGAATCAAAGTGATGCTGGCTTCGTAAAATGAATCCAGAAGTGTTCCCTTCAATTTCTATTTTTTGGAATAGCTTGAGAAGAATGGGTATTAATTCTGTTTTAAATGTCTGGTAGAATTCCCCAGGAAAGCCATCTGGCCCAGGGCTCTTATGTTTTGGGAGATTGGTGATAACTGATTCGATTTCCTCACGAGTTATGGGTCTGTTCAGATTTTCTCTCTCTTCCTGTGTGAATTTTGGTAGTGAGTGTGTGTTTAGGAATTTGTCCATTTCTTCTAAGTTGTTTAGTTTGTCGGCATATAATTTTTCATAGGATTCCCTGATAATTGCTTGTATTTCTGAGGGGTTGGTTGTAATAAGTCCTTTTTCATTCATGATTTTGTCTATTTGAGTGCTCTCTCTTTTCGAGAAGCCTGGCTAGAGGTTTGTCAATTTTGTTTATTTTTTCAAAAAACCAGCTCTTGGTTTCATTGATCTGCTCAACAGTTTTTTTGGTTTCTATACTGTTTATTTCTGCCCTGATTTTTATGATTTCTCTTCTCCTACTGGGTTTGGGGTGCTCCTGTTGCTCTCCCTCTAGTTCCTTTAGGTGTGCTCTTAGATTTTGTACTTGTGCTTTTTCTAATTTCTTGAAATAGGCCTGGAGTACAATGTACTTTCCTCTTAGGACTGCCTTTGCCGCAACCTGTAGAGTTTGCATAGTTGTATTTTTGTTTTCATTCATTTCCATATATTTTTAAATTTCTTCTCTAATTGCCTGATTGGCCCATTTGTTCTTTAGTAGAGTGTTCTTTTACCTCCATGTTTTTGGAAGTTTTCCAGACTTCTTCGTGTGATGGATTTCAAGTTTCATAGCATTATGATCTGAAAGTATGCATGGTATGATCTCAATTCTTTTATATTTATTGAGGGCTGCTTTATGTCCCAGTATGTGATCTATCTTGTAGAATGTGCCATCTGCACTTGAGAAGAAAGTGAATTTCATGGCCTCAGGATGTAGAGTTCTAAATATATCTGTCAAATCCATCTGGTCCAATGTGTCATTCAAGTCCATTGTCTCCTTAGTGATTTTCTGTCTAGTTCATCTATCCATTGCTGTAAGTGGAGCATTAAAGTCCTCTGCTATTAGCACATTCTTATCCATAAGATTGTTTCTGTTTGTGATTGTTTTATATATTTAGGTGCTCCCATATTCGGTTTGGAGACATTTATAATTGTTAGTTTTTCCTGATGGATAGACCCTGTAATTATTATATAATGTCCTTCTTCATTCCTTGTTACTGTCTTTAAAGTCCAGTTTGTCTGATATAGGTATAGCTACTCCAGCTTTCTTTTGACTTCCAGTAGCATGATATATATTTCTCCATCCCTTTACTTTCAATCTGAAGGTGCCTCCAGTCTAAAATGAATTTCTTGTAGACATCAAATAGATGGATTTTTTTTTTTTTTTAATCCATTCTGCTACCCTATGTCTTTTGATTGGAGCATTCAGGCCATTCACATTCAGTGTTGTTATTGAAATATATGGGTTTAGAGTCATTGTGTCCTTTGTGGGATTCATGCTTGTGGTGGCGTCTGTGGTATCTTGTGTTCCTTGCAACATTTCCCCCAGAGAGTCCGCCTCAGGATTTCTTGTAGGACTGATTTACTGGTGACAAATTCTTTCCATTTCTGTTTATTTGGAAAGACTTTTCTCTCTCCTCCTATTCTGAATGACAGGCTTGCTGGATAGAGGATTCTTGGCTGTGTATTTTTTCTGTTCATCACACTGAAGATTTGCTGCCGTTCCTTTCTGGCCTGCCAAGTTTCAGTACGTAAGTCTGTAACGACTCTGATAGGTTTCCCTTCATATGTTAGAGCCCTTTTCTCCCTAGCTGCTTTCAAAATTCTCTCTTTGTCCTTATATTTTGCCAGCTTCACTATGATATGTCATGCAGAAGACCAATTGAAGTTATGTCTGAGGGGAGTTCTCTGTGCCTCTTGAATTTCAATGTCTACACTTCCCTCTCCAGGTTGGGGAAGTTCTCTGCTATAATTTGTTCCAGGACTCCTTCAGCACCTTTCCCTCTCTCTTTCTCTTCTGGAATTCCTCTGATATGGATATTGTTCTATTTGATTGTATTGCTGAGCTCTCGAACTCTTCCTTTTGTGCTCCTGGATCCATTTATCTCTCTTTTCCTCAGCTTCCTCTTTTTCTATAATTGTGTCTTCTAAATCAGTTATTCTCCTTTCTGCCTCTTCAATCCATGCAGTGGATGCCCCCATTTTATTATGTATCTCATTTATAGCATTTTTTAATTCATCACAACTATTTTTAAGCTCGATAGTCTTTGGAGCAATAGTTTCTCTGATGTCTTCCATGCTTTCTTCAAGCCCAGTGATTAATTTTATGACTATTGTTCTAAATTCTTGTTCAGTTATGTTGCTTATATCTGTTTGAGCATTTCTTTAGCTATCATTTCTCCCTGGAATCTTTGGAGAAAAGTTCTTCCATTTTGTCATTTTGGTTAGCTTTCTATCTTTTGTTAATTTTAAAAGCTTGTTATGCACTCTGGCCCTGAGGGTGCTGCTGTATTAAAGTAGGCTCTTTGACTGTCCAGGGCCTGTCCATTCAGGAAGTGTTCTTTGAATGGTGTCTCTCGGTTTCTCTTGTTGAGACTTTGGTTACTTTGTTTCCCTACTCGTAGTGGTATTTGGGACTCTCCACCATATGTACTTTGGCTTGTTTCTTGAGGTAGCCCTGGGTCCCTGGCAGTGGCAGCTCGGGGGTCCCAAATGGGCCCTGGGAGATTACTGGCTGAGTGAGTCACTCACCTTTGTATTTATTTCTAGGCTTGTTCTCGCTCTGCTGCAGGTGTGCTTTCTCTAGCCCCAGTGTAGGTGAAGATGCCTACAATCACCATGAAGGCCACCACCCCACAGATAATGTAAAGGATCAAGCTGGTCTCGTGCTGCGTGAGATTGTGCAGGGGGTCATCTTTGCATGCGAGGGGGGCGTTGCAGGGGGGCTTGCCGATGCGGAGCCATAGTGGAGTGTCGTATTTGTTGCCAGTGCTCTGGTTCAATTGTGGCTTCTTTACTGTTCAGCTCGCCAAGTGCTCTACAGAGAGCGAAGCATGCCTGTGGAATGAAGGGAGGGCAGAAGGAAAGCTATTTTTAATTTTTTTGAGGAAATTCCATACTGTTTTCCACAGTGGCTGCACCAGTTTGCATTCCCACCAGCAGTGCAAAAGGGTTCCTCTTTCTCCACATCCTTACCAACATCTGTCTTCGCCTGAGTTGTTAATTTTAGCCATTCTGACAGTGTGAGGTGGTATCTCATTGTGGTTTTGATTTATATTTCCCTGATGATGAGAGATGTCAAGCATTTTTTCATGTGTCTGTTAGCCATCTGGATGTCCTCTTTGGAGAAGTGTCTGTTCATGTCTTCTGCCCATTTCTAGACTGGATTGTTTTTTGAGTATTGAGTTTGATAAGTTCTTTATAGATTTTGGATACTAACCCTTTATCTGATCTGTCATTTGCAAATATCTTCTCCCATTCCATCTGCTGCCTTTTAGTTTTGCTGATTGTTTCCTTCACCTTGCAGAAGCATTTTATCTTGTTGATAGTTCACTTTTGCTTTTGTTCCCCTTGCCTCTGGAGACGTGTTAAGAAGTTACTGCAGCCGAGGTTAAAGAGGTTTTTGCCTGCTTTCTACTCTAGGATTTTGATGGCTTCCTGTTTTACATTTAGGTCTTTCATCCGTTTTTAATTTATTTTTGTGTACAGGGTAAGAGAGTGGTCCAGGTTCATTCTTTAGCATGTCGCTGTCCAGTTTTCCCAATACTATTTGCTGAAGAGACTGTCTTCATTCCATTGGATATTTTTCCTGCTTTGTCAAAGATTAGTTGGCCATACGTTTGTGAATCCATTTCTGAGTTCTTTATTCTGTTCCACTGATCTATGTGTGCTTTTTGTGCCAGTACCATACTGTCTTCATACTTACAGTTTTGTAATACATCTTGAAGTCCAGAATTGTGATGCCTCCAGCCTTGGTTTTCTTTTTCAGGATTGCATTGGGTATTCAGAGTCTTTTCTGGTTCCATACAGATTTTAGGATGATTTGTTCTAGTTCTGTGAAGAATGCTGGTGTTATTTTGATAGGGATTGCATTAAATATGTAGATTGCTTTGGGTATTATAAACATTTTAACAATATTTTTCCTTTTTCATAGTGTCTTCTTCAATTTCTTTCATAAGCTTTCTATAGTTTTCTGTTCATAGAGTTTTCACCGATTTGGGTAGGTTTATTCCTAGGTATTTCATGGTTTTTTTGTGTAGTTGTAAATGGGATCAATTCCCTGATTTCTCCTTCTGCTGCTTCATTATTGGTGTGTACATGTGCAACCAATTTCTGGGCATTGATTTTATATCCTGTGACTGCTGAATTCATGGACCAGTTCTAGCAGTTTTTTGGTGGAATCTTTTGGGTTTTCCATATAAAGTATCATGTTGTCTGCACAGAGTGAAAGTTTGACTTATTCCTTTTATTTCTTTGTGTTGTCTGAATGCTGAGGTTAGGACTTCCAACAATATGTTGAGTAACAGTGGTGAGAGTGGACATTCCTGTCGTGTTCCTGACCTTAGGGGAAAACCTCAGTTTTTCCCCACTGAGGATGATATTAGCAGTCGGTCTTTCATATATTTCTTTTATGATGTTAAGGTATGATCTTTCTATCTGTTCTTTCATCCTTTTCTATCAAAAAAGGATGCTGTATTTTGTCAAGTGCTTTCTCTGCATCCATTGAGAGGATCATATGGTTCTTGTCCTTTCTTTTATTGATGTGATATATCACACTGACTGATTTGTGGATATTGAACCATCCCTGCATCCCAGTATAAATCCCACTTGGTCCTGTTGAACAATTATTTTAATATATTGTAGGATTTGGTTGGATAGTTTCTTGTTGAGAATGTTTGCATCCATGTTCATCAGGGAAATTGGTCTGTAATTCTGCTTTTTAGTGAGGTTTTTGTATGGTTTTGGAAACAAGGTAATGCTGGCGTCATAGAATGAGTTTGGAAGTTTTCCTTCCATTTCTATTTTTTGGAACAGCTTCAAAAGAATAGGTGTTAACTCTTTTTAAATGTTTGGTAGAATTCCCCACAAAAGCCATCTAACCCTGGGCTCTTGGTTTTATTTTTTTTTTTTTTGGAGTTTTTTTTATTACTAATTCAATTTATTTACTGGTTATGGGTCTGTTCAAATTTTCTATTCCTATTTCAGTTTTGGTAGTTTATATGTTTCTAGGAATTTGTCCATGTCTTCCAGATTGCCCAATTTACTGGCATATAATTGCTCATAATATTCTATTATTGCTTGTTTTTCTCCAGTATTGGTTGTGATCTCTCCTCTTACGTTCATGATTGTTGTATTTATTTGGGTCCTTTCCTTTTTCTTTTTGATCAAACTGGCTAGGGGTTAATCAATTTTGTTAATTCTTTCAAAGAACCAGCTCCTGGTTTCACTGATCTTTTTTTTTTTTTAATTTCGATAGCATTGATTTCTGTTCCAATCTTTATTATTTCCCATCTTCTGTTGGTTTTGGGTTTTATTTGCTGCTCTTTTTCCAGCTCTTCAATGTATAAGATTGGGTTGTGTATCTGAGCCCTTTCTTCCTTCTTTAGGAAGGCCTGGATTGCTATATACTTCCCTCTTACAATCACCTTAGCTTAATCCCAGAGGTTTTGGGCTGTCGTGTTATCATTTCATTAGCTTCTGTGTACTTTTTAATTTCCTCTTTAACTTCTTGATTAACTCATTCATTCTTTAGTAGGACGTTCTTTAATCTCCACATATTTGTTGTCTTTCCAAATTTTTTTCTTGTGGTTGATTTTGAGTTTTACAGCACTGTGTCCTGAAAATATGCACAGTGAGATCTCAATCTTTTTGTACCTGTTGAGGGCTGATTTATGTCCCAGTATGTGATCTATTCTGGAGAACGTTCCATGTGCACTCGAGAAGAATGTGTACTCCATTGCTATAGGATGAAATGTTCTGAATATATCTGTTAAGTCCATCCAGTCCACTATGTCATTCAAAGCCACTGTTTCCTTGTTGAGTTTCTGCTTAGATGATCTGTCCATTGCTGTTAACTGGGGTGTTGACGTTCCAAATATTATGGTATTATCATCAATGATTTATTTATGTTTGTGATTAACTGATTTATATATTTGGGTGTACTACGTTGGGAGCATGAATGTTAACAATTGTTGGTTCTTCTTGATGGATATACCCCTTAATTATGATATAATGCCCTTCATCTCGTTACAATCTTTATTTTAAAATCTAGATTGTCTGATAGAACTATGGCTACTCTGGCTTTCTTTTGGTGACCATTAGCATGATAGATGGTTCTCTATCCCCTTACTTTGAATCTGAAGGTGTTTTTAGGTCTAGAATGGGTCTCTTGTAAACAGCATATAGATGGATCCTGTTTTGTTTTCTTATCCATTATTTTGCCATAGTCTTTGATTGGAACGTTTAGTCTACTGACATTTAGAGTGAGTACTGAAAGATATGAATTTATTGGCATTATGTTGCCTGTGGAGTTAGAGTTTCTGGTGGTGTTCTCCGGTCCTTTTTAGTCTTTGTTGCTTTTAGTCTTTTTTTGTTTTGTTTAATCTTTTCTCCCCTCAAGAGAGTCCCCCTTAAAATTTATTGCAGGGCTGGTTTAGTGGTCACAAAGTCCTTTAGTTTTTGTTTGTCTGGGCAACTCTTTATCTCTCCTTCTATTCTGAATGATAGCCTTGCTGGATAAAGAATTCTTGGCTGCATATTTTTCTGATTCATCACATTGAATATATCCTGCCACTCCTTTCTGGCCTGCCAAGTTTCTGTGGATAGGTCTGCTGTGAACCTGATTTGTCTTTCCTTATAGATTAAGGACTTTTTTTTCTCTTTGTTGCTTTCATAATTCTTTCCTTGTCTGTGTTTTTTGGTGATATAATTTGATATGATTTGACTATGATATGTCTTGTTGGTCAGTTTTTGTTGAATCTAATGGGAGTTCTCTGTGCTTCTTGGATTTTGATGTCTGTGTCTTCCTCCAGCTTTGGAAAATTCTCTGCTATGATTTGATCACATATACCTTCTACCACTTTTGTTCTCTCTTCATCTTCTGGCACTCATGATTTGGATGTCATTCCCTTTTAATGAGTCACAGATTTCTCTAATTCTTAAATCATACTCTTTTGTCTTAGTTTCCCTCTTTTTTCTTTCCTGCTTCATTATTCTCCATAATTTTGTCTTCTATATTGCTGATTCACTGCTTTGCTTCATCCATCCTTGCCACCGTGGCATCCATTCAAGACTGCATCAGTTATAGAATTTTTAATTTTGCCCTAATTAGATGTTACTTTGCTTTTATCTGTGTTGATTATGTCCCTGGCTGTCATGTCTTCCTGTTCTTTCTTTTGGGGTGAATTCCTTTGTTTTGTCATTTCGGAGGAAGGAAAATAATTAATAAAATTAAAATTAAAAAATTAAAAACAAGACAAAAAAATAAAATAAAGGAAGCTAGATCCTAGGTGTGTTTTGGTCTGGTGTTTGAAGGCAGCTTGATAGAACAGAGAAAAGGGGAAAGAAAAGGAAAAAAAATAAAAGAAAAAAACGCTTAAAAATTTAAATATTTATAACAGAACAAAATGAAATGAAGAAAATAAAAGAGAATAAAAAGTTTACAAAAAATAAAGTAAAAAAATTAAAAATTATAAAAAAGGAAAAGAAAAATAATTTTTTCCTCTTTCTGTATCCAAAAATAAGAATAGAAAAAACACCTGAACACATGGACCAGCAAACAGTGAAAGCCAAGTGAAATTACATCCAGTTTCCCCTAGAAGTCTAACCACTACAAAGCACTTTATAGTCCTTACGCTAAGCAGGCAGAGAATTTTGGTGGACTTCTGGGACCTGAGCTTGGTTGGTGCAGTTGGATGGGGCTTGGTGAAATAGATCCATTCTCCACTAGATGGCACTGCTCAGCTCATTGGGATGGATCGTTGTAGCATGCATGCATGTTTATATGCATGTGCCAGAGAGGTGAAAATGGAGTCACCCAGCTTCCCAGTCTCTGGCACCAGAACTCTGCACTCTCACCAACCAGCAATTAAGCACCCCTTCTTTGTCTCTGGCTCTGTTCTACACTGTCTGCATCCAAGTCGTCAGCTTGCCAGGAGGCACTTCCCTCCTGAATTATATCTCATATGGAACTATGCTTCCAAACTCCTCACTTTCTTAAAAGAATTTTTAATGTTTATTTATTTTTGAGACAGTGAGTGAGGGTGAGTAAGGGAGGGGCAGGGAGAGAGAGAGGGAGACACAGAAACTAAAGCAGGCTCCAGGCTCTGAGCTGCCAGCACAGAGCTCAACATGGGGCTCGAACCCATGAATGGTGAGGTCATGACCAAAGTCAAAGTCTGGTGCTTAACTGACTAAGCAACCCAGGAATCCCTACCAAACTCCTCGCTTCTGAGAGCCCTGTGGCTTATACTTGCTCTGACCCTCCGGGGTAGGGTCTTGCCAGGAAATGGCTAAGTGCTGGCTTACCCCCGGGAATGTTCATGGAATCTCACTATTGCAGGGGTTCAGATATTGTGGCTGGGTGCCTGTCTGCCCCAGAAAAAGTTCATGCAATTGCATGGCAGCAAAGATTCAGAGATTATGGCAAAAAATAACTCACAGCTGGCACCAGGTTTTTACTGTACCCTGGTGTCTTTGTTCCAATACTAGCAAACATGGCTGTTCTCCAGGGTCCACTGGGACCTTTGCCCATGGGTAGGCTGTAAACCTCTACCAAATGCCCTCGAAGCAGGGTGACCACTTCTCCCCATGTGACCACAGACCTCTTGGACCTTGCTGCCTGCTCCTGGGGATTCAACCTTCCCACCAGAGCACTGCCAGGTATTTAGCTGTGGAATTTCCAACTATGCTCTCGCCTGTTTACAGAGTTCTAATGGTATTGAAACCCTTTCCTTTCTCTTTTCTCCCTTGTTCAGTCTCTTGTGGATATTTCAACTTTTTCTCTCTCCAGCTACTTTTGGGGGGAGTGTTTTTCCTCCATTCTCTCCCCTTTCTCTGTCTTCTTTCTGCAAAAACAGCTCTTTACCCTCCATGGCTTCTCTCTCTCTTGCTTCACCTCTAGACACCTTGTACCTGCCAAGTTCTGTGGCTCAAGTTATGCAGACTGTTGTGTTAATCCTCAGATCAGTTTTTTTAGGTAGGCAAAATGGTTTGGTACTGATTTAGCTGCAGTTCAGGGAGGAGAAAAGCCAAGAACTTCCATGCTGCCCTGCCAACTTGGCCTCTCTCCCCATAAGGTATTTTCTGAAGCAACTGAATTCTATGATCAATTATCTATATAGTATAATTACATCATATCTACTTTTTTTTTTTTTTTACAATTTTCAGTTTTCTTAAGTTACTTTTCACTGAAATAAATTCTTTGCCCACATATCATACAATGAAGACTTGATTCATCTATGTTTTTGTCCATATCAAATGTTATCAGCCATATCAAGTTATAGACTCTGTCACTGTGAGTTGTTTTTTGTGGCCATTATTTTTACCGAGTCTAATTTTCTCAAATGTGAGAGAACAGTACTTTGCTTTTCTTTTGTTGGTAAACTTACTTTGTACAGTTTTAGTAGTTTTCATCTTTATTTCATATATTTCATCTTTACTTATTTTTTCTTCTTTATTATCTCTTATCCCAATTTTCCCTTGTCAATTTTCCCATTTTCAATGTTACCAGCAAGATGTTTCTTTTCTTTTCTCTTAGTGCTTTTGAGGGTGGGAGTGGGAATGGGGAGGGGCATGGTAGCTAACTAAAACTCCATGAACACAGTTCCAAGTTATTCTCAATTTAATTTTCTGTTAATTATTTGTATCAATGATGAACTACAAATTCACCTAAATATAGAACTAAGACTAACTCTGGGGATTTTGCTCATGGAATGGAATTTATATGTCATAAATATTAAGGATATAAAAGAGTAATTTGAAATAAAAAAAACAGAAATTGAGAGGTAGGAAGGAATTAGTTCGTTAGTTTTCTCAGTTTAATAGAGTACAGTCTACATTTCAAACAAATACAAATTTTAAAAGATTTTTTACATCTAATTTTAATAATCCTTTAAAAATATAATTAAAGGCATTCTGCTAGATCCATTGTGAGTAAATACTATTTTTGTTCTAAGTAGAAATACTGAATAAAAAGATTTTAAAGAATAATAATTTTACATCAATTTACATGCAGTAAGTATATCCTGACCTATCTATGAAGGTTATCACTTTAAAATTTTCTTCTACTGTTGTGAAGTTGACCTTCTTGCACATTTGGTGGCAATTTTATTTATAACTTATCTATTTTTGTCTTTTCATTTTTCTTGCTGATTTTTAAGAGCTTTAATACATTAAGAATATTAATTTTTTCATACATTTCAATTTTTGTTTCCAATTTGTGGTTTATAGTTTAATTTCATATTTTTGATGTATTTAATTTTTACACTATTAAAATCATTTTTCTGTTAAGAGTTTCTTCTCTTATCTTTATGCTTAAAGGACCCTCCCTAACTAGAGATCAAATTATATACCAGTTATATTTCTTAGTGTGGTGCAAGTATAAACTGCATTATTTTCCCCAAGAAGTAGAAGAGCTGTTCCAGCACATTCATGGAACAAACCCCCTTTCCCAATGGGATGTTTTTGATGCTTTAGGTGCTGATTCTCACATCTACCTGCCACTAGCTATGTGATGTCCTTTCTCTTCAGGTTTACTTTCTGCAGGAAAACCCTGGTCTCTGAGTGAAAAGAGTAAGAGTAGGTTAATTCTGGTCCTAATTTACCTTTAATTTATTCTTTGCATCCAACCTCTCTTCCTCTCCAATCCTTCTTGGGTCCCCAGTTTAAGATCAGATTCTACACTCATGTTTTCAAGTTGTACAGTATTTTTCAGAAATGTACTTAAAATGTATTGACTATGGGGGCCCCCTGGCTGGCTCAGTCTGTAGAGCATGCAACTCTTGATCTCAGGGTTATGAGTTCAAGCCCCATGTTGGGCAAAGAGCTTACCTTAAAACAAAACAAAACAAAACAAAACAAAACAAAAACAATGTATTAACTATGTATTAGCATTGGAAGAACCAATATTGTGAAAATGTAAATATTACCCAAAACAATCTACAGATTTAATGCAGTTCTTATCAAAATACCAACATTTTCCACAGAACTAGAACAAATAATACTAAAGTTTGTATGGAACCACAAAAGACCCTGAACAGACAAAGCAATCTTGAGAAAGAAGAACAAAGCTGGAGAATCAAACTCCAGATTTGAAGGTATACTACAAAGCTGTAGTAATCAAAAAAATATGGTACTGGCACAAAGACAGACACACAGATCCATGGAACAGAACAGAGAGCCCAGAAATAAACTCAATGGTTTATTGGTCAATTAATGGTCAATTAATCTATAAGAAAGAAGGCAAGAATATACAATGGGGAAAAGACAGTCTCTTCAAGAAATAGTGCTGGGAAAACAGGACAGCAACAAGCAAAAGAATGAAACTGGACCACTTTCTCTCACCATAAACAAAAATAAACTCAAAATGGACCAGACCTAAATGTGAGCCCTGAAACCATACAACTCCTAGAAGAACACATGGGCAGTAATTTCTTTAAGATGTAGAAACATTTTTCTAGATATGTCTCCTTAGGCAAGGGAACAAAAACAAAATTAAACTATTGGGACTACACCAAAATAAAAAGCTTTTGCACAACAAAGGAAACCATCAATAAAATATGGCAATGTACTGAATGGGAGAATATTTGCAAATTATATATCCAGTAAGGGGTTAGTACCCAAACCATACAAAGAACTTGTACAATACAACACGGAAACAAAAACAAACAAAACAAAACCCACAAAGAATCAGATTAAAAATGGGCAGAAGCACTGAACATTTTTCCAAAGAAGACATACAAAAAGCCAACAGATACGTGAAAAGCTCAACATCATTCATTATTAGGGAAATGCAAATCAAAACCATACTGAGATATCACTTCATCACAACTGTCAGAACGGCTAAAAACAAAAAGACAAGACATAACAAATGTTGGTGAGGATGTGGAGAAAGAGGAACCCTTCTGCACTGTTGGTAGGGATGCAAATTGTTATAACCACTCTGGAAAACAGTATGAAAGCTCCTCAAAAAGTTAAAAATAGAATTACCATATGAACCCGTAATTCCACTACTGGGTATTAACCCAAAGAAAATGAAAACACTAATTTGAAAAAATATATGCAACCCTCTGTTTATTGGAGTGTTATTTATAATGATAATAATGGAAGCAACCCATGTCTATTTACAGATAAACGGATAAAGATGTGGTGTCTGTGTATATACATATATATAGAGAGACAGAGAGACACACACACATATATATACACACATACATACACAATGGAATATTACTCAACCACAAAAAAGAATGAAATGCTGCCACGTGCAACAACATGGATGCAACTGGAAAGTATAGTGCTAAGTGAAAAAAGTCAAACACAAATATTGTATGTGGAATTTAAGAAACAAGTGAACAAAAGAAAAAAGAGACAAAAAAGAACAGAATAATAATACAGAGAACAAACTAGTGATCGCCAAAGAGGAAGAGGGTGGTGGTGGTGAGGGGATGAGTGAAATAAAGGAGATTAAGAGCACATGTAGCATGATCAGCACTGAGTAATGTATGGAATTGTTGAATCAATGAGCTGTATATCTGAAGCTAGTGTGCCACTATATGTTAATTATACTTCAGTAAAAAATACATACATTTAAAAAATAAAAATAGGGGCACCTGGGTGGTTCAGTCAGTTGGGCGTCCAACTTCGGCTCAGGTCATGATCTCACAGTCCATGGGTTCAAGCTCTGCGTCGGGCTCTATGCTGACAGCTCAGAGCCTGGAGCCTGCTTCAGATTCTGTGTCTCCCTCTCTCTCTGCCCCTTCCCCTGCTTACACACACACACACTCTCTCTCTCAAAAAATAAAGACATAAAATACAATAAAATAAAAATAAAAAAAATAAATGTATTAATTACTGAAAAAATATATGGGAGCAAATATGGGTATTCCAAATAACAATCTGGTTCTCGGGGCGCCTGGGTGGCTTAGTCGGTTGAGCGTCCGACTTTCGCTTAGGTCATGATCTCGCGGTTCGTGGGTTCGAGCCCCGTGTCGGGCTCTGTGCTGACTGCCAGCTCAGAGCCTGGAGCCTGTTTCAGAGTCTGTATCTCCCTCTCTTTCTGACCCTCCCCTGTTCACGCTCTCTCTCTCTCTCTCCTAGAAATAAATAAAAATATTTTTATAAAAAAAAAATCTGGTTCTCAAAAATTTAATAGTCATCAGAAAGGAAAAGATCACCAAGTGAAATTATGCCTGGCAGAGATTATTTCAAATTTTCCAAAAATTTTGTAAGTTACTGTATGTGATGTATAGTAGACCCTCAATAAATGTTGGTTGTAGGGAAAATATATCTTTTTAGGTCTGAAAATACAGATATTGTGCATAGTTTCAAGTTTCTGAATTTTTATGGTCAGAATATTTTGTGCCAACAAATATAAAAGAATACAGAGGAGAAAATAACCTAATATTTTCTCATAATAAACTGCATTGTAATTTATAAATAAGTAAACTTCAGATCTTTTTTGGTAGCTAGCCCCCAGTAAGAGCTTTATCCTGTAACAACTAGTGAAATCACTACATTTAAAACTTAAAAAAAATTTTTTCAGGGCTGCTCTTACTCATACTTTTATTGATTAAATCTTCTCCTAGAAAGTTATTGTTAAATCTAATAAGAGGCAATACAGGCAAACTAAAAGTAGTTATAGTCATGAAATGCCCTGGTAGTGGCAGACAAAGGACCTTTTCAGGCCTGTCCAAACTCCATTTCCCACCCTCTTCTCACCTGCCTGTCTCTACGACAGAAGCTTTGTAAAAGCTAAACACTTGATTTCCCCCCAGCTTCCCTCTCAATTGAGAAGTCATACTACACAGCTCTGGCCAATGAGACACTAACAGAAGTCTGTTAGCACTCTTTCCTTTCCTTCTTAATGACATGAACATATTTGTGATGTGTATAAGCAACCTCCAGGTTCGCTCCAATGATCCCTGCCTACTGTTATTCATACCTTTGTGAAGTCCTCTCCAAACTGCATCAGTGTGTGTGACCAATAGAATATGGCAAAAGTGATATCTCACCTCCAAGACTAGGTTATAAAAGACTAACAGTCCTCTACCCCCTGATCATTTGTCCTGGGAAAAGCCCACTGCCAAGTCATGAGCAGCCCTATGGAGACATTCATGTGGTAAGGAGCTAAGGCCCCCTGTCAAGCAGGTCTCTAGCTCACCCTAGCCTTCACTGGACTACAGTCCCAGCTGTCACCTTGACTACAGCATCGTGAGAGACTCTGAGCCAGAACCTCCTGGCTAGACTATTCTCAATTCTCAACCTTCAGAAAGTGTGTAAGATAATAAATGTTTGTTGTCTTAATCTGATATGTTTTGGAGCAGTTTGTTATGCAGCAATAGATAACAAATACAGTGATGCCTTAAGGTACGACAGCCATTTGGTGATCTCCAGGATAAGAACCACATTCTAAGGATGGTGGAGGTCATTACTGACATAGTTGAGCATCAGCTCTGGACTACCTACAGCAGGATTTCTCTCATCAAGCGAAACTTCTATCTGTTTAAGCCAGTTGTTATTTGCAACCAAACACATTCCTAACTGACAAACTCAATTCCCAAAACCCAATTTCAGTTTCCAAAGGAAGGTTTCTTTTATTCAAAGATCCGCCTCTGTTCAGAAGTTCATACTTCTATCTTCTAGAACCTAGCTGTTCATTTCCTGCTACAGAAAAAAAATACACAGGTTGTCCTGCAGGCATTCTGGGTACTGAAAGGCAAGGGCTAAGATTATCCCTTTCATTCAGCAAGCAATTACAATTCTTTTAGTAGAAAGCCTACTTCTTAAAAGATGTCTCCCTTTGAGTATCCTTTTAAAAAATGTATTTGGCTAAACCACAAAACCCAAAAGAATTCAGGAGTGGATTATTAACTGGATTATATAATCTACGGGAAAATGGGTTTCTCTTGATGATACTTTGCTTTATCATATGGATTCTTGGAATATGTTTCAGCCAAAAAGCAGAAACTGGCTGTTTCTACCCCGAATGAAATACAGAAAAAGTAAGCTTCAGTTCCAAAAAAAAGTCTCCTACAACCCCTTCCCCCCCAATTAACTGCAAATCTTTCTCTAGATGCCGAAAGATGCCAGAACTATAACACATAACAGAAGGAAACTTTCATTTGGCATAGAAGTAAAAGTAATTTAGATCCAGCGACCTTGCTTTGTTTGTTATATTCCAAGTATACAATTGCTCAGAGATAGAGGCAACACAGCCCCAGAAGAGGAAGAAAAATTACAGGAAATCCTGACCTACGTTTGTCCAAAATCATCAAACAATCTGGGTAACTGGTATTCACTCATATGATAGCTTTTAAGTTGTCAGCAATTCTTGGCAAATATAAGAATAGAAAGTAACTTCAGCAACTCTGAGCTCTGAAAGGCTTAGTTTTCTCATGGGTCTCTTGCCCTTAGTAAGGCCGCGGGGGGGGGGGGGGGGAGAGCGGATCTACAAAAGGAAATTTAGCCAGAAAGTAAACCTTCTGCTCTAAGAGATAACATGATCCAAGATACCAGGCAGACTATATTTGAGGAAGCATTAAGATAGGGTTTTCCAAAATTTATGTAAACTTCAAATATATACAATTTATAGATAATGACATCTTAACATTGAACTAACCCAAGGAAGCCATTTCTTAAAATTTAATTTTAAAAAAACTGCATTTTAACTTTGAGATGTGAAAAAACATGCTGGGGATCTTTGAAGGCAGCTGCAGCTTACTTCTAGATTCTAATGGTAGCTTAGTCACAGTCAAGCAGGGAAAAAATGGTATTTTGTAGAAATGGGAGAGTTGCTGTTCCAATGATGAGGAGATCTACTTTTAAAGTGTATTTGTTGCATATGTTCAGAACCAGTATGACATGGATTGGTAAATCTGGAACAGCAACTTGATTATAAAACATGGCCACTTCCACAATAGCTACATATAAAAAAGCAGAACAGACAGGCAACATTTACAATACTAGTTTTCATCTCACAGAGACCCACACAGCACTCCTTATACTTAGAGAAGCTGTCATATTTATGCACAATTTTGCTTTTGATCTGTGGAATTTAGGATTAATTTCAGTTCTAATTTTTATCTCCTTTTCACTGCCCCAGTAAGCCTCCCAATAACTGACAGTAACATATTGTTCTAAAATGTTACTTATGGGGTGCCTGCGTGGCTCAGTCGGTTAAGCATCTGACTTTGGCTCAGGTCATGATCTTGTGGTTCATGGGTTCAAGCCCCGCGTCGGGCTCTGTGCTGACAACTAGCTCAGAGCCTAGAGCCTATTTCAGATTCTGTGTCTCCCTCTCCCTTTGACCCTCCCCTGCTCACGCTGTCTCTTTCTCTCTCTCCCAGAAATAAATAAAACAATTAAAAAAATAATAAAATGTTACTTATGATAATATTCCTGAGACTCTTCTGTAATTTGACTATGTCTTCCATTCGCAGGAAGACAGGCCTAGACTGTAACAATGAAAGTGAACTCCACCAGAGGCAAGACAATGTGAGTCAACTCAGGGACTTTCCCTTTGCTATACTGTGGTCCTCTCTGACCTAGTTTGGTTCTTTACAAATCACTCCCTTCGTTCTCAGGCTGAAAGCACCAATGCTAGGCCTCTGTTGAGCTCTGTGGATTCATGAATAACAACAACATGCACATACATTTATATTAAGGACTAAGCATCTAATCTGCAGAGAAAGCCACACCACTAAAGAAAACATCCACAAAGGATATTTTGTTGTTGTTTTTCCTGAAATTCTAGATTCTAGAACACCTATGAGGGGACTTTAAAGAGAAGTATTATAAGAAATGCTGTAAAAACATTTTTATTTTTTCATTTCTTATT
The DNA here is from genome assembly GCF_003009895.1 of Hyaena hyaena. Taxonomy (NCBI): domain Eukaryota; kingdom Metazoa; phylum Chordata; class Mammalia; order Carnivora; family Hyaenidae; genus Hyaena; species Hyaena hyaena. The sequence goes on from NW_024080756.1 coordinate 2,885,338, forward strand.
TTTATTTAAAAAATTTTTTAATATTTATTTTTGAGAGTGAGAGAGAGACAGAATGTGAGCGGGGAAGGGGTAGAGAGAGAGGGAGACACAGAATCCAAAACAGGCTCTAGGCTCCAAGCTGTCAGCACAGAGCCTGATGTGGGGCTTGAACCCACAACCCGTGAGATCATGACCTGAGGTGAAGTCAGATTCTTACGGACTGATCCACTCAGGTGCCCCCCTGTAATAGCATTTTTAAACTAATGATTCATATATGCATTCCTGATCCATAAAGCCCATCTTCTGCTTAAAGAGTCTGTTTATAAAACTTTATAATTTCTTTTTTTTTTTTTTAATTTATTTCTAGGAGAGAGAGAGAGAGACAGCATGAGCAGGGGAGGGTCAGAGAGAGAGGGAGTCACAGACTGAAACAGGCTCCAGGCTCTGAGCTGGCAGCACAGAGCCTGACACGGGGCTCGAACCCACGAACCGCGAGATCATGACCTAAGCGAAAGTCGGACGCTTAACCGACTAAGCCACCCAGGCGCCCCAAAACTTTATAATTTCTAATTAGGATGGGAGAGATCTAACCTGACAAGTCATCTATCTGTCCAATGGGAGGAGATATATCCTGCCTTTCCTATGGACTATTTCAGTACTGTGGAGTATTATAGGTTCTAGAAAAGTGTCATGTGAAAATAAATAGCAATGACAGTAATCTAATCTCTTTTAAAGGGAAAATCCTTCAAAGGCAAAGATAATTCCCTCCCTCATTTACCTTTTAGGATCAGAAAAAGTAGGCCATTAGTGACTAAAATGAGTACAGCATCAGTAAAATGCTCCATTCTACTTTAACTACACAGAATAAATTAATATTTAAATTATGATTAAATGAAATCAGTACTGATTATGTCATTGAGCTATTTACTGGTAAGCCTCTGAAAAATGTTACTGGCAGGTAGCAATTTTTTCTCTAAGACAAAGACCAAGAGTATCAGGAATAATCACAAGTTTTTCCCTTCCTCTTTGTTAAATTTATGCCAAGTACCTTTCAGTGTCTCAAGGGGCAAGTATATACTACTTGCTAACTTTCCCTCCACATGTTTTCATCAGAATAGACTGACTTCAAATCAAATAAACTTAAATGGTCATTTCAATAAATGTGTATGAGCCTTGATTTAATTTGTGATTAAAATTAATACTCAAAGTTAATGTTTTGCTTAAAAATACATTCAACTCTCAAGAAATATCTTACCCATATTATTCATAACTCAGATGTATATCTGATTTTTGTATGTGTATAATCTAAAAGCAACAAGTTTGGGGGGCACCTAGGTGGCTCAGTAGGTTAAGGATCTGACTCTTGATTTTGCTCAGGTCATGATCTCATAGTCATGAGATCAAGCACTGCATGAGGCTCAGTGCATAGTGTGGAGCTTGCTTTGGATTCTCTCTCTCCCCTTCTCTCTGCATCCCCCACCTCATGTTTACTCTCTCTCAAAATACATAAACTTGAAAAACAGAGAAGCAACAAGGTTTCTTTTTTTTTTTTTTCTAAATTAAGGTTCCCTTAGGAAAACAGAACAATGAACTAATAAAGATACTTGTGAACCACATCTGATTCCACAGATTGAATCTAAATAATGGAAAGGCATATTATATAAGGAAAAGGCATGCTTGACCAAAAAATTTTTTTCAACAAACTTAGTGTTGGAACTTTTTATTTAGAACACGTAAAAGTGAAAACTTTTAAATTTTGAACTTTCAATTATAAATGTAAATGTACCATTTTAAAAAATTAAATGGAACATAATCAGAATTGATTTCACCTAGATATTTGGGATTATACAGTAAATTTGATCTTCACCTTCCTCTTTTAAATTAATCAATCTAATAGATATTTATTTAGCTTTTACTAGGCACCTCCTAAGTGATGGAGAAATAAATGAGAAAACCTGACATGGTCTCTACCTACATGTAACTTTACTCTAGTGGAAGACAGACATTAATCCAAGAACCAACCAAAGGTATGGTGCTCTCAGGAGTAAGAGAGAGAATGATCTACTCAGGAGAGTCTGAGGGGCTTACCTGAGCAAGTTACAGTTGAGTGAGATCTAAAAGATGAGTAGGAGGAGTTTATTAGATGAAAAAGAGAGAGGAGAAGCTCTTTCCAGAGGGAGGGAAAAGCAGGTTTAGAGGTTTTCTTGTTAAGAGTACGCACTCAGAAGCACAGCACACTTGAAAAAGGAACTACAGCTGGCCTGTGACCCCGGGCCATATGGAGCAAGGAAGAGTACTTTGCAAGATGAGGCATGGAGGTCGATGGCAGCCAAACCACACAGGGCCGTACAGGAAGGGTGACTGTTCATTCATCCTAGTTTACTTTTGTTGACCTGGCATCATAATCTGTGCTCTCATAATTAATGTCCCAGTTTAAATGATAAATTATGTGAGGCCATATACAGAATTTTGTTCTTGCCGAAAATACCACTGTAAATCATATAAAGGCATTTTTTAAAAGATTTTATTTTTAAGTTATCTCTACACCCAGTTTGGGGCCTGAACCTACAACCCCAAGATTAAGAGTCGCAAACTCTACCGACTGAGCCAACCAGGTGCCTCTAAAAGAATTTTAACATTGTGTGTGTGAGAGAGACAGAGACACAGAAAAATAGCCATATTACAACACTAATTGAAACATGAAAGTAAGGGACACCAGGTGGCTCAGTTAGTTAAGCGTCCAAATCTTGATTTCAACTCAGGTCATGATCTCCTGGTTTGTGACATCAAGCCCTGCGTCGCACTCTGTGCAGACAGCATGGAACCTCCTTGGGATATTCTCTCTCTCTCTCTCTCTCTCTCTCTCTCTCTCTCTCAAAATAAGTAGGTCCTCCCACCTGTAAACTCTGAAATGCATATCATAGTTCGTCTCAGGGAAAACAAGAAATCTGAAATTGTGCCCAGTGAATGGGCAATAAAACCTTCTGGCAAAGAGAAGCTGCCCTTAGGTGCGTAGTCACTGACTGTCCCAGTTCCTCACTGACCTTAGAGGGTGTGTGGGCTTCTGGCCTGGAGAAAGGGGATAGGACTATGTGTGTCAGCTGCAGTGGTGATGCTACACACATCTATATGAGATGGATGAGAAGAGGACTGCCAGGATAGGTTCAAGAGTAATTTTTTAAAACAAAACAACTTTTTAAAATGAAACAACTTGTGGGAGTGGGGGTTGGGGTGAGGGAGAGTTGGGGGAAGGAAGGAGAGAGAATGCAGAAAAGAGAGAAAGCCTAGGGTGGGGGAAGGCCAGCAGGCTGCAGGAAGTAACAGATCAACAATTCACACCCAATTCCTCATGGGCCTTACCCAGTGGGCAGTTCAATGACAATAATGCAATGGGAGGGGATGAAGGTAATATGGAAATAAATGTTCACAAAGGAGATGACAGCAATCAAGAGAAAGTTTGGGAAACTACTGCTGAGGAATTTTTTATGTTTTTATTTATTACTGAGACAGAGAGAAACAGAGCATGAGTCGGGGAGAGGCAGAGAAAGAGGGAGACACAGAATCCAAAATAGGCTCCAGGCTCTGAGCTGTCAGCACAGAGCCTGATGCGGGGCTCGAACCCACGAACTGCAGATCATGACCTGAGCTGAAGTCCGATGCTTAACTGACTGAGCCACCCAGGCGCCCCCTACTGTGGAAGAATTTTGCATCTTAAACTCACTATCTTGGCTTCTGCCTAATTCTTGAATCCTAAAGTCCTCTCCAAGATTAATATAATGACCACTACTGTTTTCCCTTTGAATTTTTCTGGAGTACATTTGCTGATTTACTCTATATCAGATGAGTCTTCTGTTATATCTTCTAATCTTATTAACTTTCCATCCAGTGTATAAAATCCACAGCAGAGGAGCTTTACCATTTGCATAGAAAGACGTCCATCTTATATTATAAAGTTAATAAAGAATTTTTTTTAATGTTTTATTTATTTCTAGGAGAGAGAGAGAGACAGCGTGAGCAGAGGAGGGTCAGAGAGAGAGGGAGACACAGAATCCGAAGCAGGCTCCAGGCTCTGAGCTGGCAGTCAGCACAGAGCCCGATGCGGGGCTAGAACCCACGAACCGCGAGATCATGACCTAAGCGAAAGTCGGACGCTTAACCGACTAAGCGAAAGTCGGACGCTTAACCGACTAAGCCACCCAGGCGCCCCAAGAGTTAATAAAGAATTTTAAGGAGGGGGGAAACTTCCACAAGTCATTTGGCATCTAAAAATATATGAGAACAGTGACACTTTTAAAGAGGAAAAAAACCCTTGAAACCTAATAAATTTAGGTTTCCCCTTGTTTCGTCCCAACTTTTGGCAAAGAGCCCTATTTTACACTTTCTACACCAATCCATCAGCCTGCAAACCTTCAGATTACCAAATAAATGGTGACAACTGAAAAATAGTTACCAATCATAGTCCATTGTGTCCTTGGCTTTTCCATTGAATGTCTCACATAGGTTACCTTTCACCTAAGAAGTTGTAATATCTGAATAAGATACATGAAATAACTAGGGTAGTTTTTTACCCTAAGATTTACCCTAACTACTACTGCTATTGGACCAAACTCCTAATCTGCCATATTTACAATTTTACACTTATTTTCGGTATGCCTCTCCTTCAGTCACCAAATTTAAAACTCATTAACTTTTTATTCTCTTTTCTTATTATTTATTTTCACAACTATCACCTTAACTTTCATATGCTTATATTTTCTATATTTAAGTATATATATCTATATTCAAGTATAGGCAGATTTGAGAATCATTAACATTACTGGTATTCTTATAGGTTTATAAAAATATTACTTTCCCTTAATGCAGTTATTATTTATTATGATGTTTTTTGGCTTTATAAGAATATTGATATTTAGTTTCTCCTTCTCCTATTTCCATTTACTCATTTGATTTTCAGGATGTTTCTTTTTATTGTTCAATTTTAAAAGAAATAATAAACTACTGTCCTTTAAGTAACAAAAATACAAATTCATTTAGTTTTTAAAATCTTTCCACTGTCCCTCTCACACATTTCCCTTCTAATTGATCATGGAGACTTGGACAGAAAACTCTGAAGCAGGGTCGTTCTTCTTTCTGAAGTAGCTTCAAAGGTGGAGTGAGATTACCAGAAGATTAAAAAACAACAAAAAGAAAGAACAAGATTATTGAGCCTAATAGGGACAAAGCTGTGAGCCAAAAAATAAAATGCATGTGTATTCAGGTGTAGAAAAGGCTCTTGATCACACATTTGTCTTTCAGACATTTGTGGACAGAGTGATATTGCTATAGCAGTAGTTTTTTGTGCCACAAAATATCATCTATTTATTAAGGACAGAAAAATACAAAACATAGAAATAAATTTTCTTTAAAATACAGTAATACCTTTTTCTATTATAATAGAAACTACTGTATATAATTAAAATCTAAAACCAACACATTGAAGGGTTTTTATTTTTACAAAGATTAGAACTTTTAGTCTAATGTAAGATGAGTCTGACATAGCTAAAAATGAGACCACCCTAAATTTTTGAAAGAGCCACATTTAGGATGGGTAAAAAAATTACTACTATATGTACAGTAGAAAGTAAAATTATAAAACTAATATAATAGTCTAAATCCTGGTTTTACATTCAAATTAGTTCTCTCCAACTAATAATCATATTGATAGGTAGTAAGAATCCTTTGCTTGATCTGTATCTTGATTTTTGGCTTAATATCTGTAAACTAATAACAAAAATACACAAAGTGACAATTTCCATCAATACCTCTTTTTCCCCCCAAGAGCCTTGCTATAGCTTCCTAGCATAAGAAGAAAGCACAAGCCTGCTTAGGAATCAGATTTAAATCACTATTCACTATGGGTTTTTTTCTCTTTTTTGTTGGGGGGGGGGTGTCAAGGGTCTACTATTTCTTTTTTCCCCTGTAGTGAGGATACGGGAGGCAGTGAATCCCTTTAGGATAGGATGAAAAAAAAAGTAAGTAGAAATCATATGTGGGCCTACTCTATTACCCTTAGGAAATTTTGGCCAATTTGAGCAACTAAGATATGGACATGTATCATAGCACTGAAATTATCTTATGGCATTTAAACTTAATAAATATAAAGCCAAAGAAGTCAAGTAGATAGTCTTCTATTTCCAGTAATGTGTGATATGAAACAAAGAAAAGGAAACTCATCTTGGAGGAGACTCTGAAGAGCTACATGATGGCAAAGTGCTTAAGTAACCTAGTGGCAGAGTGGAAACCCAATAAATTTAACAAATGGTTATTTATTTTAGGGAAAAAAAGCTAATGGGATTTCTAGGAAGATGATGGTATAAGGTATAAGCTCAATGATTACTCTTAGGAAATGTACCAAGAACTGAACTGTCAGAATCAATGAAAAATAAAAAAACCTAACAAGATAAAGTTAAGAACATGATACAACTCTAAACTAGTTAACTTAAGTCTAATGAACAAGTATTCAAACCAGAAAGAGGAAGGAAGACTGTAAGGGGTCCACAAAGACTCCTAAAATGGTGGAAATGACTAAACCACTTGAATAGCCAACAGATATAAATTAACATTATTTTCAAAAGATTAAAAAGGAAATAATTACTGCCACCAAAATGAACACATCAAAATATAGAAATACACTGTTAAATGTTTTAAAGAATTTGTGTAAAGTTGATTTGCCTGGGTCAAGTGTCAATGAAGACTTGTAGTACAGTAGACATGAATCACATCTGAAGTAGCAAAAAGATGCCCAAAACACAAAAGAAACATTCAGATTTGGGGGAAATAAAAATCTATCACTACCTCATTATCTCCTTGGACATGATTATTTCTGGTACAACATTAGCAAAATCAACTGTTTCCGTAGACAGCTTTTTAAAATGCATTCTTTTTAACCTTTCATTCTACTGCCACTTAGTTAAGTTGCCTTTCTGATGAATAAAAGATCATATAAAACTAAGAACTTACAGTCCGGATGTCCCACTGTCCTGTAGCTCTTATTATTCAACAAAATAATTTGAACCCCAATGTCTCCCCATTCATCACAACTTCCATTTCCCATCAGAGAGATCTAGTCTATCTGGGCACAAAGGGATTGTTTCATCTTCACCGTGGGCTCCTCCACACCGTAACCCAATTCCCTGAGCTCTTGTGGCACTCTCCCCACACAGTGCTCTTGTACCATCATCCCCCAAAGGATCACTAATATGAAGTCTATTATGGACATTTTGTAAGTAAAAGAATTACAATATGGATAGAATAAATCCTCTAAAATTGGTTGCCAAATATGATTGTCCTCCAAATTCAAAGAAAAAAAGAATGAATGTAAACACTTCAAAGTGATCCATTTCACTGGCAGACGGTCATTCCAATGGCTATATCCCTATCTTCTCCTCTCCAGACTTTTTTTCCCCACATTCCCTTGTTTCTCAGTCCTTACATCATGAAAAATTTCCTCCCCTGCAATGTTCTCATCTTGACTACTCAACAAGAGCCATTTATTTTTGTAGCTGCCTTCTACCAGATCAGCCCAAAGTGCTCATCTTTTTACAACCCCAACCCACCCATCAAGAGGTCTTCCTAATTACAGGTATGCTAGATATTGTCTATTTGTTTCTCCAAATCATCTCTCTGACCTACTCTACCTCATTGTGTGCATCAGAACACTCACCTCTAGGGACTGTATCAATGGGGTTCTCTTGCCATCTGGCTTATCATTAGGTTCTTCCAAATGGAAGGCACTAAAATCGAAGGGCAGAAGGAAGAAAGTCAGAGTACTTATTACTCCACTTTCCTCCCTCCTAGACTAAGGGTTAGTTAGCAATAGGTATACTCCTCTGCTGAAGGTCACAGGTCCTGTTAGGCAGGTAGCCTTCTTCAATAGGTATAATTCATAGGATTCCAGTAACAACCCCCAACTCTTGCCCCTTGAGGTTTGTAGCCGTTACTAGTCCAAATGCTTATCACTTCTTTTTGGTTTTCCTGAATTCTGCCTACACCTTTGTTAAACTCTTCAGGCACACCATTTGAGTGTGCCATCCATTTCCTGCCAGGATCCTGGCCGACTTAGCAGGGAGGAAAAGAAACTAATTAAGTTACATTGACATCCTCAAGAGAGATTACAGAGAATAAAATACTAATTATACAAGAACTGGTTGTTCTGAGAAAGGATCAGAGAATTAAAGAGTTCGTGAAAATTAAAAACATAACTGTTGAATAAACATGTCAATAGAAGTAATGAATAACAGAACCAGGCTGAAGAGCAAATTTGTAATTTGGAAGATAAATTCAAGGAACTCTTCAAGATGTAGAGTGAAAAGACAAAGAACAGACATATGGCAAAAGGTTAGATGTAAGGGTGCCTGGATGGCTCACCGGGTTAAGTGTCTGACTCTTGGTTTCAGCCCAGGTCATGATCTCACAAGTTCAGGAGTTTGAGCCCTTGCATAGTGCTCTGTGCTGACAGAGCAGAGCCTGCTTGGGATTCTTACTCCCTCCCCCAGCTCCCCAATAAACATTTAGGAAAAAACAAAATGTAGATGAAGGTCTAACACTAACAATAGATCAAAAAGAACGGATATAACAAAGATAATGGAAAAAAAAGAAATAATAGAAGAATACTTTGAAATTCAAATCTTTGTACTGAAAGGGCACAAGTGCAAAGGATCAATAATAAAAGGTAAGTAGGGACAGACACACACTCATAAAATAAAATTTCAAGATTTGAAGCATAAAAACATCTTAAGCTCCAAGAATGTCCTTATTTTTAGGAGATATATGAAAAAGTATTTTAAAACGACATGTTTGTAACTTTCAAGAGGTTCAGCAAAAGAAGAGTAAAAAAAGTGGCTATGGCAAAATGTTAATATATAAATCTAGGTGAATAGTATGTGATATTTAACTGTATCATTCTTTGAATTGTTCAATAGATTTTTTTAAAAAGTTAGAGAAAAAAGAAAAACAAAGTTCCCAGAGAGAGGTAAAATAAACAAAAACAGGTTTCATAAAAAAAGAATGAGACTCAGACTGGTATAAGATTTCTCAGTATAAATTCTAGAGGTGAAAAACTAGTGAAACAATGTCTTCCCAGTTCTGAGAGAAAATGATTTTAACCTAGAATTCTAGTGAACTATAACGAAAGCTGAGGACAAGATAAAAACACTTTTAACTATTCAAGGAAGGGCCAGAAAACTTAACTCCCACAAACTAGGAAAAAGTAGTTAATAGTAGTGAGTATTTAAATGAAAAACTAGCTGAAACTACATTTTCATGCGCAACCAAGCATTGTATCAGTTATTGCTGAAACACTGAAATATCTTTTTAACTGGTCTTTATGCCTCCATTGTTATACCCCTCCTATCCATTCCCACAGGAACCAATGTGATTTTATTTCATTATAACTTAATGTTCCATTTTATTTTTTAACCTAGGTAATATATTCACATTGATCAAAATACATTCACATGATTTGAAAACAGAAGGTACAAGAAGGCATTGCATCCCTAAGACTCAGACCATGGGGTCCATGCACTTTAGAGGGTTCACTATAGGCCTTTCCAACTGCACCCTTCCAGTAGGCAGAGTCCACAGAGCCTAGGCCATATAGCCACCCAGATCATGTGTCAGGTGCCTGAACCCTGGGAGTGTCTGCCCAGGTGGGCTAAGCCCACTCCCAGGGCCTGCACATAGGTTGTCCTCCCTGTGGCCTAACAAAGGGCCTATTGGCACATCCCTAATGCCCAGGGAGTAGGCAAGTGGTAGCTGTATGTGTGATGGGCACAGTCCTGATGTGAGGTCAGGTGTCCATCCTTCATGGTAAAGGTCTGAGAATGGGGTTGGGGTGGGAGGATAGGGTGCAGAGGCCACACATATGCTGGCCAGCGCCCACCATATCAGAATGGGCCTGGGAAAAGCTACACAGCAAAAAGCCTCAGTCCCATTCCTGTCTCTAGCCAAAAAAAGTTCCTTTCCCAGAGACCACCACTGTTTCTGATACAAGAGTAATCATCTTGAATGAAAAATGAAAAACGTTTTCTTTTTTCTCTAACTTAAAAAAAAAAAATCTATTGAACAACTCAAAGAATAATGACAAAAAACAAATATGATAATATCATCTCCAACCTAAGATATTTTGGTGGTTCTCCATTACTGTTAGGATAAAATCCAAATTCCTTAAAAAGATCGACATGGTGCTTCTCAAACTATAATGTTCATTACGGTCACCTGGGGATTCAAGTCGACTTTGCATTTCTAACAACCTCCTAAGTGATACAGATGCTGATCTGTAGGCTACACCTTGAGTAGAGAGAGCCTATAAGAGATTAATATTCCTTTTTAAGTTGTGATGTCAGCTAACCCAGTTAGGGAAGGAGACTTTTCTTTCTGGCCACCAACCTCCCTTAAAAAGAAGGCAGATGGGAAGGAGGGTAGACAGAAATTGCCAAGTAATGACAATTGGTAACCTTCATTCATTCATTGAACAAATATTTATTGGACATCTATTTGTATGTACTACCACTGGCCTAGGCAACCCAGTAGTAAACAAGAAAAAAAATGCCCATTTTCATGAAACTTACAACCAACTAGGGTAGACAGAATCAACATGAAAATAAATAAGGGCAGGTAGTGTTTAGGACTAAGAAGAAAAATAAATCAAGAAGCTAGAAGGTAAGAACAGGTGGTATTTTAAACAACTGAGGCATATACAAGGATAAGTTTAGCTTTTTGTTTTGTTTTGCCACATTAAGTGCTAAGGCAGGCGTTAAGTACCTTAAAGAGATCAAGATGCTATTATCTTCAGTGACATGAGGTGCTATTATCTTATTTTGCAGATGATAAAACTGAAGCTAAGAGATGCTATGTAACTTGCCCAAGGTTACACAGCTAGGCAGAATTAGGATATGGACCCTGGCATCTGACTATTACCAATTTCTGTAATAATTAGCTTGCTAAGGAAAAATACAACCTCCAAATCTGTGGCTTGCATATATATTTCTTACTTGTGTTATGTGAGGGCTGAAGCTTTACCATGCACAGCTGGGCTCCTTGTGTTCTAACATTCTTCAAGGAAGGCTTGAAATTGTTAGCTCTAGATTGTCAGGTGTGGGCCTGCCACTTTATGAAAAATATCACAAGTAACTCAGTACCAATAACACCAGGCACACCACAAAAGGATCAGCAGACCAAGAGGGATAAGCCAACATTGAATCAGTAAGATTTTCCCTTTGTTGACTTAAAACTCCCCAATTTCAATCATTTTTCTATAAAGTTTAAGGAAAATAAGTTTAATATACAGTAGGTCACTCTAGTTTTGTGGTTCTTAGTTTTTCTGGGTCACAATTTCTTTGATAATGTGTAAAACATGGGCTTTCTCCTAAGAAACATGCTCATTAGTCTATACAGTTTTGCATTCAACTAAGGGGCACAAAGGCTCGTAGAGAAGCTATAATCCTCAGTTTGAGAAACCTTAAACTGTTGCATTTTCCACAATAAATCACTGCTCTGAAAGCTTCCTTCTACTCCCTGGTAAACAAGAGTGATTCATTTTTTTACTAAATATTTAACTAAAAGACAGTTAACTCTAATTATTAACCTACCAAATACCTAGTTTTGTTATCTAAAACAGTCCTATAGGGGCGCCTGGGTGGCTTAGTCGGTTGAGCATCCGACTTTCGCTTAGGTCATGATCTCGCGGTTCGTGGGTTCGAGCCCCGCCTCGGGCTCTGTGCTGACTGCCAGCTCAGAGCCTGGAGCCTATTTCAAAGTCTGTATCTTCCTCTCTCTCTGACCCTCCCCTGCTCATGCTGTCTCTCTCTCTGTCTCCTAGAAATAAATAAAAATCTTAAAAAAAAAAAAAAGTCCTATAGCCAAAAAAAAAAAAAAAAAAAAAGATTCTAGCTAGTTGTTAAGAACTACTTATTTCAGCTTCTCTAAAGGCAAGTTTTACTTATTACCTGGGTATAAATTAGTCATCAATATTTCTATTCTATGGTAGCTGATTTTCCTCTATACTCAGTAACTTATAATAAGAATGTTGTTCAATACAACATTGATTGTTGAAAAATACAAGTATAATTGTACATTATTCTAAGTCACATATAGCTCTTTTTTTTAGACGAAGATAAATTTGTCCCGCCCCACCCCCAAATCATGAAATGCATCTCTAGACTACTAAGAAATGATTTAAGGATCTATATCATTTTTAAGTTTCATAATGTATTGCTGACCTTGTATTTTTTAAACAGAGTACTACTAAAATGTAAAACAACACAGTGGAGCAAGCAGGCAAGTAAGATAGTAACTTTTGATACTTGTTAAATCAATGCCTCATCATACAATAATTGAATTACAATCTGGTAGAGGTCTCATTAATACATCATATCCAAATTATTACACGGCTAATTAAAGGAGCTTAAAGTAAACAGGACCATAAGGATGCTTAATGCATACTTAAACAAGGCCAGTTGTGTTTGTGACTTGACCTAAATTACCTTATAAAAGAGCAAAGATTATGCTAGTTGACAATAGAATCATTTAAAAAACAGGTATTTTACACCTGAAACTAAAATAATACTATATATTAATTATATTTCAATTAAAAATAGACAGTATTTTTTCAATAAAAACTGTAATAATGTTTGAACTGAATTTATCTAGGAACAGTTACAAATAAATAGGCAAATTTTGGGGCCTTGGGGTGTCTCAGTTGAGCATCTGACTTTGGCTCAGGTCATGATCTCATAGTTTATAAGTTCAAACCCCACATCAGGCTTGCTGCTGTCAGTGCTGAGCCCACTTTGGATCCTCTGTCCCCCTTTCTCTGGCCCTGCTCAACTTGTGCATGCTCTCTCACTCTCTCTCAAAAATAAACATTAATTTTTTTTAAAATAGAAATAGGCAAATTTATATTATTTGCATTCAACAAAATAAGTAATAAAATATTCTTAAGTTTTGAAAGGCAGTATAGTGTTGAAATTAATAGAACAAATTCTAAAGACCAAATGCCAGAGTTTGAATCCCAGCTCTGCTGTGTAGATGAGCTAGGTGAACAGGGACAGTTAGGGGATCTCTGTGTCTCAGATTCCTCTTATTAAATGAGTGCGTACTCAATTAACGGAGGGGGAAATCCAAGCACTAGAATATAAGCTCTAGGAGGGTAGACTTTTAACTTCTTTGCTCACTAATGTATGTAGTGCCTAGAAGAGTGCCTAATAATACTAGGTCAATGAATATTTGTGGAATGCTCAATATTACTATTATTAACATGGTGATTTTTGCTCAGATGGAAAAACTACACCAGTTAAGCTCAGCTGCCTAAACTTGGAAACTTTCCCTTTCTCCCCAAACTCCCTTTTTCAAAACAAAATGGAAAGATAAGCATTCTTAAGTTGCACATCCAACTCTTCTAAGGCCAATAGCACCAAAATATGATTAATAAACTAGTCTTCAGTTGAGCAAGAGTGCCATCTAGTGTTCATAAAAACCATAATAACCTGAAAATTTGGAGTAAATTTTCATCTAGGCAAAGTGAAAAAAGAAACAGAAATGCAAAATCCATTAGGAAAAAATCTGCTCTATCAACAGCCAAATCCTTTGAATAAAGGTAATTCTAAAGGAAATTAAAGAACTACAGCTTTTAAAATTAGTATATGCCGTATTAGAAAATCATTTCAGAGAGTATACTGAAGTTCTTATTTACCATAAAGGTCATTTTCCTATGAATAGAAAGTGGTGTTATTGAACTTATTTTCTCTTTAATTACATGTGTTTTTGGTTCTTACTAGAAAAAATAGAAGTACTCATTATAAAAATTTTGGAAAAATGTAGAAAAGCATAAACCATGGCCTAGAGATAGCCACTGTTTGCATGTGGAAATTTTATGTATATACATATAGATCCTATATATATACACACATATCCTATATATATATATACACATATACATACATATATATATCCTAGATTTAAAATATATATGGGAAAATTTTAATTTTAATCAAATATTTAGCCAAGATATTAAAGATGAATAAGAGAAAATCATAATCATGATGATTTTTAAAAACTGAAACCAAGAGCTTTCCCTACAATTGAAAAGACCTAGCCTCAACTAAACATTGTATTCAGTGGGGTAAAAAATTTTTTAAACTGCTATCAGTTATGTAATCATTTTGATCTGATTCTGCAACAGCCAAAATCCATAAAGAGCTGGAGCTTATAAAATGAAAAAAGATAAATTATTTCATCTGTTCCCTTTCCAACACCACTAAATTGACAGACGGTAAAGTACACCAACTTGAGTTTCAGAGATTTGAATAAAAATTTAGGTTTACAAGTCCATATAACCTCATTAATTATTCATTAGAGAATGCTCATAAGTTTGGGGCTTTATTTCTAATTCTTTTCCCCCCTCAAATAACAGACACAGCTGAGATTTGATTCACAGCTCATTAGATAGTCACTGAATGATGAAAAGAAAGCTGTTTGCCACTTTCTACCTTTTGGACCAATGCCATTTTACTTTTAGTACAAAGAATGGGAAGTAGGGAATTTCCTAAGATTGCACAGGTATAATGCAGTAAGGATGGGTCGTGCAGAAGGAGTTATAGGGTTCAGAGGGGATGAAAGAGAAAGATCAAAAAGCTGCTAGAGGACGTGAAAAGGCCTCTCCAACTGAGCCTTGGTGTGCCCCAGCCATTGAAGGAGAAAGGCCTAGGGAAGGGCATCCATTGGGCAGGCTGGTGGTATGAGGCTCCTTTAAGCAGAGAATGGTTGCAAGGGTGGGGAGGGGGGCAGACTCTGGGCTCATATTATCACTTGCTTGACCACACTCTCTTCTAGGCATTAAGTAGGTTCTTAGACATATGATCTAACACACAACTGTCTTCACAGTATACAGGAAACCCCACTCTTCCCAACCCCTGGCTTCAGGAGATATTTTGTTGTGAAAGGCTGCTTTCAAAATAATTCTCAATGATCCCTGTCCCCTGGTACTCACTCCATTGTGTAATCTGCTCCCCCTAAGTATGGGCTGGACCTAGTAACTTGCTTCTAATGAGATCAGAAGAGACAAAAGTGATGGCATGTCTCTTTCAAGATTAGGTTATAAGACTGTGACTTCTGTCTTGCTGGCACTCTCTTGCTGGTGCTCTCTCAGGGTCTTCTCAGTTGCTTTTCATAAGGAAGTATAGAAATCCACATGGCAAGAAACTGAAAGCAGCTTCCAATCAACTGCCTGCAAGAAACTGAGGTTCTTAATCCAAAAGCCCTTGAAGAACTGAATCTGATCAACTGAACTGAATCCTGTGGATTTGTTGGACATTTTTCTCCATTTGAGCCTTCAGATGAGACTAGAGCCTCATGGGAGACTCCAACCAGAGATCCTAGCTAAGCTCTAGCCAGATTCTTAAATTACAGAAACTGTGAGATAATAAATGTATATTGTGTTAAACCACCAAATCTGTTATGAAGCAATAGATAACTAATTATTAAACCAAAACAAAATGCTGCTCCAGCCCACTCGAGTGACCACACCCTGACAGTCTTTGCCCCCATGCATCCACCCCCCTGCTTATGGCAGTTTCCCCTGTTGCCACCAAGGCCTGGACCTTGCTTCTCTTCTTGGCACAAGTGGGCACTTTTTTTTGTGGGTTTATAGATTAGGTTCCCCTTAGTTCACCTGCTTAGTCTCTCTCTCCCACCCAAGGGTTTCTGTACCTTCAACATTGGAAATAACAGGACATCTGAGCAAACTTCCTAGCTCTATGCTGCAGTAACTAGACCATTTCTAGTGCATGTGTGGTTTCTAAGATAAACTACCCATCTTGACTATGTATTATAATTGTATTGCTTTTTGCAGTTTCTATTCACCATTTACCAACAGGTATGAAAATATTTCAGTGTTTTAACAAGTATTGTGGTGCCAATGCATCCTGGATGAATGCTTGTAAGGTTTATGCTGGCTTATGCTGTAAGGTTAATTCCTCAGACAAGATTCAAGATTGTAGTTCTCCTTCCCTTCAATTTGTTTTTAAATTAATTAATGTAATTTTTACAATTTCTTTTCAACATCCCAATCTTTAAATTACGATGGTATTACCACATGAAAAGTGCCAAGCTGGAACTGTTTTATTTATAATGCCCAATGTTGTAGTGAGAAGGAGCTTTGAAAAAAGTCATAGTTACATGTTCATACATGCACTGACAGATGGCAAAAGAAAAAAAGGGGGCCACAAAAGGAAACAAAAATGAGGCCAAAACTTAGTCTGCAGGAAAGTACAATAGAGCATTAATTATTTCCAGCCAGTCATTGGAGGTTTGGTTTGGGCATGTTGGGGATAGAAGGAGTGCATACTTGTGTAAACAAACAGAGGAGTTGAGAAGTTAATTATTACATCAAAATTTATATGCTCCAATAAGCTGTCTTTATTATCCTAACCCATCCTGATGTTTTCTTGCTCTGAATTAACATTTTATGTATGATCTTTGCACACTTCTTTTAAGTTATTTTTCAATACAAAAATAATACATGCTCATTGCAAAAAAAAAAAAAAAAGAAAAAACTGTATGAAAACAGATTAATGTTAAAGAACATAGACATTCAGGGGTCAGACATGCCTCCTGCTCTCCCAGTATTCACTACTTAAGTTACTTAATCTGTTTCCTCATCTCATCTATAAAATGTAAAATTCACCTCACAGATTATTGTAGGTATAAAACTAGACAATATAGTTTTTATTATATGTAAATATAATAAAATATTTATATATAAAATAATATAGGGGAAATGGGCTTTCAAAGAAAGTGCATAAATAGTTTGTATAAATTCAGAACGTGGGCATAAACCACAAATACAAAAAGGCAACAATATAGCAAACATTGGGTTTTGCATATCTGGTGTGACCCAAAGAGTGTCTCCAGCAGCTGCACCCCCTTAGGAGCCCTGAGGGCCAAGGAGAGAGACATCAGGGCAGACTAAAAGCACTTTTCAATGAGAGAGCCTGGATTTTGAGAAGTCCTTGCTTCCTTGGCTAAATAAATCAGAAACCTAATCTTACAACAAGTGGGTGCATTCATATTAGTATATTTGTTTTGGGAAGATATCTTCCTCAAAACCTATAATCCGCCTGAAATTTTGCAAATGTTATATATAAAATATTTATAACAATGCCTGGCACATAGTAAACACTCAGTAAAATTGAGTATTTATTAATAATTATTATAAAAAGAAAAACCAAAATTTCTAATAATCCCACTCTAAATTTTTTTTAATGCTTAATTATTTTTGAGAATCAGAGAGACAGAGCACAGCAGGAGAGGGGCAGAGAGAGAGAGAGGGAGACACAGAATCTGAAGCAGGCTCCAGGCTCTGAGCTGTCAGCAAAGAGCCTGATGCGAGGCTTGAACTCATGAACTGCAAGTTCATGACCTGAGCCAAAGTCAGAAGCTCAACTGAGTCACCCAGACACCCCCTAATAATCCCACTCTAAAAGAGAACTAGATTTCATATTTTGGTACATGGGGGTTTCCTTTTCCCCCTCCATATAAAAATATATATACTTGGCACTACCTTAAAAATTTCTTTTCCATTTGAATACATAATCTTTTCTTTTCTAATAAATATATTTTGAAAGAATTTGCAGTAACTGTGTAATAGTCCTTTATAAAAAATGCATAATTATCCATAATTTAATTATTGGAATTCAAATTATTACCTACTTACATATAAATACATACAGATGATACACTGACATCCTAAATAACACTGTAGTGATTATCATCATACTTAAACTTTTCAAATGATTTCCTAGATGTGGAGCTATTATGTACACATTCTTTCAATACCTGAACTGCTGTCAACATACTATTATACTATCATCGCAAAATTCTTAAGGGTAATGGTTGTTTCTACTTTTATATCCCAGCACAGTGCTGGAACAGTGTCAGGCACAAAGAAAATTTTTTAGGGGTGCCTGGGTGGCTCAGTCAGTTAAGTGTCCAACTTCAGCTCTGGTCATGATCACACAGTTCGTCGGTTAGAGCCCTGCATCGGGTTCTAGCTCAGAGCCTGGAGCCTGTTTCAGATTCTGTATGTCCTTCTCTCTCTGACCTTCCCCTGTTCATGCTGTCTGTCTGTCTGTCTCTCTCTCTCTCAGAAATAAATTTTTAAAAAACATTAAAAAATAATTTAAAAAAAAGATCAATGAAGTATTTTAAAATTCAATTTATAACATATAGGCAACAAAGTTAAAAACACCTTAACAATTATGTTAAGTACACAGTTCAAATTGAGTAATTTCTTAAAATTACATAACTTTAGTTTCTTCACGACTTAAGAAATCAGATTAAGATGTTCCATTTTGATCAGATAAATGTTGAATTATGGAAAAAATAAGAAAAAAGTATTTTTCTACCCTATGAAAACACAGCCCTTTATGGTTCTAATAATAATTTTTCCACAATAATGGAATAAAAGAATCTTGAAACTGCAAAGTATGCATGGGAGACATACAAATGGAAAAATGATTTCTATATGAGCGCAAAGTAATGATAAAATCTGGGCTTGATTTCTAAAAAGACTATTGAGGCCCCTTTTTAGCTGTAAACAACTTACTGTATGACATGTAATGCAATACCATATTTTGGGAAATTTCAAACATTCACAATCCACAGGAAAAATACTCAACACTCCTACACTATTTTTTTAAGCCCACAATAGTGCAGTCTTTCAGCTACAAAGCCAGAAGCCAGTTATAAAACCAGTACTTTTCCACTAGAGTTACTTATGGGGCAGGGAAGGGGATGTTCGACACTGCAAACGTTAGGGTCTAAAATAAGATCGTTGCAAGGAGTTACTACAACACTCACACTGCCAGCACTGTCATGGCAACAATGAACTAGCTAGGAGAATGCTTTTTTAACATTCAAAGCTAACCCTGAGTCTATTACTCATGGAAATATACCAAATTTTCTTTTAGACAGTTCACTAAAGAAATCATCTTACTTAGTAATATCTTAATGTAAAAATAAACTTTTCACACACCGTATTTCCAAGAGCCAGAGCCTCCATGCAAGCAACTGAAATTTATAATGACAACATAATACAAATTATGCACCACAATGAAACATGAAGATCAGTCGGGGTCCAAATGCAATTTCAAGATGGGTCAGGTTTAAATACGAATTTGGTATGCAATTTATTAACATCTAAGAATGTAGTTTTCCCTAGAAACACCAAAGTTTTACATCTCATCCTGAAGGAAAAATAATTTGGAACAAAAATATATATTTTCACTAATAGTCTTACATTAAGTTTTTATCCAGAAAGTGTAGTATAATGGTGAAAAGCATGGACTCTGGACTCTCATTGCCTGGGTTTGAAATCTGGTTCCTCTTAGTAGCTATGATACCTTGGGCAAGTTATGTAACCTATCTGGGCCTGATTTTTCTTCATGCATAAAATAGGGATAATAATATCTACTCTTACAGTGTTGTGAAGACTGAATGAAATAATACACAAAAAGGGCTAAAAACTAGGCTTCACATAAAGAATGCCTATTCATACGACATTCAAAAGTATACATTCTACCAAACAAAAAAGAGTAAAAGACTACTGATGATGACTTAAGATGACCTGTTTCCAAAGCCATGGCAGATTATAATGGGAACAGGCACGGCAGTTTAGGGGGAGCTCCCAAACACACCCACACATAACCGAGCAAATTCAAGAAATCTAACATGATACAAAGTCTCTTCAAGCCCTTCAAGAAATCTAACATGATACAAAGTCTCTTCAAGCCCTGTTACCTTCGCTTAGGTAACTTTCTAACAATGTATCTTTGCTTAGTTACTTTGTCTTAATCATACCAAACTAAGCTGGGCCAGTTACCAGGCGAGAGTGAGAGGTCTAAGGGACTTTCATTTAAGATATCAGGCTCCCACTGCAGTGAGCATAGTGTAGCTCCAATCACCTCAGTAGACCTTCAAGGCTAACAGTCTCTGTAGTAGATAACTTGCCTGAGGTATAGGCATCAATTGACCAGGCAGAAGATTCAGTTGCTTACTGACAACACTGGTGTACAGCCATGATTTGCTTTTCCTATATAATGTGTACGTGGAGATGTATTTGAAAGTCAAAGTGTTCACAAGTGGAATAATACACCAACACATCAAGGGAGGAATCCAGTTCCCAGATAGCTAAAACAATATTTATAAAATCCTTAATTTGGTTCCTAGAGGTGTTATTTCCTCTAGAGTGCTATTCCTTGAGTGCCTGGAAAGTAGGCGAAAACTTTCCCAGTTACTCAGAAACTAGGGAGTACCCTAAAGAGTGTATGGTCCTACAGGGCTCAATTTTCCATCTCTTCTCTATGGCACTATGGAGGCAGAACAGAGTATTAATAGTTAACATTTACTGAGTGCTTACTGGATTCCAGTAAGCAGTGCGCATGTTACCTCATTTAATCCTTTCAACTCTGTGAGGGAACTGAGGTTTAAGGAGGTTATGTAATTTGCCCAAGGTCACAGAGTTTGGCAGAGCAAGATTGAAAGCCAGGTCTGACTAACTCCAAAGACCACGATCTTGACAATTATACTCTAATACTGCCCAGATACTGAAGCAAAGGCCTTGGCATGGACCTCTCCATGTACACTTGACCACCTGGATGACAAAAGCAACTAACTGCCTGCCTGCACCTCCTCCCTGCTGGTGCCCTGCAGAATGGTGCTGGACTCCAAGGAGGGGATGGATGCTACAAATCTGCCATCACATCTAAGGAAAACCTCTGGTCAGGCCAAACACCTACCCTGGGGCAGTGGCTGCTTAGAAGCACCCTCTGCTAAAGCTAGACATCAGCATTAATCAGCTTATATATGGAAATTCAATGTGCAAAAGGCAATTAGGAGTGTTAATATATGTGGATAAAAGATGTGAGATATATGAAAGTCAATTACATAAAAATCCTAAATTCTAAACAGAAAAATCCTAAAGCAATGCCAGTTTGGAGTACGACTCATTAACTAAAGCACAAAAACCAAGGTTATCATCATCATCATCACTGCCAATATTTGAGCACTTACTATATACTTCTACATGCTTTACCATTTAATTCTCCCAACTACCCTGAGTTTGGTATTATTATTACTCTCAGTATCAGTATTATTTACTTACAGATATTATATAGTATTAGTATTTACTTACAGATAAGTAAATAGTATCAAAGAGTTATTCAGAATTAAATTCATAGATTACAGGGGAGTCTGGGAGGCTTAGTTGGTTGAGCATCCCACTTGGTTCAGGTCATGATCTCACAGTTTGTGAGTTTGAGCCCCATGTCAGGCTCACTCTCATCAGTACAAGGCCTGCTTCAGATCCTGTCTCCCTCTCTCTGTCCCTCCCCCTCTTGTGTGTTCTCTCTCAAAAATAAATTAAGATAAATAAATGAACTCATAGGTTACAAAATATTGAAGATTACAAACTGCTTTACAAATATGATCTTTATAATCACATCACAAGGTAGATAATTATGTAAATTCACAAATGAAGAAACAGACTACAGAGGTTAATTGATTCATGACATATGGCTGGTAAAGAAAATCCAGTAAGGTCTTTTAAGGGGTGCCTGGGTGGCTCAGTCGGTTAAGCCTCCGACTTTGGCTCAGGTCATGATCTCAGGGTTCGTGGGTTCGAGCCCCACGTTGGGTTCTGTGCTGATGCTGCTCACGCTGTCTCTCTCTTCCTCTCTCAAAAATAAACAAAACATTAATTTATTTAAAAAATAAATAATTTTGAGTGCGCATGCACAAGCAAGGGAGGGGCAAAAAGAGAGGGAGACATAGAATCTGAAGCAGGTTCCAGGCTCTAAGCTGTTGGGACAGAGCCCAATGCGGGGCTTGAACCCATGAACCAAGAAATCATGACCTGAGCTGAAGTTGGACGTTTAACTGACTGAGCCGCCCAGAAGCCCCTCCAATGGTCTTTAAATCACTCTGCAGTAATATCTATAGTTAATGTAAGACTGTATATTTAGAACAGTTAGAAAATAAACCAAGAAATGTTTTGTAAGCAGAATCATTATTAAAATTAAGTGGAAAAGTCTTTCCTCTGACATGTCAAAAAGATAAGTATTTGGCATATGGAAGGTATACCAACTACCTAATAAATGAAATGAAAAGAAATGATTCACTAGGCTCAATGGTAAAATCTACACTGTCTCAAAAAACTTTCAATTATTTGTTATACTCAGAACATCTGTCATCAACAAAACTGAATCAATATAGGTTATATTTTATAATTTAAGTCTGCCAAAGCATGCATTACTTGTTGGGTGAAAAAGGAGATTCAGCTTAATTTGGTGAGGTATATCAACAACTCTGAGAGACCTTATTTTGTGAGAAAACTCTCCCTATCATTTAAATCACTTTTTACTTTTGAAAAGCTTCTCTTAAATATGTCCTTCAGTGCCATTGAACAGATCACTCTACCTCTATTTTGCAAGGCTTGGTCTTTATCACATGATTGGAAGAATATCTTGCTGTGTTTAGGCTATGAATAGCATTTGAAAAATCACTCAGTTATAATTATAGACAGCTAACACCTGCCAACTTGCTAGAAAATGAAATCATGTAAAATTTTAAGACAACTGTGCGATGCTTGTCAAACACTTAAGTATCAAAACAGTAACTGCTTACTTTTAGTGGGATAAACTAAGATTTTAATTAGACTTTACTGAATATTACATAGAATTGACAAATTGTCCTAGCTAATTTTTCAAAAAGCATATTTATTAGCTTGTCAATTTAAACAATTTTTAAGTTAAAACACTAACTGAATACTATTCAGTTAATGAATATGCATATATGACAACTGATTTAGAAAAGAACTCACAAAATTCACATCATAAATGTTATTTCCATTTAGTATGGCTTAAAAGCTTAGGAAGTTTTTTAAGACAACTTCATGATATAAGTAATGATTTATAAATCTATGAAGCTATTTCCCGTAAGATAAAATGGGGTAAGAAATAAAATATAAAACTAAAAATGTCTCATTTTTCAAAGGTAAGTACACATTTCATTGCAATATAGTAAGATTTTTCCATTTTGTTATATAAAACAGATTAGAACATGAGAAGACAGATAATTCTTGTTCTGCCAAATTTCACATGAGTTTTTGTCCTTATAAATTGAAAAATGCCATAAACTGTGACAGTCTACTTGTAACACCAAGAACTTTAACAATAACAATGCCAGCTAGGAAGATCCAATAAATGCTCCTAATTGTTATCCTACAAAACTCTCTAAGTATATCCAGTGAAAAAACATTTTTAAAAATAAGCATCTTTTGAAAGACTTTTTTTTAATACACATTGTAGTAAGTGTATCTTTATCAGCACTAGTTTAACTTAGTGTCGTAACTAAAAGGGAAAAGAAGAAAAGCAAAGCATGAACTGTTCCCATAGAGTGTCTATCTAGCTGAGATTCTCATACTTAAATTTCCAGTCTGCCCAATGCCCCCAACAATACCATCATCAAAATTCTGCAGCACTCTCAGATGCCCCTGAGTATACTGTGTCTGCATAATTAAAGTTACCAGGTAATTTCATCAAGGTCAACGAAGGTCTCAATGTAATAAATGTGATCTAGAAAAGCTGGGTCCAAGTAAATCCTATTTTCCATCGACTTCCATGAAAAAGGCACATATTTTGCCATGATATGAAAACAATAGTCTGATTCGAGAAATTGTGACAAAGAAGAGATTAAAAACTGGTGGCAAGGCTTGCCTGGTGCTAATAATGTGCATCCAGCAGGACTTTCTTCCTTCCATGCACTGTAAGCACTGCCTCCCCTTCCCTAGCATCTCCCCGTCCTTCCACAAGTTCTAAAAGTTTCCCCATTTCTATGGTTCCTCCATTTCATGTTAATTTGCTTCTACATAAACACTGCCTGTTTTCAAATATAAATATTCTTTATGATTTAATAGGACACTTTTGTACCAAAGTTTTAAGTGATTGATAATCCTTTATTATACTCAAGATTCCATGGCTATTTTCGGTCAGGTCTAAGTTTCAATAAATCCTTAAGCTGGTTCTTATTATTTTCCACTGAATGGTTAAAAGATATTGTGCAAATTTCTAATGGTCACAAAAAGGAAAATAAACTCTAAAACAAAAACAACATGAATGTTCTTCTCCATTAATGATCTAGACAGCACTGAAAGGGCACAATGTGTTAAAGATGAGAAAATAATTTTAATTAAGCTCAACTATTGTTTTAGAGGGTCCTTCATAATGCCATGAGCAACCCTTGACCTTAAATTGAAATCTAATAGTTTTTAACATCTCATTTTCCTACAAAACACTACGTCCTACTTATAAATTAAACAATGTGCTGGAAACCATTTTTTAAAATAATCATTGTTTGTTTTGTCTCTCTCATGGTAGAGACCATCTGGGGCACTGTAACAGGAATTAAATATTTGAAATCTGAAAACTTAAAAAAAAAAAGTGTCCTTGTTAGTTTCAGTCTTTCTGAAAAGTCAGAACAAAGGAAGAGGACAGGATGTATTTATATATTACAAAGAGGACACTGAGGGCAGATAGTACAGATATGATTCATCCTGTAAGCCAGTGTTGGGGGGGGGGGGGAGATAAGCTTTTACTTTGTCTTCAAACCATTTAGGAAAAAAAAAAAGTTAATAGCTGCTTTCAATTTCTTCACATTCTCCATCCAAAGAAACACAGACAACCCGAGGGTAAATAGCAGTCTCCTCTGAGTTCAAAAGCTACTAAGAAAGTGGTCAAAGGTAGGAATGAGAAGAAGTACTGAATAGAAAAGGCAGGAGGCTTTCTGAAGGGAAGAGGCTGAGTTCTCAGTGTATCAATAAAATAAGGCCAGAAAATAGTGGAAATGGAAGAGAGGTTTTGCGTAAATACTGAAAGAAGACTCATATTTGCTGTGGCTAAGAGTAGAGTGAGTTGTTTGAAATGCACCACCTTACACTTCTGGTTTTGACTAGGCATAGCAGTAAAAAAGAAATCAAAACAGTTTAAAAGGCCAAATCTGCTTCTATAATGCTCTTAATCTGGTATGCTATATTTTACAGCATCATTATAAATTGTTTCTAATCTCATAGAATCTAAATTATAGATCCTATAATTTAGCAGTATTTTATCAAGTTAGATATAAGATCAGCTCTTAGAGCCTTCAACTAAACTTGACTGCTTCCTATCCCTATTCTTCCTCACCAACAAATTTTTTGTTCAAGTAATGGGGCTCTCCCGGCTATTAGGGGCTGAATGCAGATTAGTTCAAATCAAAACCAGAAATGCGCAATTTCCTTGCCGATGACTGGCTTAGAAAAGGGCATGTGACCCAACCCCAGTCAATAAAAACAGACAGGAAGTCTACTGAGGCTTTCTGAGAAAAGCACTTCTTCCCTGATAGACACATGCGAAGAAAGTCTTCTCAGCTGCACATGGTCACGGCTACACATGGTGCCTGGAACTGCTGGGGCAACTTGCAACCATGAGCACAGCCGGTACTTGCTATGCTGAGGGAAGGGAAGCAGAGAGATAGAGGGCAAAAAGGTACTCTAGTTGCGCTCATCAATCAATCCGTGAAACTTGAAACTGCCCAACTTCAAGATTTATTACACCAAATAATAAATCTCTTGCTGTTAAACCTACAAACTGTATATCACCCAAATCAATATCAAATGGATACTCTAACTGCAGCTTTAACAACTGAAATGTACATCAGGCCCAACAGCCAACGTTTCATTTCTCCCTGGGGAGTGACAATCACTTCACTAAATGAAAGCCTCCTCCACCCCTACTTAACAAAGATATATACTTTGTTACTTGGTCTAAATTTTCTAAAGCCAAATTATTTTCAGACAGTGTTAATTGCTGGGAAGCTTATAAGAAAACAGATTTCTTTTTTCATAGTACAGAAATGAAAATGACCAAATGACCATTCTTAGAAAAGTTCTTGACTATTTTGAACCCTCTTCATAATCTTTTGATGAATATTCACACACTCATGTTCCTCTCTTAATTACATGCATCATAAGACTACAGTTCACCAGTGGACTATATTAGTGTATGGGACCAGTGTTAACACTTCTGTTCCTTTGTTCAGAAAAACAAAAGGTATTCTGGGGTTAACAACACAACAACAACAAACCCAGCATAAACAAGCCCTACGAGAAGACCTTCCTCCAAAGTAGAGAACAAGTCTTACTGATCTTCTCGTCTAAAGTACAGTGCCTGGCACAGAACAGTTCTCAAAAATGTGTTCAACAGATTTAAGTATGTTGTTGTGAAATCAATAAATTGAGAACAGGAATACAGAGGATACTCTCTCCCAATGTGCCAATTTTTTTTTTTTTACAGGTTTAGCCATTTTGAGTTGATCCATCCTATCCCTGCCCCACCAACTTTCCTCCTGACTACAGTCCTCTGAGCTGACATAACAATCAAGAGCAGAACAGCTGTAGGGATTACAAATTCAGTTCAGCTTTTGCTGGTTTACCAATGAATAACAGAAAGCCTTATGGAGTACTACATTTAATTATTTGGTTTCCCATGTGAGGCTGGAGCAGTATGTGGAAGCCAGATGATGCTGGACATTATGTGACATTCTTAAGCAGTTTAAATTCTATCCTCAAGGAATTTAGGCAGGAGAGTAACATGATCAGATTTCATTTTAGATAAATGACTCTGCAGTTATGTGGAACATGGATATAAAGGTGGAGGATGGGTTAAGGCTGGAGAAGTGACAGATAACAATGGCAGAACTACAATAGTAGTAGCAGGGGCAGAAATCCCTTCAGGAGCTATTTCTAATCAGGTGTATCGGGCAACTTAATCTCAACAAGTCTAAAACAAAACTCACTGCTCCTCCTAAACTGACTCTTTATCACCCTTGTGTCTCAGGAAATGACTCAACTAGTAGCCAAGTAGTTACTTGAGAAACTTGAGAGCATCCTTTATTTTGTTATTTTCCTCATCTCCTATATCCAATTCAGTACCATCTCCTGTTTCTAACTCTTAGCTATCTCCCAAACCCATTCACTGCTCACTTTTCCCACTCCACCATGATTTTGCTTTGGACTTGTGGAATTACCTCCTAACTGATGCTACACATCCACTCTTGACCCCTGAAATTCGTTCTCCGCATTGTTTCCAAAGTAATCCTAATAACACCATGGGCCATGTCACCAACTTGCTCAAAACTCTTCAGTGGCTTCCCATGGTTCCTAGGATAAAGTCCCCAACTCTTAACTTGGCCTTCAAGATCCTCTGTTATCCAACTCCTGCCTAAGGACAGTAAGAACTCCAAATATTACTGAGCATTTCTTATGTGCTATGCACTGAGCTATGTTTTGCAAGCATTATTTCATTTTATTCTCATTGTGAAAGGAAACTGAGTCAAGGAGAAATGCATTCAACATTGTAAGGCTAATGAAGTATTGGAGCCAGGTCTGACTACAGAGGATATGCTTAAGCTTTCACTCTCCCTTCAAACATGCTCCAACCACATTGTATTACTTTCCGGTCCTAGACTCATCTGCTCTCTCTTGCCATGAGGGCCTCACAGAACTGTTCCCTATGTGTGGAATGTCCCCCTCACAAATTTCATTTTTGCCTGGATTATATTTATTCTTTCATCAAATCTCTACTTAAATGTCATCTCTTCAGGGAAGTCTTCTCTATCTAAAATTACATTATTTGTTTATTGTTTAGGGTCTGTCTCTCTCCAGTAGAATGTCAAAGTTGTTTACCACTGGTTCTTAGTTCTTAGAATGGCATTTGCCATGGGTTCAATAAAAAATTGTTGAATGAAGGCATGAATGAATGATGGGATGGAAACTCCCTACCTAATCTGGTGACTTTATTCAGGCTGATAAGAAATAAAAAAGAAGCCAAATATAAATTTGTTCAGCCACTGGATATTTACTTAGTAGCTTTCAGGTCCCAGCCAATACTCTTGAGAACTTACAGTCCTCCGAGGAGACAGACACATAAACATGTGATTACAGCACAATATAAGTGCCTTTTATAATAGTAGCAGAAATTAAGTGCAATAGATGCAGAGATGAAAAGTATAAATCTATGGAAAACCTTCACTGTAGAGGAGATTCTTGAATCTTTCTGCAGGAGGAATGAATCCTGAATTCATTATGTATCACATAATCCATGTCTTTCACTTATGAAAAAGAAGAGGAGCATCCGTTATATACTGGGGCACTTTACATCACATTTATTCTCACAACAGCTCTATGTTACTATTCCCATTTTATAGATGTGGAAATCCAAGCTAAGAGAGATCAAGTAACTTAACTTGTCCAAGGTTATGCGGTACATTAATAAAGGAGGAGAATTTGAGCTCAGGTCTGACTCCAGTACTCACTTACTTACCAATATATCACAGTCCTTTGACCCTTCACTCCCCGGAGCCTAATTACTTTTGTTTTTAATATAATTGTTAACTCAATTGGTTATCTGGCTTCCCATTTGAATATAAATAAGCAGCAAAATCAAAGATTCAGGAAGAGAACAAAGTATACTGACAGTAAGGGAGGGAACAGGAAAACTATTAAAAATTGAACACAAAAATTCAAAAAACATGGATCATATAGTCCTATATACTCTACCCTCAGCTATACAACAGTACTTGATGTGCATAATGATGACCCTATTATGAAAAATATGATTGTTGTAGACACTACAGTCTAAAAAACAGAGAAATAACTTTTGATGCTTGAAAGGGTAACTTCAGGAATCTAAAAAATTAACTCCTCTTTGGTAACTTTGGATAAATGAATTGTAATGATTGTTCCCAAACTGTGTGTGAGAAAAAATACCCCAAGACTTTAAACAGAGTCTTCATTTTATGGACATGATTATTTTTCTGTTGCTTTAAACTAGCCAAAATGGAAAAAACTATTAATCTTAGCTTACACATATACCCAAGTAAAAGATAAATTTTAAGAACTTCTCATAAATGACTTCGGTTGAGTAACTTAGACATAGTGTCACTGACCATTCTTAGGATCTAAAAACCTTTCTCTAAACAAAACTGAAAACAAACAAACCCTTCCTAATAAATCTCCCAATAAAACAGGAGAGATTGATTATGTACAAACAGGAAGAAAACATTTTTAATCTGTTGCACTCAAAACTTAAATAGGTATGTATGTGAAAAAGAAAAAAAATCAAGCAATTGAGGCAAACACAGAGAAAACTAATTAAGTAATTTAACACAAGAGTGTTTCTACCATTCACCCAACCTGGGTTCGACTTTCAATCTGAAGATGCTAGCTTCTTTATAATACAGGCTTTATTTTATGTAATTCATTTTTTTTTTTAAAAAAGAAAGGTTGCCTTTAGAAAACAGAACCTGATATTTTTGTTTTGCTTTTAGGAACAACAGAAAATTGTTTCACCATTTATCTTGAACAAGCTAAGAAACATTTATCATTTTAGAAGCTTTTAAATGAGAAACTTTCCACACAGAATACTGTTTGTAACGATGTAAAAAGTACACTGGCTGTACTTCTAACAACATGTAAAAATGAATATAAGAAAAAGCAAGGCTTTACTTGCAACTAACTGTAACTTTCTAATATTTTTCCAGGAGGAATGCAGCTTCTGCTAAAACTCTCTAGAAAGACAATACTTATTTACTTATATTTGAAAATTGCTTTTACTCTAGTTCATCTTCTACAATTTTGGTCCCAAATTCAATATTTTACAAGCCACTCTAAATTTAAGATGTAGAACGAATTCGTAATGAGTTCACTTAACTACCTCTTAGAAGCAAATACAAAGCGAATAACTTCAAGTAAAACTGCACTGCACTATAGACAGTTGTTAATTAAAATGTTTTCTTACCTGGACGCTCTTCAAAATAAACTCACTTTTCTCTCTTACATCTTTAAAGGGACATCTCTTAGAAAGCATAAGCAGATGAGCAAGAAGCTTATTCAACCCATCCAAAGAAACAGCATTTGAGAGCCCGACTGGTGGACGAATAGGCGTCTCTTTCACCGAACGAAGATACTCGGTTTTTCTTAAAATGGTTTGCCTAATGTTTTCCAGTGCTGTCTCTCTAGTAGTTGAATCTCTACTGCACAGTCCATCCCACCTCACTTCATTCTCTCCTTCAGCCATGACAACTGGAGATTTTTCTTTGCAGTCTTCAGTTACTCTTCAGCATGTCCCCAAGAGCACTTCGTATTTTTAAAACGAGGAATGTACGAATAAAATCAGAGAAGTCGAATCGTCATGAAAACACAAATGTCCGGCTGACATTTGGAACAAGAAGTGTCTTTTATATTGATGGCTTTGGGGCGATCTGCAAGACAGAACTCACCCCTCTCCTACAAGAAGGGGCAAGTCTTGTCAAGAGACTGAAAAAAGTTCGAAAGTTGAAACCCCTGCAGCGCTGGTTTTGCTGGACAGGCAGTCTCAGGGAAGTGCTCTCCTCCGTCTCACGGGGTCAGCGGATATCCTCACGTTGTGGAGCTGTCAAATCCGTGCTCTGCCCAAAAAGGCTGGTAACAGTTGAACGCGCTCCAGCCATTCGGGGTTTTTTGTCTGGGCGGCCACCGGGTTCTCAGGAGCATTCCCACCCCGCCCCTCCTCCCGCACCAATCCCCGCCCTCTGCAGCTCCCTCCC
This sequence comes from Hyaena hyaena, assembly GCF_003009895.1. Taxonomy (NCBI): domain Eukaryota; kingdom Metazoa; phylum Chordata; class Mammalia; order Carnivora; family Hyaenidae; genus Hyaena; species Hyaena hyaena. Next base: position 2,916,028 of record NW_024080756.1, read on the forward strand.
TTCGCCTCAGCGGCCGGCCAAGAGCTGGTGGGGAAATCTCGCCAAACCCTTGCTCACTGGCCGTCGCGGCCGGAGACCCAGGCGTTCCTTGGGGGCGGCAGCCTCCGGCGGGCGCTGTCTTGGCTGCAGCATCGGAGGAAAGCGTCTCAGGCCTCGACGATTCTGGATTCCCGGGCTGACGCCACTTCTTTCCGTATCCCTGCGTCCTCGCCCACCTCCCACTAAGCCTGCAGGGCAAAGGGCTGGCCCGCAATCTCCAAACGCTGGGCTGGGCGGCGGAGCTGGCAGAGCAGCGAGGCCGGAGGTGCAAAGCCCGCCCCTTCGCCCAGCCCCATCGGTGGGGCTCGGCCCAGAGGGCGGGAGCAGGGAGGGGAGATGGGGTCCTCACCCCCCCAGCCCCTCCCCTTTCTCCGCCCGGTATAAACCAGGAGCCGCCCCTGCCCCAGCGCCCTCTTCCCCGCCCAAGCAGACGCGACCCACGGAGGCAAAGCCATTGGAAAAAGCCCCGCCCTCCCGCTGGCTACCTCCAGACCCCAAGTCCGCGCGCGGCCTCCCACTGCTGCCAGCTGCTACGCATGCGTGATGGCGAGCAGGGCGCAGGCGCTTAAGGAGCATTTTGCGTCGGGGGCGTTTTCCGTGCCCTGACGTTTGGATTCTCTGGACTGGAGAAAAGTAAGGAGGCGTTGAAGTATACTGAAACTATTACACACAAAACAAGCACGGCAAAGACAGAGGTTGTAGACTCACACCTGGAAGAAAATGAATACAAGTTTAAGATTAGCCTGAAAATAGTGATGGTCTATTACGCCAAATCCGAGATTTCAGAAGACAGGGCGTCCTCGCATTGACTTCTGGGAAATGTAGTTTTGATGCGGCCGACACAGTCTGTCGGCGATAGAAACTACAGTCCCCAGGAGCCACTGCGACATTGCCGGTAGCGGGCTTCGAATCAACGGTTTGCGCGAAGGGAGGTTGAAAGCGTCAACTTGGTGAGCACTGTAGAATTGCCTGCCACTTTTCCTTTGACAGGATTTTTCCTTCCTCCGTTTCCTCGGGGATTTTGGAGACGAAGCCATCTAGGGCTGTCCTCCGTAGTCCGGGGACTTTGTCCAGTAATCTGCGTGGGAAGGAATAGTCCGGGTGTCAAGGCCGGGGCAAGTTGGGCACGAGAAACGGTCGCAGTCCCGAGGGTCGGAGGGAGCGGCGCAAGGCCAGGCAACAAGGGTGCTGTGAACACAAGTGCGCCTTGCTGCGGACTCGCGCCGAGGGTTTTGGTATCCCCGTGCGGTTGCACTTTTGTTTGCCATTGTATAGGCGAGTTATGTGCTCAAATGCGCTCAAGTGAAATCCCAGGCAGGGCTTTGAAAGCAAGTTGTCAAATCCATTTTGTATGAGACTAAGGGGAAAGAATCCCTAGTATTCCTAGAAATGAATGTTTGCAGGCTTTGAGGATGCTCTATGAAAAAAGACCTATAAAGATATCCAACTTTTAGTATATTTAGAAGATTCAATCATTTGTTTTAAAATGACTGTTTTTAAAAAGTCATTCCTCTTGAGAAAAGTAAAGACGTGAAAGGCAGTCAATGGACTGAGGACCACATTAGATCTTAATTCTCTACATTGCAGAATAGATGTGTTTTTACAAGTTTAGCCTTGTTAGGTACTGAGTATACAACAGTGAAAAAGACACAGCCTCTATCTAGTTATAGAATCTAATGGCTAACCACACAATTACAGTACGATGTCATATCTGACTATCTAGAATGGCTAGAAAGGAGGTAGCTTAATCTTGGAAAGTCATGAAAATCTTTATACCAGGGAAAGAGGGCCAAAAGAATAGCATGTGGTGAGTCCCAAAAGCGAGAAAGATGAGATATTTTCAGGAAAATTGCAGTAAAACAAATCATATATATTTTGGGAAGGATAATATTTATGTATTGACATAATTTGAAGTTGTAAGAGACAAGTACTGAGAATTTTCCAGGTAGTTTCTGAAAATGACCTGTCCTTGAACAGATTTATAGTTTTGGTAATTAGTCTAATGTAGCCTTGGTACATTCAGTGCTACTGGTTTAAATCAGGTTCTTTTTTTTTTAACATGAACTTCTTATGAATGTGATTCAGAACAAAAAAGACATTAGTTTTTTGTCTTTTTTTTTTTTTTTTTTTTAACCTCATACTCCTTTGTCCAGCCCACAAAGACTAGGGCCATTTCTTAAATCTAGGTCCTCTTTTTACTATGTAGTTGACTATGATCTCATCCATACCCATGGTTTCACTACCACCTATGACTTTTAAATTATAGCTCCACACAGCTTTACCTTTCCAGTTTTCATATATTTATTTCCTTTTATTTCTTTATGGAATTCTCAAAAGCATCTCGAGCTCAACATGCCTAAAACCAAATGCATGGTTATCTCTAATGAACCTGATTTTTTTCCAGTGTTCCCCATTTCATTTAAGGATCCTACTATCCACTTGTGAACATTTGAAAACTACACAGTATTCTAGATTTCTTCAGTCCTTCCTATCTCTTTAGCCAATTATTACTGAGCTCTATCAATATCATTTCCCAAATATCCTCCAAATCCATCCTTTTCCCACCACCTACATAAGCAGTTTTTTCCAACATACCATAATCTCTTGCTAAGACCATTGCAATAGTGAGCATTCACACTGGCCATTCTCCCTTAGTTCTCCACACAGAAGCCATAATGATCTTTTTGAAATGCAAGTCTGACCAGATTTTCTCTTAAAATTATTCACTGATGTCTTACTATTCTTAAGGCAAGACTTCTTTGTAAAGCCTAATGTGATCTGGTCCCTTTCTACCTCTCCAGCCTCACGTCATATACCTACCACTCTCTGCCTATCTCTGCTTCAGCTGTACAGATCTTTCTTCAGTCACTGGTTCTCATGTTCCCTTTCATCCATTCACACACTCAACAAATACCTGTTGAGTATCTACTGTGCATTGGAACAATGAAGATATGTCATTGAGCACAATATACATTGACTCTTGAACAACAGGTTTGAACTGCACAGGTCCACTTAAAGTGGATTTTTTTATGTAAATACAGTACAGTACTGCAAATCTATTTTCCTTATGGCTTTCATAATAACATTTTCTTTTTTCTAGCTTACTTTATTGTAAGAATACCATATATACTACATATACAAAATGGGTGTTAATCAACTGTTAATGTTATCAGTAGGGCTTCTGATTAACAGTAGACTGTTAGTAAAGTTTGGGGGGGTGGTCAAAAGTTATATAGATTAAAAGTTATGGGATTTTTTACTTGCTGGGGAGGGGTTGGCAGTCCTAACCCCCACGTTGTTCAAGGGTCAAGTTTACAGCTGTACAAAAGTCCCTACTCTCCTAGAGCTTGCATTCTATTAAAGGGAGATCAACAATAAATATATAGTATATGTGGCAAATGAAGGCAAATGTAGTGGAGAAAAATAGGAGTAACAAGGAAAGGGACTAGGGAGTGCCAGACTGTGGGGGGCAAGGTTCACTTTTAAATATGATAGTCAGAGAAGACATAATCAAGAAGGGGACATCTAAAGGGATCTGAAGCAAGAGGAATAAGCTGTGCACATACCTCGAGGAAGAACATTTCTGTGCAGAGAACAGCCAGTGCAAAGGCCTATGGGCAGGAGCAAAGAAATAGCAGTGTAGGCTGGAACACAATGAGTGCAGGGGAGGAGGATAACATGAAGTCACAGAGGAAGGAGGTCATGTAGGTTATTGAAAGGAGTTTGACTTTTTAACATATAGGAAGCCATTGGAGGGCTTTGAGCAGATGAACTGCATGATCTGACTTTTTAAAAAATGATTACTTCTTGAAATTGTGTGGAGCATAGACCACCGGGAAACAAGTATAGAAGCAGAGACACTAGTTTTGAAGCTGAAATAATAATCCAGGCAAGAGATGATATTGGTAACTTGGACCAGGGTGATAACAGTGAAGATAGTGGGAAGAGATCATAGTCTGGATCTGTTATGATAGTATAGCCAACAGATTTTGCTGATTGGCTGTGAGGTGTGAGAATATAAGAGGCAAAGATGAGTCCGAGTTTTTAAGCTGAGCAGCTAAAAGGAAGGAATTGCCATTTAATGTCATGGGAAAGTCTCCAGATTTGTGTACAGAGGTAAAGAAGTGGGAATCAAGGGTTTTGTTTGACCAAGTAAAGTTTGAGATGCCTCTACGCTATTCAAGTAGAAGTACAGAGTAGGCAGTTGTATAAATGAGTGTCGAGATGAAGTGAAAGATCTGGTTGTAGGTAGAATATTGGATTTCACAGTAGTGTTTTAACAGCAGTTACAGCCTAAGAATAGTCACAAAAACAAGCACTCCATAGAATTTGGGTTGCGTTGGAGTTATCTGCAAAGGGCACTATGCAGGAGCAGCCACAGAGTGTGGTTTCCTAAACTCCAAGTGAAGGCAGTTAAGGAGGAGGCAATGCTAAGTATGTGAAGTGCTGCCCTGGATCAAGTGAGATAGGGATTGATAGCTGACCACTACATTTGGTAATGTGGAGGTCATTGAAAATCTTGAGAGCAGTTTTGGTGGAGGAAAGAGTATAAAAGCCAGATGGGCATTTTATTTAAAAAGGATGGGAGAACTGGAGACAGTATGGATACAGCGCCTCTGGTACTATTTTCTTTGTCCAGACTGTGTTAGCCTGTCTTTGACTACCCTTTTTTTAGAAGTTAGCTCAAATACCACTTTTCTCTGAGTTTTCCTTATCTGCTTAAATGCCCCTATCATAAATACTTTTATTTTACCATGTGTTTTTACTTGCTAATGAGTTACAAATGTAGTTGTATAACGGTGTGTGATAATTTTATTGAAGTGTATCTGCTTCTAAAGTTTAAGCACAGAAGAGCGGTGATTGTGCCAATTTTTTGCTCATCATCTCCTGCTCCAAGTACAGTGCTTGGCATCTAACATGAACTTAGTACATATTTGATGCATAAATGGAAGACAAATGTAATGTCACAGAATTTTCAAAGGCATTGCATATTTACCTGTTTACAAAAACACAAGATAATTGATAGAAGGTACTTTATAATGAAAACGTTTTAGGAAATTTGTCTTAAAAAAGAGCAGGACTTCTGCTGTGAGTGAATTGCAGTGATCACCCTCATGAAATTGAATTTGCTAGCATTTTTACTATACTCCTGCATACCTCAAGTTGTTGCAAGATAATAAAGCATATATATAGAGTATAGTATATGTAGAGAAGTTGCTGCTTTAAATGAATGATGGTTTAGTCCAGGAAAAAGCTGACTGGCTGGTCTCCCAAGAGTCCTTTATTTTGACATTCGTTGATGAATTTACTATTAAAAAAAAATCACTCCTAAGTTTTATGGTCTTAGAAACACAGTCTTGCTGAGTGTACCAGGAGTACCAGAGTTCCTGGGTTGACTACTATCCAGATGGTGAAGAGTAACTCCTTCTGTTAATTAGAGTAGGGAATACACTATTAATTCCAGTCGTGGGATGAGAAGATACTGAGTCCAGGTTTGGACATGTTAATCATCTTGTTTGAAGGACTTAAGACTCATAGAGGTGAACAGTACCTAGTACTGCTTCTGAACAACTTTTCTGTGTGAAACATTAACAGTTGTTGAGAGATGTAGCTATATATTCAAATAGTGAGAAGAGCATGGACCTCAGAGCCTCAGACTCTTGGGGCTGAATCCCAAGTCTGCTTTTTATTAGGAGTGTGAATTTGGCCAATTTTTTTCAACGCCCTAACTTTGGATGTGGGAGATGAGATAGCCTTGGTGTTCTTATCTGTACAGGGAAGAGAATTACCTAATTCCTACAACTGTTGTGAAGATTTAATGAGAACATATATAAAGTTTTTAGATTAACATGGTATATATTGGTACTCAAGAAACAGTATCTTTTAAAATAATCATCATAAAGTAATATTTGTCCTTCAGTTTGAGATTAATGAAATGTTTATAAAGTACTTTGTAGTTGAACTGAAGAGTGCATTTTGTATAATCGTATTATTGCTGACATTCTGTAAGATTTTATAATGAGATCCTTGAATTATATTTCATTTTTCTCAAATTTGCAATTTAATTTTAATAATATTTTGTTTTTTATAGGTAAAGAAGCTGAGGCCCAGAGAGTTTAAATAACTTGCCTCAAAACACATAAGGCAGTAAGTAAATAGCAGAGCCAAAAGTGGAAACCACACCTATCTGCCTCCTAACAAAACTCATGTTCTTAACTTCTTTACAATGCTTTATCACTCACCCCAAGAGAGTAGGTATTCAGTAAATGAGAACTTAAGTGCAGTCACTTTTTTCTCATGACAACTTAGGGTGTGGGGGGAGTGTACCAACTATAGAGCTTAAATACCTAGTTAGAGCTCAAATGTTCATTCTTCTGCCTTCCCCAAAGAAAGGCTTTCTGCCCTCTTACAGTGCCATCTCATCAGCTCTCATTGCTTAGCCTCTTCTTTATATGTGTATTTAAAATGGAAGAATCAAAACTTAAACCGAATTTTAAAAAAAATTTTTTAAGTAAAAAAAATTTTTTTTTTAATTTTTTAATGTTTATTTCGGGGGATGGCGTGGGAAGGGACAGAGAGAGATGGAGACATAGAATCTGAAGCAGGCTCCAGGCTCTGAGCACAGAGCCTGACACAGGGCTTGTACTCACCAGCTGTGAGATCACAACCTGAGCTGAAGTTGGTGGCTTAACAGACTGAGCCACCCAGGTGCCCTTTAACCTGAATTCCTTATTCTTTGTACCCTTATTGTGTTTAGTGTCCTACAGTGTCAGAAATCTCAAAGGTCTGACTTTTAAATGTAGCTTGATTCAAGTATGAACAGGGTTAGTATTAACAACTACCAATATCCATTACATCCCTATTTTTGATGTTTATTCACAATAACAGATTGCAGCTGTGGCTCATAATTTTCTGTGTAACTTTTGTCAAGTCTTTTGGTCTTTCTGGGCGTCAGAGTCATCATCTGTGAAATGAAGGCAGTTGGAGTAGATTTTCTTTTTTTATCTAAAGCCCGTAATTTGTATTAGGGTTCACTCTTGTGTTGTACATTCAAAGGGTTTTGACAAATGCATAATGTCATGCACCCACCCTTGCAGGATCATATAGAATAATTTCATACCCTCCAAAATTTCCTGTGTTCCATCTATTTATGCCTCCCTCCCTCTCCCTGAAACCTGGCAACCACTGCTCTTTTCACTGTCCTATAGTTTTGTCTTTTCCAGAATGTTCTATGGTTGGAATTACACAGTATGTAGCCTTTTCATACTGCTTCTTTTACTTCGCAATATGCCTTTTAGTTTCCTCCGTGTCTTTTTATGGCTTGGTAGCTCATTTCTTTTTATCACTGAATAATATTCTATTGTATGACTATACCACAGTTTGTCTATTCACCTTTTGAAGGACATCTTGATAACTTCTAGTTTGGGGAAGTTATGAATAAAGCTGCCTGATTTATTTGTATGCAGTTTTTTTTTGTGGACATAGTTTTCAACTTATTTGAATAAATAATTAGTAACATCATTGCTACATTGTATGGTGATTTTTTTAAGTTTATTTATTTTGAGAGAGAGAGAGAGAGCATGCACCTCTGTGTCCTAATGCAAGCAGGAGAGGGGCAGAGAGAGAGAAGGAGAGAGAGAATCCCAATCAGGTTCCAAGTTGTCAGCACAGAGCCTGACCTGGGGCTCAAATTACATGAACTGTGAGATCCTGACCGGAGCCAGTATCAAGAGTCAGTTGTTTAACCTAACCTGACTGAACCACCCAAGTGCCCCACATTGCATGGTAATCTTCTGTTTAGCTTTTTAATAAATTCCTAGGACTCTTCCAAAGTAGCCATACCATTTTGCATTTTTGTTAGCAATGAATGACAGTTCCTGTAGCTCCACATCCTCACTAGCTCGGTGTTGTCAGTGTTTTGGATTTTAGCCATTCTAGTAAATGATGGTATCTCATTTTAATTTGCAATTGTATAATATAGTATTGAGCATTTATTCATATTATTATCATATTCTTATTTTGCACCTGTATTTATCTTCTTTTGGTGAGGTGTCTGTTCACATCTTTTGCCCATTTTGAAGTTGGGTGGTTCCTTTTTTTTATTATTGAGTTTAAAGAGTTGCTTGTATATTTAGACACAAGTTCTTTATCAGATATGTGTTTTGCAAATATTTCTCAGTCTGTGGCTTATCTTTTCATTCTCTTGACAGTGTCTTTTGCAAAGCAGTTTTAAATTTTAAATAACAGGGCAAACTTGTTAGTGTTTCTTTCATGTATTGTGCTTTTTGGCGTTGTATGTAAAATGTCATTGTCCAAACTAAGGTCACCCTCATTTTCTGCTATGTTAGTCTTCTAAACAAGTTATAGTTTTGTATTTTACCTACAGGCTTATGATCTATTTTGAGTTAATTTTTGTGAAAGGTATAATGTCTGTGTCAAGATTTGTTTATATTTTCATTAATAAAGTGTCTGCTAGCTCTGAAATTATTATTTTGATCAATAATACTAAAAGGTAAAAAAACTTTAAAAAATAGTATACTGAATATTTACAACCATATAAGTGTTTTTCTTCAAAACTATTACTTCAAAGAGAGGCTTGAAGTCAGCCCAAGGATTGGGTCAAGGAGAGGAGCACATTAGGAGATGGGACTAACAGTTCCAGTTCAGTGCTTCTTTACTGTTATCTGTTGTTAACATGTGCAGTTGTATTTGTGGTTATTTGTCCACATTGCCATCTCTTTGCTACTTTTCTACCTGGTCATACGGGTTTGCAAAAATCCATCTTATGATTTCTTCCCAGTAGTTTTACCTTTCTATACCATGAAACACTGAAGCCATCTGAACCTTAAGTATCTCCTTATGTAATGACTGGCTTGATCTAAGTTTGTAAAGGAAATTATCCTAATTATCTTCTGTTTAGTAACATAAACAGTTTTGGCTCCAAATGCTTATTTAGTCTTTCTTTTCCTTCTTTTTCTTTTTTAAGTAACAGATAAAAATGGAATTTTACTGTTTTTTATTAGAGTAACATTATTGCATTGCACATTATGCTTTTAGAGGTAGACCTGCCATGAGGGATTGACAATAAAATTGTTGACCTTCTTAACGTGCATTTACAGTGATCACATCAGATATAAGAAGTACATATTCTCATTGTGTTAATTGTCTGTGTGACTTGAATTGCATAATTAATCAAAAGCCCAGCATGATATTATGAATTCATGGAAAGTGTGTATTATTACCTAGGAGATTAATGCAGTTCCTTAAATTTTCTGTTCATTACCTCTTACTGACTTAGATTTGTAAAAGGCTATAAAGATAATTAAATTAGATGCTAATTTGTGACTGCTGTTGTACAGTCCTATCACAAAATCACTCCCATTTCATGGAAAAAAAAAAAAAAAGAAAAAGAAATAAAAGGAGAGTGGTGAAGGGGAGTCACAACAGTGCAAGAAAGGTTTTTTTTTTCCCAGAAATTAATTTTGTAATTGAAAAAGGATATATTCATTATGAATCTAATAAGTAAAGTAAGGCTTTCACTAAGTGAATTCGATCTTCATGTCTGGCCCTGTGCTGACAGTGGGTAGCCTGCTTAGAATTCTCTTTTTCTCTCTCTCTCTCTGCCCCTCATCTGCTTATTCTTATTTTTCCTCTCTCTCAAAATAAATAAACAATAAAAAAATTTTTTAAAGGAGACTTCCTTTTAAAAAAAATTTAAAGATTGTAGTGTTCATATATTTAAGCTCACGAACTGTGAGATCATGACCTAAGCCTGTATCAAGAGTTGGATGCTTAACTGAGCCACTCAGGTACCCCATAAAGGAAGTCTCTTTCTTTTTCTTCCTTTACCCTCCTGTACTGGGAATATGAATTTCTGTGTTTGCAACAGGATGTTTTAGACTATTTGCTCTTTTTCTGTAATCACTTTTTATTTTATATTATCAATTACATACATTGTAATTTTTTTATAGTTGTCTCCTCTGTAGAACTGCTTTGAAGATTCTATATATAAATATTACCTGAAATCTGTTCTGTGAAATGCTAATTTCTCCAGAGGATCTCCCAAAAAGGTTTCTGTTGTAAATAAGTTTGGGAAGTGCATGGTTTATCGCTGTTCTAGAAATTCACAATGATAGTAGTAGAATATTAAATATACTGACAAAACTTGCAGGTTAAGAAGTTGGTTAATTTTGTTTTACCCATTTCCCCAGATTTATGTGCCTGGAATCTATTTAATTTAAGGAGTGACTTCAATGAATATCTTTTGAAACTAGTATTTTGGTAAATATTGTTTATTAGTATGAATCTTTAGTGAGTGGTAGATCTATAATCTTAAAATATTGAATAAATATATTTCTTTTTCTTTAAGTCAAGTTATCTTTATAATTTCTTTTTTTCCTATACAGCATGGATCATCCCCTCTTCCTCAGACCAAAGGGTTTTATTCATTTAGCTCATCTTTATTGAGCACATACTAGAACTATAAAGATAAATAAAGTTCTGGCTCTTGAAGACCAAAGACCCTGATTTGATAGAGCAAGGGAGTCATCTGTAAGGGATACTCCCTATATCTTTAAGTAATTTTAGAGATCCATGATCAGCACTTTACATTTACTTATTGAATAGCATGAGAAAAGTGTTCTTAAGTATATTTTTCTAAAGATTTTATTCACTGAATCTAAGATACCAAAGATTATAAGGCACAGCATTGCTCTGTGTACCACAATGAAAGTAAACATGTTGCCAAATATAATTTAAAGGTGAATTTTGATATCAGAGAAGTAAAATGTATGTAATGTATTTGTGAATAAATGTTAACTCTTAGACTTAAATGTATTTTGTTTTATGTATTTTTCTACTATATTAATTGATTTGAGGGCGACAAATGTATTTTGAATGACTACCATGAAAGTCCAGTGGTTAATAGAATAATGAATAAGGTATGGTCCCTTGTTCTAAAGGAACAATAGAGGAAGACAGATGTGTGCAGACTTTTCTAAAATGAAATTATTTTTGTTAAAGCAACTAAATTACAAACTGTAATGAGTACATTGAAGAAAATGCTAAATTAGTGACAGCTGATAGCTTTGTAGCAGTTTTACATTACCAGCTTCAAAAACCATCTAGTGTTTTTTTTTTTTTTTATTCTTTTGTTGTCAGAGGCAGATGAGGGGTTAGTGAATAGGAGGTAGAAATGTAAAGAAATATTTATTTGGGAGTATATATGTGTATGTTTTTTTAAAGGAGAGAATAGAGTTTGTTTTAAAGATGTTTTATGTTCTTCTCAGTTGTTTTCTCCACAGGAGGTCTATTTCAAGGGAAAACAATTCTGATAGTTGTAATGTTTGTTTGCTTTGGAAATTTTACAAATTGAATTATACTCAGCCAAACATATTTCTCTGTGTGTGGATTTATTTACATGAGGGAAAAGTGTTAACCTTAAGTTAGCATATGTCTGTTAACAGCTGTATTGGTTGGTCTGCCTACTTTCAGTGGATGCACTTAGGGAATGCAAGCTTATTTTAATTTTGGCTTAAATAAATAGCATTAAGAAAATTAATCTATTAATTTTTTTTATCTGAGTATAAACATAGGGCAAGTTGGATTAACTATGATTTGTGGAAAGCAGTGCAGAAACAGAAAGGGCACCACATTTAGAGTCTAGAGATCTGAGTTTGAATTCTGTTTTTGCCACTTATTAGACGTGTGACCTTAGGCAAGTCACTCAATCTTTTTGCCTTGGTTTTCTCTTGAATGACTATGATGATAGTATAATACTTTGTAAGGCTAAGTTAAAATTTGATGTATAAAGGTTTTGTAAATTATAATAGTACTCAAGTATTAGTTGATATTGCTTTTAGTAGTGATATACCTTTTGCAGAACTGAGTTTTGATTTATCTGTATTTATGTGAACTTTAGTCAAAAAAAGGAATGTAAATTTGTTTTAGGTATTTCCTAGAATCTCATTTTCTCCCTATTAAGCATTTCAGAGATACTTCTATTTACAGTGTAGTAGGGATATTGATAAATATATTATCTTTATATGTGTACTTTTTTTTTTTAATCCAGGTCAGATTGTTTCAAAGCTTTAATAAGCTAACCAAGGGAAACTTTCTCTGAAACACAGTATTATAGACTGGAAAAATACTTGCAAAATATAGTGAGATTTTTGAACTTTAGGATCTGTGTTTCAGTCTAAGCAAAGTTCCAGTGATGTCGTAATTTAAAACAGCTCCAGGCAATTTGACAATATGTGTCGGAACCGTTAAGACTGTCTTCAACCTAAAAATATCATTTCTAGACTTTATCCTGATGAAAAAAAGTTGTACTTTATGTAAATTTTCACCTACTGCTATTAAGAAAATACTTTAAGGGTGTCTGGGTGGCTCAGTTGGTTGAGCAACTGACTTCAGCTCAGGTCATGATCTCATGGTTCGTGGGTTCAAGCCTGGCGTTGGGCTGTGTGCTGACATCTCAGAACCTGGAGCCTGCTTCAGATTCTGTGTCTCCCTCTGTCTCTGCCCCTTACCTGCTTGTTCTCTCTCTCTCTCTCTCAAAAAATAAACATTAAATTTTTTTATTTTTATTTAAATAATAAAAATTGTTTATTTAAGAGGCAACAAAATATTAGTAATTTTAACAGTCTGAGACTGGTAGCCATATTTATAGGGATTTTATTTTCTTCTGTAATTCCCAAATTTTGTAGATGAGCATGTATTACTTTTGCAATAAGGAAATATGTATATAAATACATATATACATAATATAAAAATATATTTTTCCTTATCAAACCTCTTTCTAAACTCTCAGCTAGCATAGTGAAGTATCATAGATTTATATATAATGTAAATAAAAGAAACTGTATGCAGTATTCATGTACCTAAGAATATTGTCAGTGGTTGAACCTATTTCAAATGTCTTCAGCTGTACCTTTTGGTTTTGCCATGCTAGAACCCTACTCTGTCTTTTGATGGGCTGTAATTTGCAGCTGATAGGAAGTTTTTAGCTAAAGGGTGAAAGTTGGTCGTATTAAAGGAGGCTACGTCTTTTAGCCAGGCTTGTTCTTGGTTGGACAGGCAAACTTGGCCAACTGTCATGATGAAATCAGCACTGAATGGTCAGCCACACTTTTTGTGAGGCACAAATTTCTACTAGTTTAAAGCAAGTTCACAGCCCTGAGTTGTTTAGGCATTTCAGTTTTTTCCCCTAAGACTATGACCTTTTTCTCTTTTCAGTTCCATCTCTTAGCAAAAACACTGGCACAATTTAGACACTCAGCAAGTACTATTGGAATTAAAATTAAATGAAAACTGAAAAATGCTGATTCTTAACATTAGCTTTACTGAAAGGTCATCTCAATTTTAAATGAAGCAAACTACACAGACACAGTCACAGGCAGCCTCTGTTTGGATGCAAGGGACGGTCATAGGAGTAATAAAGAGCCCATGTTTAGCCATCATAGGGTCTTTTCTATGCCACTTGTATTTTGGATGTTAGGGGTACAATGGAAGGTCCTCAGCACTTTCAGCATTTAGCACTGTCAGCTAAAAGTAAAGAATGTACATTGAAAACTGATGAAGAACTAGAACATTTAAGAGGAGGCTAATACAAATTTTCATAGGTGCATTTTAAGTAAAATATGTTTTGATTATCTTAGTTAAGCTTCACCTAGGCAGGAAAATCAGGTTTTGTCCTTTTGCCCTCTGTGCTGTTCAACAACATATGCTATTTCTCAAGTTAAGACCTTAGCAGCTGTGCCAACAAGTCTGGTTTGAAAAAAAAGTAAGGGCTCAGTGGTGTCTCTTTACATATCAGCCTGTCAACAACTCTGTCCATCAGTAGATCACTTCAGCCCTTTAGAACAGTTGTTCACTTCAAATAAATGGATCAGAAGTTGGTGTAGTTAAGATACTGCAGCTTGCTAATAGGAATAAGAATCGGAATTATGGGGGTACCTGGGTGGCTCAGCTGGTTAAGCCTCTTGATTTCAGCTCAGGTCATGATCTGTGATTCATGAGATGGAGCCTCACGTTGGGTTCTGTGCTGACAGTGTGGAATCTGCTTAGGATTCTCTCTCTCCCTCTCTCTCTCTCTCTCAAAATAAGTAAATAAACACTTTTTAAAAAAAGAATTGGAATTATGAATATGGATTTCTGAATGCCAAGGAGAGCAATGTTATGACAAACCTAGGTGTTTGTGGTTTTTTGAAGGAATAACTCCGACACTACTGTTAGTGACTAGAATGCCCTTTTGTCTGAAAGGCATGAACAGCTTCCTTTTACTTTATATTGAGATGACTTGTCAGTAGGATTTATCTTGGAGCTCTATATGGCTTTTAATTCATTTCAGTTTAGCAAGCATTTATTAAGTATTGAATTAAGTGCTAAGGTTACAAAGATGAAGGAAACTTGATTCCTGTCCTTAGGGTTTGCTGTTTAGGGAAAAAACATGAACAGACGATTTCAATATAATAAGCTTGCAAGAGCAGTCTGGGTCACCTAGTCAGTGGTGGTAAAGATGGGATAGTATAGTTAATTCAAGAAGTGTTTTAGGTGTTGAATCCTTGGGGCTTGAGCATTTGAGAGGAGGGGGATGATACTATTAACTGATTAAAAATGCAGGAAAACAGTTTTTAGGGGGAAGATGATATATTAAATTTTGGGTATGAGTTTGAGGGACTTTTAGGACATTCAAATGGATATGAACTCTTAAAATTCAGAGAAATGGTAACCAGTACTTGATTAAAAAATAATCATCTTGGGCAGAAATAAAGAACAAATAAATCAGAACAGCCCCCAAAGTAGATCGTCTCTTGGGAAGGGCTGGGCATAGAGAATGTATTAGTTTTACAAATTGGGCTTGTACTGTAGCAGTATAAAGTTACTATGTAAGTAGGTTAAATATTGTGGGGAATGGAGCATCTACTTTATGAAAAGTCATCTTGTAGGCTATTTATGGATAACCTATTTGGAGACTTTGGTATATAATATGGCATAATATTAAGACATTACTGGATATAATTTAGGTTTTGATAGTTCAAAAGGATTTTAGGATTTTGTGGTTTCTCAGCATCATTATGCACATCAGTGATTATACTGACAATATTTTGGATGTGTATCCAAAATGTAAATTAGATATCAGGAATAACTGAGATTTGACAGATGGTAGCTACAGTTGTGGTGAACATAGCATAATGTGTAAACTTGTTGAATCACTATTCATCACAATTTATGTTGTAAATCTGAAACTAATGTAATGTTGTGTGTCAACTATACTTTAAAAAAAAAAATCAAACCAGGAAGGAAAAAAAAAAAAAAAAAAAGCTTTACTGAGTGCTTGCTGTGAGCCAACCTGTATTCTGAGAACTTTATACTGATTACATTATATATAAGTCTCTGAAATAGAAAATCTTAATATTCCCATTTTGTAGATGGGGAAAAACACAGAAATCTTAAGAAACTTGCCTCAGATTTCATATGATTTATTCCCAGGGTGTCTTGCTGCAGAGCACACCCCTTAATCACTATGCGTACTACTTTATCAAATAATATAGATTCTAGGTACATTTCCTTATAAGAGAGAATGGAAACATGAAATGCATTATATGAACAAAGTCCCTACAATGGTAACATTACTAGAAATGTAAAGTTATATAAGAACTTAAGGAATAGTTCATCATCAATAATATACATTTTCTTTAAAGAGGAATTATACTGCAAATCTAACAAGTCAGAAGAATTAGGGAAATATAAATACAGAAAGTTGAATTATTACAGTAGTGAAGGGAAGAGTTTATGTGAGAGATTAATATTTGTAATAGCTAATTGGTAAGGAAACTGAAACTACAAGAAAAGAATGAATTTTTTTATTATCACTGCTACTTTCCACTACTGTATATTTACATAATACTATATATTTTTCACAACTAAGAGAAAGGAAATGATATAACTATTACCTGCTATATAAGTGTCAGAAACAGGAAAAAATCTAGGTCTTCTGATTCAACCCAGACCCCTCTCCATTATGTCATATTCCTTAGTGAAATCTTGCAGATCAAGTCAAGTCCTCAAATCTATAGACATGGAGGGGAAATACCTAAGAAAAGAGTTTACTCTCATCACTAAATCCAAGAGAACAGCAACAGTTTAAAAGGATGTAATGGTAGGGAATGAACCCGTGGTGTTGCAATCAAAAAGATAAGCGTGCATCTAGAATCTGATGAATATTTTCCTCTGTTGCCTGCTGACTGATGTATAGAACAGGAGAGTTGCTAAAGAAAAGTATATAGGTATATAAATAATTTTCTTTCCAATCTCAAGACACTGTTGATATTATCTTCAGAGAAGGGGAAGCAGTAGACATGGTTGGTAATCAGGAGTCTAAGAGTAGATAGAAAATATTTTACTTTTTATTTTGTGCTTTTCTATGCTGTTTAAGTTTTATTACCTGTGGATATATGACCATTTAGAAAAAATATTAATAGCAGCTTCTGTATAGTGGGATTATAGTCCACTTTAAAATTTTTAATTAAATATTATATAGTACACAAACTATATTAACAGGTTTCATCTGAAAAGTTCCTACCTAGTAGGCTGATAGTGAGAGAGTGGATTTTCCATAAGATCCACCTAGAAACTATTTTTATAACATGGTTAGAACAGCAGTGGCACTATAAAACCAATATTCCCTTGTTTCTGTGGAAAAGCGAATATTAAATCATAGATAAAGATGTGGGATACTTCATTTTCCACGGTCTTAGAAAATCCCAATACTCATATTCATGCATACAAGTCCACATTTGTTCCTGGGGTAGGAAACAGTTTTCCTGAGTGAAAAAGATGCTCTGGCAGAGTGTGGCAAGAGTGGGAATCACATTTGAATTCTTCTATCAGTTGCTCTAGATATAGGACTGTGCTATGAGAGTGACTTTGAGGACCTTTACCCACTAAAAGTAGGAAGAAGCTAGCAGTGGTTGGTTGAATAACTGGTTCCTTTGTTAAAAAAAACTGGGAGGACACCTAGGTGGCTCAGTCAGTTAAGTACCCGACTCTTAATTTCAGCCCAGGTTATTAAATCTTGCAGTTCATGAGTTCAAGCCCCACACTGGGCTCTGTGCCGGGCACAGAGCCTGCTTGAGATTCCCCCTTGCTCCCTTTCCCTCTGCCCCTCCCCTGCTTGCACTCATTTTTCTCTCAAAATAAATAAATAAACATTAAAAAAATTTTAATTAGGAACTCCTCACAGGGATAAGTTTGTGCTTATTGTCTAAAGCCATTTTAGTCTTCAAACGATGTTTAGATAATAGAATAATAGATGCTTGCTATGTAGTGAAATTGCATGTGAACAGGGGAGGCACAGAGAAAGGCAGGCACAAAATCTGAAGCAGGCTCCAGGCTTTAAGCTGTCAGCACAGAGCCCGACATGGGGCTCAAACCCACGAACTACAAGATCATGACCTGGGCTGAAGTCAGATACTCCATCAACTGAGCCACCCAGGCACCCCTGTTTCAGCTTTATATGATAGATCTCCTTTTTTTTTTTTTTTTTTTTGTAGTACATAAAAGGGCAATGCATCTTATAATACATGGTGGCTTAGATTTGAGAAAAGACACCTCAGATACTTGGTGAGGCCTTTACTTACCATCCTTCTTCAGAACTTGTTTATTCTTACTGTAGAAACATTTCTAATAAACTTAATGTCATTGTTACACATTTCTTTGTTCATTTCTCTTCAGTGATCTTCAAACTTCAATTTGCATAAGAATCAATTGACAAGTGAAAACTATATATTTCTTGGCCCAGAGATTCTGTTTATGTGGACCTGGGTGATGCCCTCTAATCTTCACTTTTAATAAAAACTCTCAAGGTATTCATACCTAAGTGAATGAAGGACCACACTTAGAGAAAAACTACCTGCATACTCTCTATCTAAGTGAAAACTCATGATTTCAGCTTTCGTATGTATTAATTGATGACCTCCACATTTTTGTGTTTAGTCTAAACCATTTCTCCTGGATGCCAAATTCATTTATACAACTGACATGTCTCTATTAAAGTTAGAATTCACTCTGACCCAGGCTACCTGGGTTCAAGTCCCTACTCAACCACTTAATAGTTGTGTGACCTTGGGCAAAGTTAGTTAGCTTCTCAGGCATCTCAGAGGGTTGCCTTGATGATTTTGTAGATCTGTACATATGAAGTTCTTTGACCAGGGTCTGGTACATGATAAGCTCAGTGTGTTACCTCTTTTTATGTTATTCCTCCACAAGCACCTCAAACATGTTTAAAATTAATCTTTTGTTTTTAATTTAAATTTTAGTTAAGTTCTAGCCAATCTCCCACCCCTCCCCTCCATCAACCCTCAGTCTGATTTCTATCATTGAGTCTCAGGTCTTTGTTTCCCTCTCTCCCCTTTCCTCCCTTCCCATATGTTCATCTATTTTGTTTCTTAAATTCCACATATGAGTGAAATCATATGATATTTGTCTTTCTCTGACTGACTTTGCTTAGCATAGTACATTCTAGTTCTGTCCATATCATTGCAAATGGCAAGATTTCACTCGCTTTGATGGCTGAGTAATATTCCATTATTCCATTATGTGTGTATAAACAATATAAACATTGAGGTACGCCTTTGAATCTTTATTTTTGTATCCTCTAGTTAAGT
Organism: Hyaena hyaena; assembly: GCF_003009895.1. Taxonomy (NCBI): domain Eukaryota; kingdom Metazoa; phylum Chordata; class Mammalia; order Carnivora; family Hyaenidae; genus Hyaena; species Hyaena hyaena. The sequence goes on from NW_024080756.1 coordinate 2,934,735, forward strand.
AGCTAGGAATGCAATTGCTGGATCATAGGGTGGTTCTATTTTTAGGTTTTTGAGGAACCTCCATTCTTTTCTCCAGAGTGGCTGTACCAGTGTGCATTCTTACCAACAGGGTAAGAGAGTTCTCCTTTCTCCATTTTGTAGCCAACATCTGTTGTTTCTTGTGTTGTTAATTTTAGCTGTTCTGACAGGTGTGAGGTGGTATCTCATCGTGGTTTTGATTTGTATTTCTCTGATGATGAGCGATGTCGAACATCTTTTCATGTGCCTGTTAGCCTTCTATATATCTTCTTTGGAAAAGTGTCTGTTCAAGTTGTCTGCCCATTTATTAACTGGGTTATTTGTTTTTTAGGTGTTGAGTTTGATAAAGTCTTTAAAGATTTTAGATAATAACCCTTTATCAGATATCTTCTCTCATTCCATAGGTTGCCTTTTAATTTTGTTGATTATTTCCTTCACTGTGAAGAAGGCTTTTATCTTGATCAAGTCCTAATAATTCATGTTTGCTTTTGTTTCCCTTGCCTCTGGAGACGTGTCTAGCAAGAAGTTGCTACAGCCACGGTCGAAGAGGTTGCTGCCTGTGTTCTCTTGGATTTTGATGATTTTCTGTCTCCCATTTAGGTCTTTTATCCATTTTCAATTTATTTTTGGGTATGATGTAAGACAGTGGTTCAGTTTCATTCTTCTGCATGTTGCCGTTCAGTTTTCCCAATACCATTTGTTGAAGAGACTTTTTTCACTGAATAGTCTTTCCTGCTTTGTCGAAGATTAGTTGATCATATAGTTGTGAGTCCATTTCTGGGTTTTCTATTCTATTTCTCAAATGAACCTTTTATATCACCTTCACCACCATCCAACTGTTTTCTGCCTTGACTATAGCTTTGTTTACTTTCTCCCTCTCACTAATTTTCCTCATCTAGGTCATACATTCTATGAATTCAACATCCTATCTGTCTCCAATTTGTCCTCTCCTTTCTATTCCCACTGCTTTGGTTTAGGTCTTTATCACCTCTCTCGCAGAGTTTTGGAATAGCCTTCTAAATGGATTTCTAGCCTCTGGTTGTTTTTCTTCATTCAGATCTCACAGAAATCTTTATCAAAGGGAATCTTATCTTACTATTCTTCTGCTGGATGCCTCTTGTTGCCTATGGTGTCAAATCCAAAATCCAAACACAAATGCCTGGCATACAAACCCCTTCCTAGCTAGTCTTTGCCTTCTTGCTTTGCAATACTTAGACACATTTGCAATGTTCTAGCTTTTTATATTACTTGTAGTAGATTTCCCCAAACAGCAGATTCTCTCTTGTTTCCATAACTGCATTAGTAAGCAAGATAGCATGGTGGTTAAAAGTGTTAGCTTTAGAGCCAGACTGCCTAAGTCCAAATCCTGGCTTTACCATTTAACTAGTTGTATGAACTTGGGCAAAATACTTTTTCTGTGCCACAGTTTCCTAATCTTTAAAATGGGAATGATTATGCATAATAGAGTTGTTATGACGATTTTACTAAGTTAATTTACAATAGCGTTCAATAAATGTATCATTATTTTTATTATTACTATGTGGTTTCCTTTGACTGTACACTTGATCTTCTCTACTATCCATTCTCTCACTTTCTTTGCCTATCAAATCCTACTCATTCATCTGTCATATCTCAGTTTAAGAACTATCTCCTTCAGGAAGCCAGCTCTCTTAGATGACGATCCTCTGGGTTCCCATAGCACCCTTTGTAGTATAATTAAATTCTTAACACTTTAAGGACTACCTGGGACTATGTTTTTCATCTCTGAATGGCCAATGAATGAAAATTGACTCTTTCATTGTTTCTTATTTGCTAGAGATTGGGAAACTCAATTAGAAAGGGGAGGGATATTCTATTAGAGACAGGTAAACAGACATAAGGAGATTGGAAAGCAAGGGATAGCAAGAGATGAAAAGGCAGAAAACAAAATCTGTAAGTGTATAACTTCCAGTGAAGGGACAAATAGTCCAATAAGTTATCAGTGTGGTTCCCTAAGTATCATAGTATGTAATTAAAATGCTATGTGATATCCTAAGTCATCCCAAAGGTTAGGTTATGTTGAGTATACTTCACCTAAAAGGAAGGAAAGTAGGTTAAACATTTTAGAAATATTTCTTTTAAAGCTAGTTGAAATAAATTTTGGCAATTAAATAGGTCATCTTAGTTATTTATAATTGTCCAACCATTCATCTCCCCTACCCCCCTCCTTGATGTGCCTGAGTAATCAGTGCACTCTCATAGTTAATTCTGACTGTTGAATGTGACCAGTCTGTTTTTGGACGCTAGTGGGGCTGGGTGTGGGGGGAGGTAATAGATTAAAGATTTGAGTTTGTAGCAGTTAATATGAGTACTGTTAACTGTAAAATTCATTATTTGTTGACTCAATTTAGAAATTCTACATTCAATAAGTTTGCCATCAACCTTTCTAAAGAGTAATGGTTAGAAATAGTTAGTTCAATAGATATATATAATAAATGTTAGAAGAGTGTTAAAATTCATTGAAAATAACTTATTAAAAAGAAAGTTAGAACTTTCTGAGGAAATATTACCAGCAATATTTTAAAGTCCTAAGATTTATTTGTCAAATATTTATTATTTGACATTTATTTGTTATTTATTATTTGCTAAAGATTTACTTAAATAAAATGATACTATATTAAGACATTGTATGCAAAAGTATACACCAAGGTACAATATGTGGTTATTTTTAAAACTTTGAATAGTAATTACAGAACTATTGGGTTTAGCCATGACAAATGTAGCACAGAGAAGTAGGGAAAATTTGTTGATATAACAAATTAGTTTCAGGGGATTCACTTTACAAAAGAAGTTTTTATTAAGCCCTGAGGATACAATGCCCCTTTGCAGAACACAGCAGTTTGTACTGCAGGAATTTACAAAAGAAATTAACATAATTTCTCTCCCTGAGTTTATATTGATATAGGAGGCATAAAATCCTTAAAACTAAGATGTAAGTGTTCTTATCATCTAACAGATATCTGTGTAAGTAATTGATACTGTACATCTTCAGCTGTTTTCTGCCTCTGCAGAAATCTAGTTAAGAGGAAACTGTTTTAGTAAAAATATTTGTTGCTTATTAGAAAACTGATATCTGTTTATTGTAAAGAATGTATAAGAAGGTTAAAATTAGAAAATGAAAATCTCCTTTTGTTTATCTATTAACATTTTAAGACACTTACTAGTCTTTTATATGTGATTATCCCTTTTAAAAATTGAACTGTAATTATATAATTTGATAGTCTTCTTTATTCACTTTATATTAAATCAGAAACATTTTCTTATGAACTGAATATTCAAGGTAAACTACAGGTAAAGGTGATGAGATTTAATCATTTAATCTCAGACATTGTTAGGTTCTAAACTTATCAGATTCAAGTTCAGTAAAGAAAAATCTAACTTTCTAATTACTAGATAAAATGTTCATAACTCTATACATTTTAAATTCAGCAATTGATAAGTTTGTCTGGAAATCAGCTCTTACAGCATGGCATTGAGGTGAATTAACTGTTCACATAAAAATTGGATGCTGTATTTTAATTTATAAAGTATTTGTAAAAGACTGGCATAAAAAAAAACTAAGTATTGTTGTACTCATGTAATCATATTTCTCCTATCCAAACTCATTTAAGATAACTAATGTGAGGGGAATGCACAAAAAGAACACCTCCCCAAAGCCATTGGCTGGGAAAAACAGAGGGATTGATTTTTGTGAGTCCTTGTAACCAGCAGGGCTTAAAAACAGGAGTTTTAAAGGTGTGTGCACTTATCCCTGAGGGCCCTGCTTTGCTCCTGGAGAGAAGGCAGGCAAACAACCTAAGGACAGACAGCTTGGAAACAGTAATCTGAAAATAGCCTTGGACACATAAAGAGGAGATTATTTGCCCTTTTTGTAGTACTTTGCTGAGAGCATCAGGCATGGAGACCCCTCTCCAGGGACAAAGGAGCAGATAGGCACCATTTGCCTCCCCTGCCCCACAGCATAAACACAGACCTACCTAGAGTAAACAACATAGCAACAATACTGGATGACTTACCTGCTTATATCAAGTCCCACACCCCCACATTCTATCAGTACTGCCCTTGTTGGTCAAGTTTGCCTCAGTCCAAGCATGGTGAGGTCCTTCCCCAGAAGACCAGCAGAAACCCCTGCCCGCATCATGTCTCCCAACCAGAGAGTTATACAGTGATTCAGTTCTAGTGGAAGTAGTATCCAGTCTCATTTAACAAGCAAACCAGAGCACACCTAATTAAACATGCCACATTCTGGCCAAGGACCAAACACTGCCCACTGTAGACAAGGAGAGCCTATGCAGACTACTGGCTGGAAGGATAGAGCAGCCAAAACGCAGCAGTAAAGTGCACACAGAATTTTCTTATGAAGGGTCAGGCCATGGACACTATATGACCTTTTTCTTCATAAAGCCATTACTCCCAGGAGCAGGAAACATGACAGTGTTTTTAATACAAAGAAGAAGATGGAGATTTAGACAAAATGCCAAGATAGAGAAATCCATTCCAATTGAAAAAACAAGATAAGGTCATAGCCAGGGATCTAAGCGAAACAGATATAAGTAACATGCCTTATCAAGAGTTTAAAGCAACAATCATAAGGATATTGCTGGGCCTGAGAAAAGAATGGAAGACTTCAGGGAGGCCCTTACCACAGAGTTAAAAAATAGAAATGAAAAATATAATAACTGAGATTCAAAATAGACTTGATACAATGAGCACAAGGATGGAAGAAGTAGAGGAATGAATAAGTGATACAGAAGATAAAATAGTGGAAAATAATGAAGCTGAACCAAAGAGAAAAAGAACTATGGTACATGAGAATAGACTTGGGGACTTCAGTGACTCCATCAAACATAATAACATTTATAGTAAAAGAGTCCCAGGGGAAGAGAGAGAAAAGGGGTCAGAAAATTTATTTGAAGAAATAATAGCTGAAAACTTCCCTAATCTGGAGAAGGAAACACATCCAGATCCATGAGACACAAACTCCCATCAAAATCAATAAGAGCTGGCCAACATCAAGGCATATTGTAATTAAATTTGCAAAATGTAGCAATAAAGAAAAAAAGTCCTAGAAGTGGCAAGACAAAAGAAGTCCCTAATTTACAAGGGAAGGCCCATAAAGCTAGCTTCAGATCTCTTAACAGAAACTTGGCAAAACAGAAGGGAATGGCATAATATTCAATGTGCTGAATTGGAAAAATCTGCAGCCCAAAATACTTAATCCAGCACAGCTATCATTCAGAATAGGAAAGATAAAGGGTTTCCCAGACAAACAAAAACTAAAGAAGTTTGTAATCACTAAACCAACTCTGAAAGAAATATTAAAGGGGATTTTTTGAAGAAAGGACCCAAATAAATAAAATCACAAATGAAAGAGGAGAGATCACAACCAACACCACAGAAATACAAATAATCATAAGAGAATATTATGAAAAATTATATGCAAATAAATTGGGCAATCTGGAAGAAATGGACAAATTCCTAGAAACATAGAAACTACCAAAATTGAAACAGGAAGAAATACAAAATTTGAACAAACCTATAACTAGTAAAGAAATTGAATCAGTAATCAAAAATCTCCCAACAGACAAGAGTCCAGGACCAGATGGCTTCCTGGGGGAATTCTACCAGACATTTGAAGAAGAGTTAATACCAATTCTTCTGAAATTGTTCCAAAAAATAGAAATGGAAGGTAACCTTCCTAACTCCCTCCACAAGGCCAGCATTACCTTGATTCTTGATTCCAAAATCAAAGACCCCACTGAAAAAGGAGAATGAGATGCCAAGATCCCTGGCGAATCTGGATGCAAAAATTCTCAACAAGTTACTAGCAAGTAAAATCCGACAGTACATTAAAAGAATTATTCACCACGATCAAGTGGGATTTATTCCTGCACTACAGGGGTGATTCAATACTCACAAATCAATCAAGTTGATACGCCACGTTAATAAAAGAAAGGATAAGAAGAATATAATCCTCTTAATAGAGGTAGAAAAAGTATTTGACAAAATCCAGCATCCTTTCTTGATAAAAGTGCTCAGGAAAGTAGGGATAGAAAGAACACACTTCAAGAAGATCATAAAGGCCATATATGAAAGACCACAGCTAATATCATCCTCAATGGGGAAAAACTGAGAGTTCCTCTATGGTTAAAAACAAGACAGGGAAGTCCACTCTCATCATGACTGTTTAACATAGTACTGTAAGTCTTAGTCTCAGTAATCAGACAACACAAAGAAATAAAAGACATCCAAACTGGCAAGGAAGAAGAAAAAATTTCACTCTTTGCAGACAACATGATACTCTGTAGAAAACCCAAAAGACTCCACCTAAACATTGCAGCAAAGTAGCAGGACATAAAATCAATGTACAAAAATGTTGCATTTCTACACACCCAACAATAAAGCAGCAGAGATAGAAATCAAGTAATCAATCCTATTTACAACTGCAGCAAAACGCATAAATAACCTATGAATAAACCTAACAAAAGAGGTAAAAGATTGGTTTTCTGAAAACTTTAGGACACTCATGAAAGAAATTGAAGAGGACACAAAGAAATGGAAAAAGATTCCATTCTCATTGATTAGAAAAACAAACACTGGTAAAATGTCTATACTACCCAAAGCAATCTACATCCAATGCAATCCCTATCAAAATACCACCAACATTATTCACAGAGCTTAAAACAAACAATTCTAAAATTTGTACAGAACCAGAAAAGACTTTGAATAGCTAAAATAATGTTGAAAAAGAAAAGCAAAGCAGGAGGCATCACAATTTCAGACTTGAAGCCTGTATTACAAAGCTGTAATCATCAAGACAGTATGGCAGTGAGAGAGAGAGCAGAAATGGACCCACAACTATATGGTCAAGTAATCTTTGACAAAGCAGAAAAGAATATCCAATGGAAAAAAGCCACTTCAACGAGTGGTGTTGGGAAAATTGGACAACTACATGCAGAAGAATGAACCTGGACCACTGTCTTATACAATACACAAATAAATTAAAAATGGATGAAAGACCTAAATGGGAGACAGGAAATCATCAAAATTCTAGAGAAGAACACAGGTAGCAACCTCTTTGACGTCAGCCATTGCAACTTCTTTCTAGACACGTCTCCAGAGGCAAGGGAAACAAAAGCAAACATGAACTCTTGGGACTGCATCTAGATGAAAATCTTCTGCACAGTAAAGGAAATATCAAAATTAAAAGGCAATCTACAGAATGAAAGAAGATATTTGCAAATGGCATATCAGAGAAGGGGTTAATATCTAAAATCTATAAAGAATTTATCAAACTCAGTACCCAAAAAACATATAACCCGGTTAATAAATGGGCAGAAGACCTAACAGACACTTTTCCAAAGAAGACATATAGAAGGCTAACAGGCACATGAAAAGATGTTCAACATCGCTCAACATCAGGGAAATACAAATTAAAGCTACAATGAGATACCACCTCACACCTGTCAGAAAAGCTAAAATTAACAACACAGGAAACAACAGATGTTGGCTACAATATGGAGAAAGGGAATCCTCTTACACTTGGCAGGAATGCACACTGATGCAGCCACTCCGGAGAACAGTATGGAGGTTCCTCAAAACACTAAAAATGGATAGGGTGCCTGAGTGGCTCAGTTCATTGAGTGCCTGACTTTGGCTCAGGTCATGATCTCACGGTTTGTGAGTTCTAGCTCTGCGTTGGGCTCTGTGCTGACAGCGCAGAGCCTGGAGCCTGCTTTGGATTCTCTCCGTCTCCCTGTCTCTCTGCCTCTCCCCCACTTGTTCTCTGTTTCTCTGTCTCTCTCTCTGTCTCTCAAAGGTAAATAAACATTAAAAACAACTAAAAATAGAACTACCCTATGACCCAGCAATTGTACTATTACCCAAAGAATACAAAAATAAAGATTTGAAGGGGCCATGGACCCCAATGTTTATAGCAGCATTATCAACAATAGCCAAGCTATGGAAAGTGTCCAAATGTCCATCAGCTGATGAATGGATAAAGAAGATGTGGTATTTATATATAATAGAATACTACTCAGCTACCAAAAAGAGTGAAATCTTGCCATTTGCAATGACGTGGATGAAGCTAGAGTGTATTATGCTAAGTGAAAGCAAAGCAGTCAGTTTTTGTATCTCAGTTATAACAATTTTTATTTCAGCCTAACTAGTTTTTAAGTCTTTTATCGCTGCAGCAAGGTTTTCTCTGGTGTCATCTATGTTTTTTGTCAACTCTAGGTAGTATTCTTATGACTGTTCTAAATTTGTGTTCAGATATATTGCTTATATCTGTTTTGAGCAAATTTCTGGCTATGATTTCTTCTTGATCTTTGTTTTGTAGAGAATTCCTCCATCTTGTCGTTTTGTCTAGGTTTCTGTATTTTGCATGTTATGAAAGCTGGTTATGTTTCCTGCTCCTGAGTGCAATGCTGAACTAAGAAGGCATCATACATTGTTCAGGGACTGGTTTTTCAGCCAGTGTTTCTGGTGTATGCTGTGTGTAGTCTGCTGTTGTGTTGTGGCTGCTCTTTCCCACAGCCTAGTCCTCTGCAGAGCTCCTCCTTGCGTGCAGTGAGGAGTATATGGACATTTAACTAGGTGTGCTTTGATTTGTTTTTTAAAAGAAGCCTGATTTAAAAAAAAAAAAAAAAGCCTGATTCAAAAGAGAAAAGGAACAAAAACAAACGGAGAAAGAAAAAACTATAAGCCTGAAGATGGGCGATGGGCATTAAAGAGGGCACTTATTGTGATGAGCACTAAATGTTGTATGTAAGTGATGAATCACTGAATTCTACTCTTGAAACCAATATTTCACTGTATATTAACTTACTAAAATTGAAATAAATTTAAAAAAACTATAAGCCTGATTCCAAAGAGAAAGGAAAGAAGCCTAATCCAATAAACAAGGAAAGGAAATTAAAAAAACAACCAAATGGAGAAAAAACTATAAGCTTGATTCCAAAAGAAAAAAAAAAAAAAAAGCCTTATCCACCAGAACTGAAGCTGATGCACTGGAGCATTCTATGTCAGTAGACTTGGTTCATGCAGGGGTCCTATGTTGGTTCTCTGTGGGGAGAGGTGCACTGCACTGGCTCACAGTCAGATCTACCCTAGTAAAGATGCTCCTGCAGGGCACAGCAGGGAAGATTTTGATGTAAGCAGCTGTAGCCTACACACGGGGCTTTGTGTTGCTCACTGATGTCCAACTGTGCTGGTTGGAGGGGAAAGATGGCATTACTCTGCTCTCTTGTCTCCAGGGAGGGGAACTTTCACTCACCGCTGTTCAGAAAGCCCTCACAGAAAAGTAAACAATCTCCCTTCCTGTGTCCCAGGCTTCTGTCAGATCCCTGCCCTCAACCTGTCTATGCCTGGGTAGTGAGCTTGCCCAATACTACAGTTCTCCTGTGTTTTATCTCTGATGTGCATCTAGGATTCAAAACTCCAAATCTTAAAGGATCCAGCAAGGCACAGTGCTTGTGCTTCCCTCCTCCAGAGGAAAGCCTAGTAGTGCTGTGTCTGACAGTTTTCTGTCCCAGAAAAGCAGTCCTATGGCGATACACGTGCCTGGAGTTTATGGTGAAGCACAGCAAAAAGCTGTGACCGGGTTATCTGCCCTCTGCACACACTTCTGTCCCCTGCTGTTGAACAGCCACTCATTGGCACCTGACAGGTCCTTGGTCCTTGGAGAGGATAGGTCCCTCTTGATATGTACTACAGGAGGGGGAACATTCTTTCCCAGTGTGACCCAGGGGATCCCCATTCTACACTGTCCACTGTCCACTCCTGGGTCTCTGCTCTCCTCCCCAGGAGTACCAGTTCCGGCCCGGGCTCAACTCAAGCAAATGGCATGGACTTCTAAAACCTTAGAATTTGAGCTCCACTGTTTGCAAAAATTTGCAATAGTCAGTACCTCTCAATTCCCCAGTCACTGGTTTTAGGGATGTGTTTTTCTTATGCAAACCTGACATGCTACTCTCTCCCTGTCTCTCCTCTCTCTGTCTTCTCTCCATGGAAAATGTGGCTCCCTTTCCTTTGTGGTACTTTGGCTTTTCTCTCCCCCATTTCGTATTCTGCACCTCATACCTGCCATATTCTCTCCCTCTAATTGTGAAGATTGTACTCTTAATCCTCAGGTCAGTTTCATCGGTGTTCAAAATGTTTTGATGTTGATCTAGCTGTGTTGAAGGGATGAGGCAAGCCCAGGGTCCCCCTACTACTCTGCCATCATAACTCCTTCAAGCAGTGGTCTTAAGCATTCTGAGCTCCACCTTTTCCTCTCCTAAGGTTATAATTCTTAGCCTCTTAAAAGTTTGCCTCCACATGTCTATGGGGCACCACAGTGGATAGATAACAGTAGCTCTTTCATGGACAACAACACTGAATCTCAGTCACCCCTTTCCATGCACACACACACTAAAAATTGCTTTTCTTTATACTCTCCTTGGGTGACCTAATTGATAACCAAATCTATAGATCTAGCCTCACCTGCTTACCTAAACACCAGACCCATGTTTTAGTCTGATTGCTGAATAGCTGTTTCTATAAGTAGCCCAAACTTAACACCTAAAACAGAATTCATTGTTTTCCATCAGACTTACATCACCTCTTATGTTATTTCTGATTTCCATGAATGCCACCTCAAACTCTTCACTTGCCTGAGTGAAAATTTGGGGAATATTTTTTATTCTTTCCCCTATCTCCCCATTTCACATGTCTAGTTGGTTCCTAGGTCCTTTAGATTGAATCTTATCTTTATTTTCAATGTTTACTTATTTTTGAGAGGGGAGGAGGGACAGAGAGAGGGGGACAGAGGATCCAAAGCAGGCTCTGCACTGACAGCAACAAGTCTGATGTGGGGCTCGAACTCACAAACTGTGAGATCATGACCTGAGCTAGAACCAAGAGCCAGACGCTTAACAGATTGAGAGCCACCTAGGTGCCCCTCTTCTTCTCCTTCTTCTTCTCCTTCTTCTCCTTCTTCTCCTTCTTCTTCTTCTTCTTTCTTCATTTATTTGTTTTGAAAGAGAGAACACAAGTGGGGTAGGGGCAGAGAGAAGGCAAAAGAGAATCCCAAGCAGGTTCTATGCTGTCAGCTCAGAGCCTGATGCAGGGCTCCATCTCACGAACCATGAGATCATGACTTGAACCATAAATATGAGTTGAACACTTAACTTACTGAACCACCCAGGTGTCCCTCAATTATATCTCCTAAGTATCTTTCATGTTTATCTCATCTACACCAGTCTTAATTCAGGCCTATATTTTTTCTTGTCTTAATTACTTCAGCAACCTCGTAATTTGTTCCCCTGACAAAAATTCTTCCCCCTCCAGTCTGTCTATCTCACAGTCATCTGAATAACCTTGTGAGAGTTCAAACCTGATCGTGTTATTTTCCTTTATATCTTTCATTAGCTCCACATTGCCTGATCCTACAGAAGACAAACTCTTGGGGCACCTGGGTGGCTCAGTCGGTTAAGTGTCACACTTCAGCTTAGGTCATGATCTCACAGCTCATGGGTTCAAGCCCCACATTGGGCTCTGTGCTGACAGCTAGCTCAGAGTCTGGAGCCTATTTTGGATTCTGTGTCTTCCTCTTTCTCTGACCCTCCCCTGCTCATGCTGTCTCTCTCTCAGAAATAAATAAAATATTAGAAAAATTTTTTAAAAAAAGAAGACAAACTCTTAAGTGTGATGTACAAAATCTTTTGTGGTTTGACCCTTGCATACCTTTTTCGCCATCTCTTACTACCAGCATTTATTCACTTGGCTCCAGCCAAATTCACTAGAGTCTATCATGTCCCTCAATTATTTTACATTCTATCTCTACTAAGTATTTCCAAATTTTGTGTTCCTTTTACGTCACTATTTGCTTGTTTTGGTCTCTGTCTTTTACATCCTTTCTCAATGTCTGGTAAGCCTTGATTAAACAAACAATTTATATCTCAGAGTCAGACACTAAAAAACTGATTGGAAACTCCAAATCCATCGATTGGAAACTCCAAATTCATCCAGTCCATTTATTTTATCATCTGTAGTATCTTTGTTAACTTGGGCTAGTCGTATTCCCTCCCTAAGGATCTTCCCATCTCCACTTAGATCTATAGACTGCCAGTATTCTTAGAGCTGAATGTTCCTGCTTTGAGTCTACCCTATGTCATCTGTGCTGAGTGTCCGTCAATCCAGAACACTCTGTAATCCCCTCTTCATAGAAAACGAACAAAGAAACAAACTTCCAGTCTCCCAAATGGGGGTAAAGCAGTCTTCTGGCTCCATAAAGAGGTGAAGGGATTTGGGCATACAATTTACTTCTAAACTGAACTTTCATCCTGTTTTCTAGTGTTTGGCTGGATCTTAACTCTTAGCAGAAGTACAGCTGATTCCTGAGCCATTTGGAGGTTCTGCAGGATAAACCTAAAAAGTCACTTTTCTAACTTGGATTAGGAGACTGCCTTTTTTGCATTAGCTAAATCTGTTACTATTTGTACATCTGTTTTCTATTTTTCCAAAGTTTTGTTATTGTCCTTGCAGGTTTATATCTGTTTTTAAAAAGTGTTTTAATATTATTTTAGTGTGTTTCCAAGAGGGAGCAAAAAGCCAGCGTGTATGTCCACTCTGGCATATTTACCTAAACCCCTCTTTCAAAGCTGTTTGTAATTTTAAATTACTTCTGGCTTTACTTATTTCTCCACCAATCAGGAAGAGTTAGATAATCTCTCTCTTGTATTCCCATGACACTCTGTGTATGCTGTTGTTTCGGAACTGATCCCATTGAGTCATATCTTGTTTTTAACTTGTCTCCCCTACCACAGATTGTTATGTAACCAATCTACAGAACTTTTTCATCTGGGAAAACTGAAATTCTATTACTCCCCATATACTCTCCCTCCTCAGCCAACATTCTACTTTCTGATTCAATGAGTTTGACTACTCTAGACTCCCTTTATAAGGGAATCATATGTTATTTGTCTTTTTTATGGCTGGCCAGTTTCATTTAGCCTAATATCCTCAGTGTTTATCCATGTTTTTGTATGTGTCAAAATTTCTTTTTCTTTTTTTAAGGCCAAATTATATTCTTTTGTATGTATATACATTTTGTTTAGCCATTGATGGATATTTGGGTGGCTTCTATCTTTTGGCTGTTGTGAATGATGCCAGTATGAACATGGTTGTACAGATACTTTTTCAAAAGACCCTGCTTTCAGTTCTTTTGGATGTACCCAGAAGTGTGATTCTTTTAAGATACTAACATTTTTTAAAAGAAAACCGTTTCCCCCTTTATAAAAAAATAGACTATTTTTCATTCGGGGCTTTAATGATGTTTTGTTATGTTGAGATTCAGGTTATGCATTCCTGGCCAGAATACTGCTTAAGTGACATGTCTTTTTTAGAGTTTCACATACAGAGGCGCATGATGTCCCTCTTAACCTCTTAGGGGTTATGTTAATTTTAATCACCCAATTAAAGTGTTATTCTGTTTCTTTATTATATAGTTATTACTTTTTTTCTTGCGTCTTAAAAGCAATCTGTGGAAAAGACACATAAGAGCATGCGGATATTTTAGTTCTCATCAAAATTTCACCCTTGAATGATTTAACATTAATGCTTCTTGCCTAAATCAGTCTTTACTATTATGGCTGCAAAATGATGGGGTTTTTTTCCAAAATTTTATTTAAATTCTAGTTAGTTAACATATAGTGTAATATTGTTTTCAGCAGTAGAATTTAGTGATTCATTACATATAATACCCAGTACTCAGCACTTGCCCTCCTTAATACATCACCCGTTTAGCCCATCCCCAATCCACCTCCCTCCATCAATTCTCAGTTTCTTCTCTATTGTAAAGAATCTCTGGTTTATTTCCCTCACTTTCTCTCTTTTTCCCCCCCTTCCCATATATTCACCTGTTTTACTTCTTAAATTCCACATATGAGTGAAATCATATGGTATTTGTCTTTTTCTGACTGACTTATTTTGCTTAGCATTTTACACTTTAGCTCCATTCATGTTGTTGCAAATGCCAAGATTTCATTCCTTTTGATGGTCGAGTAATATTCCATTATATGTATATATCACATCTTTATACAATCAGAAATGGTTTTTCAAGTCCAATAATGGCTATTTAATTTACAGTTAATTATGAATTGCGTTAAATAGATCAATTGGAATGTCAAGTGGTCAATATATTAAATGTAAGATTTGCTGCTACTATTAAATACACATAATCATGAGGCATAATGATTAAAGTGCTTCTTAAGTTTTAGAATATAATAATTATAATATTCCTATAGGGTCATTGCATATTTTTAAAATTTGGATATAGAGTATACTTTTTTTCTTAATTTCACTTTTAAGAAATCTCTATACCCAACCCCAAGATCCAGAATCGCATGCTCTACTGATTAAGCCAGCCAGATGCCCTATAGTATGTTTTATTATTCTCAGTTTATGGATTGTTTACTGGGAACTCTATTTTCCGAATCCTCCTAGTGAACTCTAATTAATGAGTAGCCAAATAATATTCACTTTCTGCTATTGAAGGAAAACTTTACAGTATGGAGTAGCTTTGAGAACTTCAGCTGAATGGAAAGGTATAAAATCTTTTTCCTTTTTAAAACATAAGTCTCATTCTGTATGTTGGTCTAAAGCATTTAACATCTCTTAAGTAGGTCTAAAGCTGCTATAGTTTCAAGCAATATGGCAGATTCAATGTTCAGAGAAACCTCTGGCAAAGAACACAAAAGTGCTATATACGATGTTAAAACAACTTTTGAAAGGCATGGATGAGCTAAAAGCAAAGTAAGGGGAAAATATAAGGCTGTATGCAATGAAAAAGCCCAGTTCCATGGGGATAAAGGAGCTCTAGATCTCAATTTACCCTTGAGGTCACCTTCTGATCCCTCATGGCCAAACACCTGGGCATTAAGGAGGGGCTTCTGCTTGCATGGAGCAGGAAACCAATTCTGATGGGCATGCTCAGTGGTAAGTTTGGATGCTACAGTGTAAAGCTGGGATCCCCAAAGGATATGACTTTCTGTTAATGACAGGAAAATAACCTGCTTTTCAGAATGACACCACTGGGGGACCTGGGTAGCTCAGCAGATTAAGACCCTTGATCTCAGCTCAGGTCTTGATCTCAGGGTTGTGAGTTCAAGCTCTGCATTGGTCTCCACACTAGGCGTGAAGCTTAATTAAAACAAAAACAGAATGACACTGTTTGTTTCATCTTTGGCTTTGAATGGAGTGGACAAAAAGAATCTCTCTTCATCACAGTTCTACTCTGATGTGGGTTTGGAGTTGAAATTCACACCGGCAAAAAGAAAAGCTCAGTATAAAAGCTCAGTTTAATGGTTCCTTCGGTTTGGGGTGCCCTAAGGACCTAGCAGAAACAAACAGAAATCTTCTCTAAAGAATAGTACTTTAAATACTGGCTTGAAGTATTTCCATAGTTAAAGTTCCAACCATACACATTTATTAGAGAGTATTCTTGGGATCATCACATGTGGAAGGGAGAGGAAGGAAGCAATATTAGGCAGAGAAATCAAGCTTCAGTGAAGACCCAACAAAGGTTTCACTGATACTACAGGAAGCTCTGGAGATGGGGTGATCCTTCAGAGTTCACTTGAGTTGGGGCAAGAGGGTTAGGCCTTTTTACCCTCACTGGATATGGGCTGCTCCTAGAAGGAGCCTTGACCTTAGATGAGACAGTATTCTTTAGACAACAACCCCAAAAAGGGCCAACAGCCGAGAGCTACTTTCTGGCAGCGTTCCAACACCTGTGGGAAAAGTTCACATTCCTGAAAGGGAATCCAGGCAGTGCATCATAATGCACAAGGAATCACAAGGAACAAAGAAAGCTTGTAGGTGAACATAGGAAACACTGACTTTATAAATTAAAGCAATATTGTCTAATTTGTGTGGTTAAAGTCAAAATAGAACTAAAAATTTCAGAATCATAGTATTAGAAGTCTGGAGGGAAGTGATTAGAATTAATGCCTTCTAAGATCTGATATATAGTAGAATATTACACAGCAGGGAGAATGAATACCATTACAGCTTCATGTTCCAACATAAACAGCAAGATTCTTTGAATGGAAAAAGTGTGATTCCATTTATATAAAGCTTAAAAACCATCAACACCAAGCAATATGTTGTTAAGGATACATACAAATACGATAAAACTTAATAGGTATTAGAATAAGTAACACGGAATTCACAGCAAGAATTGGCATAGACACACAGAGGGCTTCCATAGCACTGTAACACTTTCTTAATCTAGGCGTGGATACACAGAATTTTGTTTTATTATAATTCCTTTAACTATACATGTATGTATTATGTCTGTGGTAAAATTTTTTTAACTCTATTAAGGTGTTTAGAAGGAAGGAATATGCTGGTTTTGGTGACCAGAGCATGCTAAAGTTATCTCCTAGGGGCGACTGGGTGACTCAGTTGGTTAAGCATCCAACTTCAACTCAGGTCATGATCTCACGGTTCCTGAGTTCGAGCCCTGCGATGGGTTCTGTGCTGACAGCTCGGAGACTGGAGCCTGCTTCAGATTCTGTGTTCTCCCTCTCTCTCTGCCCCTCATTCTGTCTCTATCTCTCATAAATAAATAAACTTTAAAAATTTTTTTAAAAATAAAGTTATCTCCTAGATTAGTATTCAGCAGTGCTAATCTGGATCCAGTCAAGTCTATTTAGAATCAGAAATGAAATATCAGTTATATGATTGAGTCATCTCCATTTTATTTATCAACGTTGCCCTCAAATGGGATGGGATTACTCTTTTACAGGTATTTCAGATACAGTAAATGATGGAATTTGAAGTTTGAAAATGATCCCAAATTCTGCAGTAAGTTTTTGTTAGATGAATCCAGTATGTAATATAATAGTTATCATATTCCCAACAAAGGCAACTGATTTTGCCATTCTCATCCACCTTAGTATTTCAGGATGGCCAGTTTAACTTTCTTTCTCTTATGCTTATTCTTCTTGGGAGTGGTATAAGACAACTTCTGCCTTTTCTTAGCACCACTGCAAAGTCTCAACACAAGATGAAGAGTGAACTCCTTTTTAATGTTGTAATCAGACAGCGTACATCCATCTTCTAGTTGCTTGCCACCAAAGATCAGTCTCTGGTGATCAGGAGGAATACCTCATCCTGAGTCTTGGCCTTCACATTTTCTGTTGTTTCTGAAGGTTCAGCCTCAAGAGTGATGGTCTTCCCCATAAGAGTTTTCATGAAAATCAGCATCTTGACAGTGGTTCCACCACAGATGGCAGATCAGAAAGTCCTCTCTTTACTTTTGATATCACTGTCTTCTGGTTCTTTTCCCTCATAGGTTTCTCTTTCTCTTGTTTTCCTTCCTTATTTGAAATATAAGGGTATTTATACTCTTCCTTTAGACAACTTCTATGGTTTTATATACTGTCCATATGCTGACACTGTCATTGTTTATATTTCTTTTTTTTTTTTAAATGTTTTATTTATTTCTAGGAGAGAGAGAGAGAGAGACAGAGTGAACAGGGGAGGGTCAGAGAGAGAGGGAGTCACAGACTGAAACAGGCCCCAGGCTCTGAGCTGGCAGTCAGCACAGAGCCCGACGCGGGGCTTGAACCCACGAACCGTGAGATCATGACCTAAGCGAAAGTCGGACGCTTAACCGACTAAGCCACCCAGGCGCCCCTATATTTCTGTACTAGAACTCTCCTCCAAACTTTAGACTCTTCTATCAAACTATCTATTTCATATCTTAACTTGGATGCCTCATACTTAGAATAGTGCTTGACACATATCAGTACTATATGAGTATTAGCTATTATCTTTGTTTTTAATAAATAGCACTATCATCTACCCAGTTATTTAAGTTAGAAACCTTGATTTTTCCTTTTTCCTCTTAATCCAGTTCATCACTTGTCTTCAAGATACATCCTCTATATACTCTCTTCATCTCCATTTTCACCACCCTAACCCAAATGCAGCATCATCTTATACCTGGCTAACTGCAAATGTCCCCAAACTATACGCTGTTTAACATAGCGATTAAGAACCAGGCTTTGGAATTGAACCAGCTAGGTTTACTTCCTGGCTCTGCCACTTACAAGTTATATGAACTTGGGTGTCCTCTCTGTCTCTGTTTCTTCATTTACAAAATGAAGATCCAGTTGTTTTTAAATTTTGAGAATCAGTTTTTCCCTCAGCAATTATGAACAGGCCAGCTGTTTTCCACTGATATGAAGTTCTATTTTTGTCATATATCAAGTTATTATACAGGGTTTGGCCTGTTTCTGGGCTACTGTGTTCTGTTAGTATATTAATCGCTCCTGATTTTATCGCTGACTTAATTATTTTAGTTTCATGGTTAAGTCTTGATAACTGACAGGACAAGTTCTTCATCTTATTGTTCTTCCAAAATCTTTTGACTATTCTAGGCCTTTTGCCTATTTTCTTGCCTATAAAAGAACTTTGAAATGTAAAAAATGGTATTTCTTTATTTTCTTTTAAAATAAATGTGCTTTTTTTTTTTTTACCTTTACCACATGAGACACACACTGTTGTCTACTAGATTTAATTCTGTTCCATTCCAGTGCTTCACCTGAAATAGGTTTTCTTTTAAAATAGGGGCGCCTCGGTGGCTTAGTCGGTTAAGCGTCCGACTTTCGCTTAGGTCATGATCTCGCGTTTCGCGGGTTCGAGCCCCGCGTCGGGCTCTGTGCTGACTGCCAGCTCAGAGCCTGGAGCCTGTTTCGGAGTCTGTGTCTTCCTCTCTCTCTGACCCTCCCCTGTTCACGCTGTCTCTCTCTCTCCTAGAAATAAATAAAAAAATATAAAAAATAAATAAATTATAAAATAAATATGGCTACCATTTATCAAATATTATTTTGCTCACAGAAAGTACATACTTTCTCTAAGAACCCTAGAGTCACACTGTAGAGAAGTGCTCAGATGATGAAGGGTATATGAACTTACGATCAGCTGAGAAACCAGCAAATTCACACCACTCACTCCAGAGCATATGCTCACTGAAAAATCAGGTAGAATTGTCTATACTATTTATATAGTAAGTAGTCATTTTTCTTTCTTGTATTGCTGAGCTTCTTACAGTTGAATTTGTGATAATTAACTTCATAAAGAAACTCCACAGTATAAGATTATGTGTTTATGTTAAGTTTTACCTGAATTTTTGTCTCATCTTTTTGTCATTCAGATAAGAAAGAATGATCCTATACTGTATTATTCCTTTATTCTCTACAGATAATGGATTCTGAATTAATGCATAGTATTGTAGGAAGCTACCTTAAACCTCCAGAAAGAGTGTTTGTTCCATCATTGACCCAGAGTGATGAATCATCCCAGACTTACCGCTCTGTGAACTTAGAAGTTACCTCTCCTAAAATGCTTCATAGTCCAAATAGCCAAGGTAATTCTTTTTCTTTTAATATTTATTTATTTATTTTGAAAGAGAGAGAGTGTGTGTGTGGGAGGAGCAGAGGAGAGGGAGAGAGAGAATCTCAAGCAGGCTCTGCACTGTCAGTGAGTGCAGAGATGGCACAGGGCTCAGTCCCACAACTGTGAGATCATAAGCTGAGCTGAAATCAACAGTCACACACTTAACAAAAACTGAGCCAGCCAGTGCCCCAAATAGCCAAGATAATGCTAATTTAAAATCTTATTTAAAAGTAGGGAATGGTAATAAATAAAAAATTTTACATGAAAAAAATTTTTTGTGATGTTTATTTTTCAGAAAGAGACAGAGTGCCAATGGGTGAGGAGCAGAGAGAGAAAGAGAGAAAGAATCTGAAACAGGCTCCAGGCTGTGAGCTGTCAGCACAGAGCCCGATGCAGGGCTCAAGCTCACAGACCCTGAGATAATGACTAACGGTCATGACCTGAGCTGAAATCAGATGCTTAAATGACTGAGGCACTCAGGCACCCTTAAAATTTTACATTTCTATGTAGAAAATAATATTATGTATTTAATCTTAATAAAACTATTGGTTTTGACTCTGTTGCTTAAAATTTCTATAAACATAGATAAGTTATTTAGTGTTTTTTTTATTTTGGCTTCTTCAGCTATAAGATGAAGATTAACCAACTAGACACATATTACAATTTTATCCTAAAATATCACTAGGAAAATACTCTGAAGAATAAAAAAAAAGATTTGGAATTCTTCTAAACTAGATGATTAGAATAATAGTTAATTGAGTAAAGTTGGGTCTTATTCAAGGATTAAATCAGAAATTGCCTATTTCCAAAATTATCCTTGAAAATTTTGGGGGGAGTCAGTACATTGTAAGTACATTGTAAGTATTGTAACTTTTAAAATATAAACTTAGGAGAATCTCAGAATTGAATTAGGAAAACATTTATGACTTTAGGCATACTTAGAAAACTGTATAACTCTGAACCTACCTGAATCATGATGATATTAATATAGCTGAATAAAAATCACAGTAATACATGTGTACCGCTTAAAATCTTTCAAGCCTGACATGAATCAAACCACTAGGTTACAGTTTTTTTTCTGGTGGAAGAAACTGTGTTCTGACTCCTTTGTTCCGATTATCAATACTATAATCTTAGACAAAAATATAATGTGTTTGTGGTTTAACTAAAACTGAACATACCAAGGGCTGAGAAAAACCTTTAACATTAAATCTGAATTTTTCCATGTTAATTAATAGGCACTACATTTTTTTTTTTTTTTTTACAAATAGTTTATTGTCAAATTAGTTTCTACATAACACTCAGTGCTCATCCCCAAAGTGCCCTCCTTCATGCCCATCCCCCCC
>NW_024080756.1:2955852-2986451 GCF_003009895.1 Hyaena hyaena
CTCATTGCCATGTAGTATTCCATGGTATAGATAAACCACATCTTCTTGATCCATTCATCTGTTGATGGACACTTAGGCTCTTTCCATGTTTTAGCTATTGTGGAGAGTGCTGCTATGAACATTGGGGTACATGTGCTCCTATGCCTCAGCATTTCTGTATCCCTTGGGTAAATTCCTAGCAGTGCTATTGCTGGGTCATAAGGGAGTTCTATAGGCACTACATTTTAATTTTCTTTATCCATACTCAGACTTTTATGCCTCCTAGACTATATCTTTTTTAAATCTTTTTATTTGAAGATATATATTTTATTGAACTAAATTGTGATTATTAGCTGTCTCAAACCTAGAAAATTACTAAACACAATCACAAATATACTGTTTTTATAAGATATGTTAGAAAAAATTTGTCCCTCTTTAGAGTTTTAGTGGTTTTTTTTTTTTTGAGGAATAAAATATATATCACTTGTATGTTTTTCTGGCTTACTAACAAAAATAATACTGTTCACTTTCATATGATACCATGTAAGTGTTCAAAATTTTCGTTAAAGAAACAAGCACATTTTTTTTCAACAGCTCTTATTTTAGCCTTAAAAACTCTTCAGGAAAAGATTCATCGTTTAGAGTTGGAGAGAACACAAGCTGAGGACAACCTGAACATTCTTTCCAGAGAAGCAGCACAGTATAAAAAGGCCTTGGAGAAAGAAACAAATGAGAGAAATCTGGCACACCAGGAACTGATAAAGCAGAAAAAAGGTAAGAAAATTCAATAGTTCTCAGAAACAAGGGGTTATCAGAACTTACAACTTGCAAATAAGCCTAGTCTAACATTTACTCAAATGTCTTTGTTCTTATATACATTGAAACTTTGAGGCCTTGTTCTCAATCTGATACTTTGTATTAAATGGATATAACCTTGAGCTTACGTATATTATCCCAGTTCATAAATTACTGAGATTAAAAGAAAAAAAATTAAGTTTTTAGACAAATTGTGTTTAGAAATTAGAACATTTTCAGAATACCAACAAAATCTAGTTTTACCCATAATATAATTGAAATACTTTATATTTTCAGTCAACACTGGTTTTTTAAATTTGAAAAAATAAAACAACACTAGTAATTAAACAATATAAAAACCATAAAAATGAATAAAAATTTTTATTAACTTGAAAGATTAATTAGAGGAAATAGACAGGTAAGTAGAGGTTTTTGTGGAAATTATAAAAAGAACAACAGGACATAAGTTTTTGAGTTTTGGAACATAAGTTCTTTAGGGTTGCCTGGGTGGATCAGTCTATTAAGCACCTAGCCTTAGCTCAGGTCATGATCTTGTGATCCATGAGTTCAAGCCCTGAGTAGGGCTCTGTGCTAACAGGTTGGAGCCTGGAGCCTGCTGCAGATTCTGTGTCTCCCTCTCTTTCTGCCCCTCCCCCACTTGCCTCTGTTTCTCTCAAAAGTAAATATAAAAATTAAAAAAAAAACCCATAAGTTCTTTATTAATTTTACTTCATAATGTATAGCTTTCTTTTTTCTTATACTATATTCAGCTTCATAAATAAGATTCAAGTTTGTATGTCAACTTATAAAAAGTATGAAGAATTGAGAAAAATTTTTCTGAGGTTATTGGACAAAAGTGGAAGAAAGAGCTACAGAAAGTAAAAAATTAAAGTATTAGAAAGGATTACTTCTTAGGAAATAACTATGTTGTCAGTAGTCAAGAGCAGAGGAAATGGGAATGGTAGAATACATATACTCAAGTTTCCTGAAAGAGAAAAATATCTAGATAAGAAAGAGATGATAAGTCCTCTGTCATTTCCCAGGAACATCCAGGATTTCTATCATCCCACAAGTAAGTCATTGACATCTTACACTTATAGAAATATACCCTGTGGATCTTTAGAGGGAGACAGTGTTAAACTAGTTATATGTACTTAATGAGATATTCACAAAATGTATGTCCATAACTCTTACAGTCAGTACTTAGAACTAAAGAATTCATGAACTTTTAGCTCTTGATTGAATTTATATAATGTATTTCTTGTGAGAACCAAACCTGTAATCTGTATGATAATCAACACATTATTACTTTTTCTTTTTCACAGATATCACTATACAGTTAAATTCAGCCCAGTCTCGCTGTACTCTTCTAGAGAAGCAACTGGAATATACAAAGAGAATGGTTCTCAATGTAGAGCGAGAGAAGAATATGATCCTAGAGCAACAGGTGAACATATTTTCTATATGAATATAATATAATTTAATTATTTAATATATTTTTGGAGAAGCAGGAAAGAATATCCAATGGAAAAAAGACAGCCTTTTTAACAGATGGTGTTGGGAGAACTGGACAGCAACATGCAGAAGAATGAAACTAGATCATTTTCTCACACCATGCACAAAAATCAACTCAAAATGGATAAAGGACCTGAACGTGAGACAGGAAACTATCAACACCCTAGAGGAGAAAGCAGGAAACAACCTCCTTGACCTCCACCGCAGCAACTTCTTACTTGACACATCCCCAAAAGCAAGGGAATCAAGAGCAAAAATAAACTGTTGGGACCTCATCAAGATTAAAAGCTTCTGCACAGCCAAGGAAACAACCCAGAAAATTAATAGGCAACCAACGGAATGGGAAAAGATAGTTGCAAATGACATATCAGATAAAGGGTTAATATCCAGAATCTATAAGGAACTCACCAAACTACACGCCCGAAAAACAAACAACCCAGTGAAGAAATGGGCAGAAGACATGAACAGACACTTCTCCAAAGAGGACATCCAGATGGCCAACAGACACATGAAACGATGCTCAGCATCCCTCCTCATCAGGGAAATACAAATCAAAACCACACTGAGATACCACCTCACGCCAGTCAGAGTGGCTAAAATGAGCAAATCAGAGAACTCTAGATGCTGGCGAGGATGTGGAGAAACGGGCACCCTCCTGCACTGTTGGTGGGAATGTAAACTGGTACAGCCCCTCTGGAAAACAGTGTGGAGGTTCCTCAGGAAACTAACAATAGAACTCCCTTATGACCCAGCAATAGCACTGCTAGGAATTTACCCAAGGGATACAGAAATGCTGAGGCATAGGAGCACATGTACCCCAATGTTCATAGCAGCACTCTCCACAATAGCTAAAACATGGAAAGAGCCTAAGTGTCCATCAACAGATGAATGGATCAAGAAGATGTGGTTTATCTATACCATGGAATACTACATGGCAATGAGAAACAATGAAATCTGGCCATGTGTAGCAACATGGATGGACCTTGAGGGTGTTATGCTGAGCGAAATAAGTCAGGCAGAGAAGGACAAATACCATATGTTTGCACGTATAGGAGGATTAGGAGGAACTTGACGGAGGACCAAGGGGGAGAAGAAGGGCGGAAATGGTGGGGGAAAGGGAGAGAGGCAAACCATGAGAGACTCTTGAATGCTGACAAAAACTGAGGACTGATGGATGTGGGGGGGAGGGGGGGATGGGCATGAAGGAGGGCACTTTGGGGATGAGCACTGAGTGTTATGTAAAAACTAATTTGACAATAAACTATTTGTAAAAAAAAAAAAAAAAAAAAAAACTCATGAAAAGATCAAATGCAAAAAAATAAAATAAAATAATATATTTTTGGAGAATATTTAATGTCATGGGAAAATTGTATTGTAATTTTAAGTAGGATAAAAAGCTGTATTGAGGAGATTTCCACTTGTAGTGAAGCTGACTAGGTCATTGGACCAAGCTTTTTTTAGAAGAAAACAAGAAAGACTAGGCAATATATTAAAAAATAAGGAAGGAAGGGAGGCAGGGAAGGGGGAAGAAAGGATAAAGGGGAAAAAATACATAAAGGCATTGGAGCGTTAATGAAGTGATGAAAAATCACTTTGGATGTGGACTTAAATCCAAAGAGGTTGGCCTCTAGAGAGGTTGGTCTGAGGCCCCATCCTTCTTAGGGCATTTCTGATTCCAGAGTTACCAAATAATGCTTTTCAAAGCTATGGGGCTAGAGGAATTGAAGTTAGATTCCAGGGCCTACCAAGAGTAGGAACCCTGATAGATCTATTGTGCTCTGAATGCATTGTGGGGATGAACAAGAAGGAAAACAACCCGGATTAATCTCTCAGAGTAATGAAAATCTTAGTCTTTGAAATTGGTTTTAAGTCATCCTGGATAGCTAATATTCCCAGGGACCTGAAATTATTTCTACAAACATTTCTTTAACACAGTGAAAAACTTTCAGTCAAACATAACCAGGCAGAAGGAATTAAGACACTATGAAATTTTCTTTCATTAGTGTTTTATAGTTTCCGGAGTACAGGTCTTTCATCTGTTTGGTTTGGTTTATTCCTAGGTATCTTACTGGGTTTGGTGCAATGGTAATGGGATTAATTCCTTAATTTCTCTTCCTGCTACTTTTTTTTTTGTTTTGTTTACAAATAGTTTATTGTCAAATTAGTTTCCACATAACACTCAGTGCTCATCCCCACAAGTGCCCTCCTCCATGCCCATCCCTCCTCCCCCCCACATCCATCAGTCCTCAGTTTTTGTCAGCATTCAAGAGTCTCTCATGGTTTGCCTCTCTCCCTATCCCCCACCATTTCCCCCCTTCTTTTCCCCCTTGTTCCTCTGTCAAGTTCCTTCTAATCCTCCTATACATGGAAAGAGCCTAAGTATCCATCAACAGATGAAGGGATCTTCCTGCTACTTCATTATTGATGTATAGAAATGCAACAGATTTCTTTGAATTAGTAATAAAATAGTTGCCAAAAAACAAGAGTCCAGAGCCAGATGGCTTTTCAGGGGAATTCTACCAAACATTTAAAGAAGAGTTAAGACCTATTCTTTTGAAGCTGTTCCATAAAGTAGAAATGAAAGGAAAACTTCTAAACTCATTCTGTGAAGCCAGCATTACCTTGATTCCAAAACCAGAGACCCCACTAAAAAGGAGAACTATATACCAATTTCCCTGATGAACATGGATGCAAAAATCCTCAACAAGATACTAGCCAAATGGATCCAACAATATATTAAAAGAATTATTCAACATGGCCAAGTGGGATTTATACCTGGGATGCAGGGCTGGTTCAATATCCACAAATCAGTCAGTGTGATACATCACATCAATAAAAGAAAGGACAAGAACCATAAGATCCTATTCTCAATAGATGCAGAGAAAAACATTTGACAAATCTAGCATCCTTTCTTGATAAAAACCCTCAAGAAAGAAAGGATAGAAGGATCATACCTTAAGATCTTAAAACCCATATATGAAAGACCCATAGCTAATATCACCCTCAGTGGGGAAAACTGAGAGCTTTCTCCCTAAGGTCAAGAACAAGACTGGGATGTCCACTCTCACTACTGTTATTCAACATAGTATTGGAAGTCTTAACTTCAGCAGTCATACAACACAAAGAAATAAAAGGCATCTAAATCAGCAAGGAGGAAGTCAAAGTTTTACTCTCCACAGATGGCATGATACTCTATATGGAAAACCCAAAAGATTCCAGCAGGAAGCTCCTATAACTGATCCATGAATTCAGCAAAGTCACAGGATATAAAATCAGTGCACAGAAATTGGTTGCATTCCTATACACCAATAATGAAGCAACAGAAAGAGAAATCAAACAATCAATTCCATTTACAATTGCACCAAAACCATGAAATACCTAGGAATAAACCTAACCATAGAAGTGAAAAATCCATACACTGAAAACTATAGAAAGCTTATGAAAGAAATTGGTGACACAGAAAAATGGAAAAATATTCCATGCTCCTGGATTGGAAGAACAAATATTGTTAAAATGTTGATACTACCCAAAGCAATTTACATATTCAATGCAATCCCTATCAAAATAACATCAGCCTTCTTCACAGAGCTAGAACAAACAATCCTAAAGTTTGTATGAAACCAGAAAAGACCCCAAACAGCAAAAGCAATCTCAAAGAAGAAAACCAAAGCAGGAGGCATCACAATCCCAGATTTCAGACTGTATTACAAAGCTGTAATCATCAAGACAGTATGGTACTGGCACAAAAACAGACACTCAGATCAATGGAACAGAATAGGGAACCCAGAAATGGACCCACAAACATATGGCAAATTAATCTTTGACAAAGCAGGAAAGAATATCCAATGGAGCAAAGACAGTTTTTTCAGCAAATGGTGCTGGGAAAACTGGACAGTGACATGCAGAAAAATGAACCTGGACCACTTTCTTACACCATACACAAAACTAAACTCAAAATGGATGAAAGACCTAAATGTAAGTCAGGAAGCCATTAAAATCCTAGAGGAGAAAGCAGGCAAAAACCTCTTCAACCTTGGCCACAGCAACTTCTTACTCAATACGTTGCCGTTGCCGGAGGGAGGCAAAGGAAACAAAAGCAAAATGAACCATTGGAACGTCATCCAGATTAAAATCTTCTGCACAGCAAAGGAAATAATCAGCAAAACTAAAAGGCAACTGACAGAATGAGAGAAGATATTTGCAAATGACATATCAGATAAAGTGTTAGCATCGAAAATCTATAAAAAATTTATCAAACTCAACACCCAAAAAACAAATAATCTAGGGAAGAAATGGACAGAAGACATGCATAGACACTTCTCCAAAGAAGACATCCAGATGTCTAGCAGACACATGAAGAAATAAATGCTCAGCATCACTCATCATCAGAGAAATACAAATCAAAACCATAATGAGATACCACCTCACACCAGTCAGAATGGCTAACATTAACAACTCAGGCAATGACAGTTGTTGGTGTGGATGCAGAGAAAGGAGAACCCTTCTGCACTGCTGTGGGAATGCAAACTGGTACAGCCACTCTGGAAAACAGTATGGAGTTTCCTCAAAAAATTGAAAATAGAACTACCCTATAACCCAGCAATTGCACTACTAGGTATTTATCCAAGGGATACAGGAGTGCTGTTTCAAAGGGGCACATGCACCCCAATGTTTATAGGAGCACTATTGACAATAGCCAGAGTACGGAAAGAGCCCAAATGTCCATTGACAATGAACGAAGATGTGGTGTGTATATATATATATATATATATACACACACACAATGGAGTATTACTTGACAATCAAAAAGAATGAAATCTTGCCATTTGCAACAATGTAGATGGAACTAGAAGATATTATGCTAAGTGAAGTTAGTCAGAATGACAAATATATGACTTTACTCACATAAGGAACTTTTAAGATACAAAACAGATGAACATAAGGGAAAGGAAGCAAAAATAGTATAAAAACAGAGAGGGGGACACAACATAAGAGACTCTTAAATATAGAGAACAAACAGAGGGTTGCTGGAGGGGTTGTGGGGGGATTGGGCTAAATGGGGAAGGGTCATTAAAGAAAACACTTGTTGGGATGGGGACTAGGTGTTAGGATGAATCAGTGGAATCTACTCCTGAAATCATTGTTACACTATGTGCTAACAAACTTGGATGTAAATTTCAAAAATGAGATAAAACCTGAAAAAAAAAAAAAAGAAAATCAACAGATTTCTCTACACATTGATTTTATATCCTGTGACTTCACTGAATTCATTTATCAGTTCTAGCGCTTTTTTGGTGGAGTCTTTTCAGGTTTTCTGTATAAAGTATCATGTCATCTACAAATATTGAAAGTTTTACTTCTTCCATGCTAAAACATTGATGAAAGAAATTGAAGATGACAGAAAGAAATGGAAAAACATTGTTAAAATGTCTATACTACCCAAAGCAATCTATACATTTAATGCAATTTCTATTCAAATACCAACAGCATTTTTCACAGAGCTAGAACAAACAATCCTAAAATGTGTGTGGAACCACAAAAAGACCAAAACATTCTTGAAAAGGAAAAGCAAAGCTAGAGGCATCACAATTCTATACTTCAAGTTATATTACAAAGCTGTAGTGATTATAACTGTATGGTGCCGGCACAAAAATAGACACATAGATCAATAGAACAGAAGAGTAAACCCAGAAATGAACCCACAACTATATGGACAATTAATCTTTGACAAAACAGGAAATATCCAATGGAAAAAAGATAGTCTTTTCGACAAATGGTTTGGGGAGAGCTGGACAGCAACATGGAGAAGAATGAAACTGGACCACTTCCTTACATCATACACAAAAACAATGCAAAATGGATTGAAGATCTAAATGTGAGACAGGAAACCATTAAAATCCTAGAGAAGGGGCGCCTGGGTGGCTTAGTCGGTTAAGCGTCCGACTTTCGCTCAGGTCATGATCTCGCGGTTCGTGGGTTCGGGCCCCGCGTCGGGATCTGTGCTGACTGCCAGCTCGGAGCCTGGAGTCTGTTTCAGTCTGTGACTCCCTCTCTCTCTGACCCTCCCCTGCTCACGCTGTCTCTCTCTCTCTCTCTCCTAGAAATAAATAAAACATTAAAAAAAAATTTAAATCCTAGAAAAGAACACAGGCAGTAACCTATTTGACATTGGCTGTAGCAACTTCTTTCTAGGTATATCTCCTAAGGCAGAGGAGACAAAAGCAAAATAAACTATTGAGACTTCATCAAAATAAAAGGCTTCTGCCCAATGAAGGAAACAATCAATAGAACTAAAAGGCAACCTATGGAATGGAGAAGATATTTGCCAATGACATATCTGATAAAGGGTTAGTACCCAAAATATACAAAAAATTCATAAAACACAACACCCCAAAAATGAATAATCCAATTAAAAAATGGGTAGAAGACTTGAATACACATTTTTTCAGAGGAGACATCCAGATGGCCAATAGACATGTGAAAAGATGCTCAACATCACTGATCATCAGGAATATACAAATCAAAACTACAATGAGATACCACCTCACACCTGTCAGAATGGTTAAAATCAACAGCAACAAGAAACAGGTGTTGGCAAGGATGTGGAGAAAGGGGAGCCCTCTTGTACTGTTGCTGGGAATACAAATTGGTGCAACCATCCTGGAAAATAGTATGGGGTTTCCTCAAAAAGTTAAAAATAGAACTAAGCTGTGATCTAGCAATTGCACTACTAGGTATTTAACCAAAGAATACAAAAATACTAATTTTTCAAAGGGGTACATGCACCCTGTGTTTATAGCAGCATTGTCTACAATAGCCAAATTATGGAAAAAGTTCAAGTGTCCCTTGACTGAAGAATGGATAAAGAAGATTTGGGTATGTGTGTATGTATATATATAATGAAGTGTTACTTGGCCATAAAAAAGGATGAAATCTTGCCATTTGCAATGACATGGATGGAGCTAGAGCGTATAATGCTAAGCAAAGGAAGTCCGTTAGAGAAAGACAAATACCATATGATTTCACTCATCTGTGGAATTTAAGAAACAAAACAAATGAGTGAAGGTGGGGGGCGGGGGGAGATACAAATCAAGAAACAGACTCTAAACTGTAGAGAACAAACTCATGGTTACCAGAAGGGAAGTGGGTGGAGAGATGGGTCAAGTGGTGAGAATTAAGGAGTGCACTTGTTGTGATGAGTGCTGGGTGTTATATGGAACTGTTGAATCATTATATTGTACATCTGAAACTAATATACTGTATATTAACTAACTGGAATTTAAATAAATTTTACTTAAAGGAAAAAGACACTATGAAAAGAAATAGCATACATAACAGACTATATAGGCACTCTTACAAGTTAGCACCAACTGGATGCTGATTCTAAAAGACAAAAACATAAACTTTAAAATAATTATACTTGCTATAATCAAGGCGATAAAAGATGATTGATAATTTCAGCGAAGCATTGGAAACCATAAAATGACAGAGCAGACTTGAGAAAGAACCAAATAAAACTTATGGAACTGAAAATTATGGTATCTGAAATTTGAACTGAATGGATGGATCCAACAGTAGATTGGAAGAGGTAATCAGTGAATGGGAAGGCAAAGTCATCCAGATCAGCAAAGAGACAAAATGAGAGTAAATTCAGAAAATAAATTAAGAGGCATAAGTTCTTGAAAGTTAAACTTATGTGTAACTGGAATTCCAAAAGGAAATGAGAGAGAATGGGACATAAGCAGTATTTGAAGAGATAGTGACTGAGGATTTTCCAAAAAGGGATTTAAAAAAAATCACACCACAGATTCAAGAAAACCAAATCTATAAAACCAAATCAGGAATAACAAAAAGAAATATATACCTAGATACCTCATAATGAATAATAAGACAAGCGTAAAATCTTAAAAGCTGCTGGGGGAAAAAGATTACATACGTTCAAAGGGACAATTAAAGTGACCTCTGACTTATCAAATGAAAGTACTGAATTCAGACAATGGACTGATATAGTTAAGTATTAAAAAGAAAATACCTGCCAACCTACTATCCTAAACCTGGGGGAAATATCCTTTAGAAATAAAGATGAGATAAAGACATTTAAAGGCTAACAGAGACTGAAATCATCTGTTACCAAGAGATCCATTCTAAAGGAACCACTAACAGACATTCAGACAGAAAGATAATTATCTTAGATGAAAGGTCAGAGATGCAGGAAAGAAAGAGCAACGAAAATGGTGTGTATGTGTGAATAAATCTAAATGAATAGTGTATAAAAGCAATTATAATGTTTTATGTGGCTTAAAGTTATATAAAGGATTAAAATTGAGAACAATAGTTTATAAATTAGGCAGGGGTAAAATGTAGTTTAAAGTGTTGTAAGGTTTGGGGCACCTGCCTGACTCAGTGGGAAGAGTATTCAACTCTTGATCTCATGACTGAGTTCGAGCCCTATGTTGGGTGTAGAGATCACTTAAAAACAAATTTAAAATAATGTTAAGTGTATAAGGCTTTTGCATTGTTATGGATTGGTTAGCAGTACCAGTCAATACTGGATTTTCATGGGTAAAGTATTTAAGAGATTTTTCAAGGAACTGTAGAAGTTGACTCCACAATTTATATTAAAAAGCAAAGGTCCAAGAATAGCCAAACTATTTTGAAGAATGTGAGGTCTTGCTTTACTATATATTGAAACACATTGCAATGCTATCAAAATTAACATATCTGTATGGATAGACAACCAGAATAAAGGAATAGAATACACTCAGGAATAGACTCACTTACACGGAAATTATATACAACAAGGGTGCCGTTGCAGATCAGTGGAGAAAATATAGACTGCAATAAATGGTTTTTGGAAAACTGATTAGCTATGTGAGAAAAAAATGAAATTGGAGCCCAGCCTTACATTATTCACAAAAATCAATTCCAGATGGATTTAAGATTTACATGTAAAAGGGAAAACTTTGTAATTTTTAGAAGCAGAACAATGTCTTGATGACTTTGGAGTGGAGAAGGATTTCTTAAATAAGACAAAAAAGTAACAAAACAGTAGAAAAATGGGCTCAGTTATAAAGAGGCATTTTGTAGGAAAAAAGAAATCACAAATGGTCATACATTTATGAAAGAGTTCTCATTCGCATTAGTAACTAGGAAAATGCAAATTGAAAGCCCAACAAGATACTGTTTCACATCCACCAGATTGGAAAAAATGTAAAAGTGACAATTCTGAGTTGTGTAAATAAGGTACAACAACCAGAAGAACAATCACTTTATGAAGTTCAGTTATTTTATCTTATAAAATAACCTTGAAATTCTTATCATAGCTAAATATTGTTGATCAGTGACTTTTAACAGCTTTTTAAATGTTTTTGAGGTATAATTTATATATGAAATGCACAGATCTTAGGTGTAGAGTTTAGTGATTATTGATAAGTATATAATCCACAGTCCTATTAGATAATAGAAATTCATATCTCTGTCAAGATATTTCCTGCTTTCTCCTCACTTCCCAACAAGGAAACTACTGTGCTGATTTATTTTGCCTTAGAGTTTTTGCCTATCTTAGAATTTCATATAATTGGATCATAGGAAATATACTCTCTTGTTTAGCATAAAGTTTTTTAGATTAGTCCATGTTGTTGTCTGTATCAATAGTTTTTTATTGCTTATAGAATTTTATTACATAGATATGCCATGATTTGTTGATTTGTTTTTCTTTTGATTGACATCTGGCTTGTTTTCTGTTTTGGGATATGATGAATAAAGCTACTGTGAACAAATCTTTTGTGGATGTATGTTTTATTTCTTTGGGGTAAATATCTAGTAGTGAAGTTGTGCCACAGAGTAGGTGCATATTTAACTTTATAAGAAACTTCTAAACTGTTTTCCAAAATATTTTCTTTAGAAGTTAATAGTTTGCATTTTTCTCTGACCCATCTGAAATTAACTTTTGTATGGTGAGAGAAAATGTTGAAGGTTACATTTCTTTCTATGTGGATGTCTACTTGTTCCAGCACCACTCATTACAAGACTTTACTTTCTCCCATTGAATTGTTTTGGCACCTTTGTCTACAGTTGATTGACTGTATAGATAAAGTCTGTTTCTGGGACCCTGTATACCATGTAGCTTTATAATAAGTCTTGTGATGTCAAATAATGTGAATCTTCTAACTTTGTTCTTTTTGAAGATTGTTGTGGTTATTATAGATCTTTTGCACTTCTATATGCATTTTATGATCAATCTGGCATTTTCTAAAAAATAAGTCTCCTAGATTTTGACTATGCTCTTGTTAAATCTGGAGATCATTTGGAGGAAAATTGACGTCTCAAAAATATCTAATCTTTCAAATCCATGAACATAGTATAATTCTCCATTTAGTTCAGTCTTTCTCTTCATGGTTTGTAGTTTTTAATGAGAGGTCTTACACAACTTTTGTTAAATTTATCTCTAAGAATTTAATGTTTTCTTAATGCTATTATGAACTGTATAATTTTTCCCTCACTTTTCTATTACTAGAAGAATTGATATTTGTGTGACTTTATATCCTGTAGTCTTGTTAATTTGTTTATTCTAGTAGTTTTCAACTTTTTAGGGATTTTCAGTATACACAGTCATGCCATCTGTGAATAAAGACAATTTTCTTCTTTTCCAATTATTATGGCTTTTATTTCTTTTTTCCACCTTACTGCACTGGTTGTTACAGCTAATACACTTTTAAGTAGAAGTGGTAAGGACTTTGTCCTTGCTTTGTTTCTGATCTTTGCATTTTATAATGCAAAAGATGCCAGTCTCTCACTATTAATTATAATCTTATCTATAGGCTATTCATATCTCTCCCATATCAAGTTGTGGAAATTGCCTTCTATTCTTAGTTTGCCAGAAGTTTTTATCATGAGTGAATATTGAATCTTGTTAATTGCTTTTTCTGCACCTAACAAAAGGGGCACATGATTTTTCTCTTTTATTCTGTTAATATGGTAAGTTACATTGTTTGATTTTCAAACATTAATGGATATCGCATTCTTGGTGTGGACACCAAGTGATTTTGATGTATTATTTTTTTTCTACATTCTACATGTCTACACTCTACATAGCTTGATTCAGTTTGCTAAAATTTTGCTTAAGTATTTTTATGACTATGTCTGTAAAGGATCTTTGTAATTTTCTCATAATGTCTGTGTAGTTCTGGTGTCATGATTTTGTTGGCCATAAAATTACTTGGAAAGATCCCTTCTTCTGTTTTCTGAATGACCCTATGTAAGACTAGTGTTATTTATTCCTTAAATGTTTGATAGATTCAAATTTGATAGAAGTGGTCTGGAACTAGAGTATTCTTTGTGGACAGTTTTTAAATTACGAATTCAATGTATTAACAGATATAGGGCTACTTAGATTTTCTGTTTCTTTTTGTGTCTTTAGACATGTCCCTTCTTTCATTTCTGATATTGCTAATTTATTATGTTGCTCTTTTAAAAATTATCAGTCTACCTATCACTTCTCTAAATTTTATTGATTTTTTTTCAAAAAAACAACTTTTTCTTGGAGAAAGCATTTTTTTTATTTTTTTTCCTTTTCTTAAAATTAAATTCCAGTTAGTTAACATACAGTGTAGTATTGGTTTCAAGAATATAATTTAATGATTCATCACTTACGTATAACAGGAAGTGCTCATCCCAGCAAACATCCTCCTTATTTAG
The DNA here is from genome assembly GCF_003009895.1 of Hyaena hyaena. Classification (NCBI taxonomy): domain Eukaryota; kingdom Metazoa; phylum Chordata; class Mammalia; order Carnivora; family Hyaenidae; genus Hyaena; species Hyaena hyaena. The sequence continues at coordinate 2,969,839 of NW_024080756.1, forward strand.
CCCATCCTCCCCTCCAGCAACCTTCAGTTTGTCCTGTGTATTTAAGCATCTCTAGTGGTTTGCCTAACCTCTCTGTTTTTATCTTCTTTTTTCTTCTCTCCCCCTACATCTGTTTCAAAAAAAACTTTTTTTATTTTTAATTTTTTTGGTTTATTTTCGACTTAATTGAGTTCTATTTTATTATTTCCTTCCCTATTGATTTAAAACTTTTATTCTTTTAAATGTTGCATTTTATGGTGAAAGCTATTGAGTTCCCTCTAAACTGCTTTACTTATGTCCCACAGAGTTTGATGTTTTGCTTTTTTTTTTTTAATTTGAGAGAGCATGAGCCAGGGAGAGGGGGTAGTGTAGGGGGTGGGGAGAGAGAAGGAGAATCTTAAGGAGGCTCAGCATGGAAACTGATACAGCGCTTGATCCCTCAACTCTGGAATCATGACCTGAGCCGAGTAGAACAGTCAACCGATTGAGCCACCCAGGCACCCAAGATGTTTTGTATTTTTGTTGTCATTCAGCCAAAAAAATGTTTTCCAACTTCTCTAGTGATTTCTTTTTAAATTTTATTGACTTCTCTTCCTTCTGGTACTTCTCCTCTTTTAAGTAGCTGCTGTACAGGTTAAGGTATGTGTTCTTAACTAAACCAATCAGCTATGAATTAGTATTAAAACATTTCAGTATAATAACAATCCTTACTACAGTGTGCTTCCACTTGTCCCCTTTGTGCTACAGTTTTCATACATTTTATTTCTGCATATTATAAAACTCATAATACACCATTATTATTTTTGCTTTAAAAAAGGTTGTCCTTTAAAGAAAACTTAAAGAAACAAGATGAAATATGTATCTATTCACATCTTTACCATTTTAGTGTTTTTTATTTCTTTGTATAGATTTGGTTTTATGTCTGGTGTCATTTCCTTCAGTTCAAAGTACTTCCTTTAAAAGTATGCTGAGAATTCTCTTTTAACATATGTTTTTCTGGAAAAGACCTTACTTCACTATTATTGGTGAAGGATATTTTCACAGGATATAAAATTCTAGTTGACAGCTTTTGTTCTCTCAACACATTAAAGATGTCTCAATTGTCTTCTAAATTTCATAGTTTCTAATGATAATTCTTATCTTTATTCCTCTGTGCATAATGAATCATCATTTCTCAGACAGCTTTTAAGGTTTTCCCTTTATCACTGATTTTCAACAATTTGATAATGATGTGCCCAAATATGGTTTTATTCATACTTACTCTGCTTCAGTTTTTTAATTTATTATTATTATTCTCAAATCTGTCTATTAATATTTTTCATCAAATTTGGAAAATTTGGGGGGCACCTGGCTGGCTAAGTCAGTTAAGCATCCAACTTTGGTTCAGGTCATTATCTCGCAGTCTGTGAGTTCAAAGCCCCGCATCAGGCTCTGTGCTAACAGCTCAGAGCCTGGACCCTGCTTCAGATTCTGTATCTCCCTCTCTCTCTACCCCTCCCCATCTCATGCTCAATCTCTCTGTCTTTCTCTCTCTCAAGAATAAATAAACATTTAAAAAAATGGAAACATTTTAGCCATTATCCTTCAAATAATTATTTTTGTCTGAATAATTCTTCTCTCCTCTCCCTCTGTAATGCCAATTGAATATTAGACCACTGGTCACTGAAACTGTTTATTGATTGTTTCAGTTTTTTGTTTTTAAATATATTTTATTCTTTTTTGTGTTTCCGGGTTTTTTTATTTTTGAGAAAGAGAGACAGAATGTGAACAGGGGAGGGGCAGAGAGAGGGAGACACAGAATTAGAAGCAGGCTTGAGCCCACAAGTCGTGAGATCATGACCTGAGCTGAAGTTGGACGCTTAGCCGACTGAGCCACCCAGGCACCCCCATACTTTATTCTTCAGAGCAGTATTGTTTATAGAAATTTGAGCAGATAGTATAGAAAGTTCTCATATACCCCTGCCTCCTCACAGTTGCCCCTATTTTTAGTACCTTCATTAGTGTGGTAATAAATAACCATTACAAAACAATGTATACATGTGAAAATATATGCATTACTTTCCTTTTCTCCAGTTTCTCTATATGCTTTATTTCTCTGATAGCTGCTTTTCTGTGTTATAATTAAAAGATAAATCAATATGTGGGTTTGGTCACCTTACAAATAACAGTATATTTAATATATGGTTCACTGATGATGTTTTCCTTACTAGAAATGTTATATAAATATACATAGAAGCGTTTGTTTTGTTGATGCTAATATAGCTCATTTTTTGGGTATATTATGTTCTTTAAAAGTTTTTTTTTTTGTTTTTTATTTGCAAGCACATGAAGTATGTACATGTATATACATGTTTCTTGTGACAGATTTATTGTGCTTTAATTCTCAGAAGTTGTATTATTCTTGAGCCCTTGGTATTACTTGCCAAATTCAGGTTTTGTTTTTATCCTTTCCAGGCCCAGCTTCAAAGGGAAAAAGAACAAGATCATATGAAGCTGCAAGCAAAACTTGAAAAGCTTGATGTCTTAGAAAAAGAATGTTTTAAACTTACAACAACTCAGAAAACTGCTGAGGTAAGTTGCCACTTATTCCTTTGAAGTGATGATGCCAGGAATAAATCTTTAGTATTAAGCATTATTGGCCCTGTATGTGAATATACAGTAAATCTGATTTATAAAACTTCTTTAACAGCTCTTAGAAATCCAGATATGATTTTCTGCCTGTGGAGATAAAAAGTTAATGCTTCTGTCATGGCATGAATGAGCCTGCCTTTTGATGTCAAATTGTAATTTTGGCTTCTTCTAAAATGGTACAACATTTTCATTAGTCAGGTAATTTGCCTAAAGGATATTGAAAAGATTGATTTTCACCACTTGCAGTTAAGTCTATCCTATATGCCATCCAGAAATGCCCTCTCCTTTTCCCAACTAAATTTTCTTCCTTTCATAGGACCTTCTTCATGTCCTCTTCCTCTATGGAGTCTTTCTTGAGTTCTCCAGTGCTCAGGAGAGCATTGAAATGCTCTTTGAAATAGTACTATATTCATACTCTGAACCATACCATGGATATAAGATGAAATACATATATATATGTATGAGTGTGTATATGGTGTGAGTCAAATTATATTCATTGTTTTGTTGTTTAATTGTTTCATATAACTTTTGTTTCCTTACATACAGTTTAAGCTGTTAAATAACAAGGAACATACCTTATGCTTTTTTTTTCATTTTTTAAAAATTTAGGTATAATTGAAAAAAACATTATATTAGTTTCAGGTATACAATGTAATTATCACCACAGTAAGTCTAGTTAACATCCATTACCATACATTGTTTTCCTTTTTTTTAAAAGGTTTTATTTAAACTTCAGTTAATTAACATACAGTGTAATATTAGTTTCAGGTATACAATATAGTGATTCTGCAGTTCTATATATCAGCTGGTGCTTGTCACAACAAATGTATTCCTTAATCCCTATCACCTATTTAACCAATCCCTCCACTGATCTCTCTTCCAGTAACCATCATTTTGTTCTCTATACTTAAGAGTCTATTTTTTTTAAATTTTTAAAGTTTATTTATTTATTTTTTAGAGAGAGTGTGTGCTAGCAGGGGAGAGAGGCAGAGGGAGAGAGAGAAAGAAAATCTAGCAGGCTCTATGCCCAGGTTGGATCCTATCATGGGGCTCAATCCCACAACCCTGGGATCACAACCTGAGCCAAAATCAAGAGTCAGGTGCTCAACCAACTGAGCCACCTAGGCTCCCCAAGAGCCTATTTTTTACTTTGTGTCTTTTTTTCTTCGTTCATTTGTTTTATTTTTTTTTTTTTAAGTTTATTTTGAAAGAGATAAAGCAAGGGCGGAGCAGAGAGAGAGAGGGAGAGAGAAAATCCCAACCAAGTTCCACACTATCAATGCAGAGCCTGATGCAGGGCCCATCTCACAAACCATGTTATCATGACCTGAGCTGAAATCAAGAGTCAGCTGCTCAGCCAACTGAGCCACCCAGGCACCCGTTTTATTTCTTCAGTTCAACATATGAGTGAAATCATACGGTATTTGTCTTTCTCTAACTGACTTTTTTCACTTAGCATTATAATTCTCTAGCTCTGTCCACATTATTGCAAATGGCAAGATTTCATTCTTTTTTTATAGTTGAGTAAAATTCCTGTGTGTGTGTGTGTGTGTGTGTGTGTGTGTGTGTACAAATACCACATCTTTATCCATTAATCAGTCATGGACACTTTGGACTGTTTCCATAATTTGGCTATTACAGATAATGGTGCTATAAACATAGGGGTGCATGTATCCCTTTGAATTAGTATTTTTTTATTCTTTAGTTAGATACCTAGTAATGCAATTGCTGGGTAGTTCAATTTTTAGCTCTTTTTTTAATGTTTATTTTTGAGAGAGAAAGAGACAGACTGCAAGCTGGGGAGGGACAGAGAGCGAGGGAGACACAGAATCTGAAGCAGGCTCCAGGCTCTGAGCAATCCGCACAGAACCCAGTGTGCGGCTCGAACCCATGAACTGAGAGATCATGACCTGAGCCAGAGTCAGATGCTTAAGTGACTGGGCCACCCAGGCGCCCTTATATTTAAGTTTTGAGGAAACTCCATACTGTTTTCCAGAGTGGTTCCACCGGTTTGCATTCCTACCAACAGTGCAAGACGGTTCCCCTTTCTCTACATCCTCGCCAACACCTGTTGTTTCTTGGGTGTTGATTTTAGCCATTCTGACAGGTGTGAGGTGATATCTCATTCTGGTTTTGATTTGCATTTCCCTGATGATCAGTGATATTGAACATCTTTTCATGTGTCTGTGGTCATCTGGATGTCTCCTTTGGAAGACTGTCTATTCATGTCTTCTACCCATTTTTAATTGGATTATTCATTTTTGTGATGTTGAGTTTTATAAGTTCTTTGTATATTTTGGATACTAACCCTTTATCAGATATATCATTGGCAAATACCTTATCTCATTCTGTAGGTTGCCTTTTAGTTTTGTTGATTGTTTCACTTCACTGGACAAAAGCTTTTTATTTTGATACATTCCATATATTATATTAATGTCTTCCTATCCATTCCCTCCACCAACAACTGCATCCTTATAATATGCACACAGTAGAAATTTACTGTGATTTGTCTTATGTTTTGAATGAAACACTGAGACCCAAGCTGTAATTGTCTGACTTCCTAGACCTCAAAAGTTTCATCATTACAGTCTTGTTGCTAGAAGTTAATAATGTCTTTGCATGTGCATTCTTTGTTTTCCCTTTGTTCTTCTTTTATGTAACAGCAGGTAAAGCATCGGAAGGAAGCCAGGAAAAATCTTAGCATCTTTTGCCATTTATTTTTCTTTCTTTCTGCTTTAATTTGCTGAACTATTAAGAACCAAGACTCCAAAGACTCTGTTTGGAAAAAGAACAAAGGATATTTGACTCTAGTTTTTATATAACAACCCGTTTTTTTTTGTTCTTTTGCAGGACAAGATTAAACATTTAGAAGAAAAACTTAAGGAAGAAGAACATCAGCGTAAGCTATTTCAAGACAAAGCATCTGAAGTAAATAGAGCATTATATTATTTATCAAAATAAACCACACAGTATTTATCATACTTTGTTTTTATTATCTGAAGCCTATAATTTCTGCTTCCTTGCTTGTTAGTTTTGTCTCTTTTTGCTACACTAATGAAATTCTTAGTAAGTCAGCCAGTATATTTATATACTTAGATGCACCGCCAAAAGCGGTCTTGTAGTCTTTTGAAATTTTGACATATATATGAAAGATTTCCTGATATAGATTGTTTTCTGTTTGATTGACACATATGTATTAAGTAACACATTCTCTTATAAATAGAAAATGCTTGTAATTACCTATAGACTTAGTAGCTTTCACATACAAAAAAATAGTATTTGGCATTTTCTTCCTCAAAAAGGAAGAAACTGAGATCTGATTTCTTATTATAATGTCTTTGAAGACCTTATTAAAAATCATTTTTATAAAGCTCATTCTTTAATATTATAGCTTCAAACTGGACTTGAAATGAGTAGAATTTTAATGTCAGTATCAAATCAAAAACGCTCCAAGGAGAAGAAGAAATCTTCAAAGGTAGACAGACACTTTATTCTTATTTGCTAATGTTTATTTCTTTACTCTTTTAATATTTATATCTATCCATTTCCAAAAATTTTGAAGAGATTTATAATAAAAAGGCATGCAATAATGCTATGAAGTGTGGCTTAAAACATGGGTTGAGTGATTTTTAGGTTTGAGGGTAGAAAATTCTTATAAAACCTAAGTTACAGAAAGTATCAGTAGTTGAGCACAAAACCTAGGTCCGAGCTTGCTGGACAATCAACAAAAAGAAGCATATAATGGTCAGTATATCTTTCATTGTGAAATAACAATAAACATTCCAATTTTTTAGAAAGACAGACATTTTCCTAGTACTAAGCTTTTTTTTTTTCAGTTTGTACAATTTTATTGAAGAAAAATAAATCAGTTACTAGCAAAGCTATTAGTTGATTACTCATCCATTGACAACTTGTATCATTTATTCAATGCTGTATTAAATGGTATATTTGAAGATAGATTAACTAATAGCTCCAAGTCTCCTAACAATTTAAATGAAAATTTTAAAATGTTTGAGACCCCCATTTTGGAATACAAAGTTTATTTGTCTTCCAGTTTCCTTTGTCTGTAGAATAAGAACATGTCATTCCTTTATTAACATGCATAAAATACATCACATTTTCTGTTATGCTGATGCCATAAATTAATACCAATTCTCCAGTCACATAAGGGTTCTTCTTCAATGTTTATTTATTTTTGAGAGAGAGAGAGAAAGAGGCAGAGTGCAAGTAAGAGAGGGACAGAGAGGGAGACACAAAATCCTTAGCAGGCTCCAGGCTCCCAGCTGTCAGCACAGACCCCAATGCAGGGCTTGAATACAGGAACCATAAGATCATGACCTGAACCGAAGTTGGACCCCTAACCAACTGATCCACCCAGGCAACCCCCCACCAAGTCACATAGTTTTGAGCATAAAGTATCTCTAACAGGAGAAGGCTTTAAAAAAGAATTGATACTTGAATAATGCTGCTTCCTTTGATGTGACAAGCAAGCATCCATCTCCCTCCCCTCAGGTGATTTCTTCAGTGTGTTAGAGCACTGAGGGATGGTTTTAGTCCCATAACCAAGTTAGAGTGAAGACATAGGCCATATAGTACCCATGTTCCTTTTTTTAAAAAAATTCTGAATTTTGGGCAACTGTTTCCTAATAACTATAGTTTCTAAAAGCAGTTGTTGTCCCAAACTGGAAGAACTTAAAGTCTTTGTCAGATTAGCGTGTAAATGAATGGAGGGAGATAAACAATAACATTTTAAAAGATGTAGTCTGATAAGAGAGTAACCAGGTAAGAAAATCAAAAAAGGAATAGTAATTTAAAGTTTACTCAGCTATAATGCAGGCTATTCTAACTTTAAAGGAGCATCTCATGGCATACTTCTGAGTCCATTTCCAAGATACTCTGTTGTACTCTCTCTATTTTGTAGATCCATGCAATCTCTGCCATTAGAGTGTCATCTGGGTCTGGATCATATAACAGTGAGCAAATAGATAAAGCAACTTTAAAAATAATTAAAGCAGGTTATCACTGTGATCTTAGAATATCAAGGCAAATGCTACCATTACTATAATATTTAATAAATATTGATTGATAAATTATTGTTGCAAATGCAACCTTAGATGGCTTCAAGGAGTAGTCTATAGGAAAATGAATTGTCAAAAAGAATACACTGCCTCAATATGGGCTATTATTAGGTCCCATAATTGTCACTTGCTAATGAAACATATCTTCTCAACTGGACTTGCAAAACATTATGCTAGAGGGCCATGGGGCAAATCACTAAGTTTATTATTAATCCATTTCAGTACCATAACCTGCACTTGTTTTCTGGTCCTTAACTTTCTCAGGGGGTGCTCAAAGGCTAGACCAAACTCTTGATTATCTAGGCACAGGGAAGGATTGTCTCTTTGTCTCACGCTGGCTCTGCCAGACGTAGGCACAGAGGGGCCAGGGCTTCCTGCAAGCTGCCCCTAGTACTAGACTCAGAGAAATGTATTCTGTAATACTTCATGACAGAGGCACTAAATGATACAACACATGATAAGAACACAATAGATTCCGGAAACAGTTTTGTATAATTTAAGGTCAACAGACCCCATTTGTTAGAATGGCAGTAATAATTGTCTATCAGTTCAGATCTTGGGAACACAGAAACTCCTTAGATCGGAAAAGTAGTAATTATACACAGTTGAAAATTAAATAATATCAATAAATACAATGTCAAATCAGTGATGACAACTCTGCTGGTGGAAATAAATCCCAATCTAAGCAAGACCTTTAAGAATTATAAGTGGCCACCCGAAAAACAAACGACCCAGTGAAGAAATGGGCAGAAGATATGAACAGACACTTCTCCAAAGAGGACATCCAGATGGCTAACAGACATATGAAACGATGCTCAGCATCCCACCTCATCAGGGAAATACAAATCAAAACCACACTGAGATACCACCTCACGCCAGTCAGAGTGGCTAAAATTTAGCAAAAGAGGACTCTAGATGCTGGCGAGGATGTGGAGAAACGGGCACCCTCCTACACTGTTGGTGGGAATGTAAACTGGTGCAGCCCCTCTGGAAAACAGTGTGGAGGTTCCTCAAAAAATTAACAATAGAACTCCCCTATGACCCAGCAATAGCACTGCTAAGAATTTACCCTAGGGATATAGGAGTGCTGATGCATAGGAGCACCCGGACCCCAATGTTCATAGCAGCACTCTCCACAATAGCCAAAACATGGAAAGAGCCTAAGTGTCCATCAACGGACGAATGGATCAAGAAGATGTGGTTTATCTATATGATGGAATACTACATGGCAATGAGAAAGAATGAAATCTGGCCATGTGTAGCAACATGGATGGACCTTGAGGGTGTTATGCTGAGCGAAATAAGTCAGGCAGAGAAGGACAGATACCATATGTTTGCACGTATAGGAGGATTAGGAGGAACTTAACGGAGGACCATGGGGGAGAAGAAAGGGGGAAATAGTGGGGGAGAGGGAGAGAGGCAAACCATGAGAGACTCTTGAATGCTGAGAACAAACTGAGGACTGATGGGTGTGGGAGGGGGGAGATGGCCATGGAGGAAAGCACTTGTGGGGATGAGCACTGGGTGTTATATGGAAACCAACTTGACAATAAAGTATTTGTAAAAAAAAAAAAAAAAAGAATTATAAGTGGCATTGTTCTTAGGACTGAGAAGAAAAAAGAAATCTACATATCTTACTACTTCTTCTGACAAAGAGTAAAAATACTTACATACTCATTTGGCCCAGTTCATCCTGCTTTGCTATCAGTGATTAAGCTGTAGTTCATCTATAACATGAAATACTACACAGAAATAAAAGGAATGTGTAATGTCCTGGATCTGTTGAAGGAGATTTGGATTTTTTTCAGTTTTTGACTATCACAAATAAAGCTGTTATGAACATTTATGTATAGATTTTAGTGAATGTAGGTTTTAATTTTTCTGGGATAAATATCCAAGAGCATAATTGCCAGGTCATATGAGAAGTACGTGCTTAGTTTTACAAGAAATTTCCCAATTATTTTCCAAAGTGGCTATATTATTTTCTATTCCTACAAATGTTACATGAGTGATCTGGCTTTTCTATGTCTTTGCCAGAGTTTGTTGTTGTCACTGTTCTCCATTTTGGCCATCCTGTTAGGCGTATAGTGGTATTTCATTGTAACTTGCATTTCCTTAATGGCTAATGATGTTGCAGATCTTTTCATGTGTTTATTTGCGATCCATATGACCTTTCAGTGAAATGCCTATACATATTTTTTGCTTCTGTTCTAATCAGATTGTTTACTGTTGAGTTTTGAGACTTCTTCATATCATAAATGTCTTTTAAAACAAATTTTTGTTTCCTTTTTTTCCTTTGTTAATATTTAGAAAACTAAATGTTTAAAGAGAGGATCACATCAGCAAACTTATTCAAAGTTTGAATCACTGCCTAATATGGCTGAGAAGGTGAGAGGGGAAAAATTGAAGATACTTGTTCAGACACACTCCTGCTTTGTTGTAAGTGCTATTTAAATGCCATTAGTCATTTGAAATCGTTCTCAGCTATTTCTTTTCCCCTGAAGTCTGCCAGTGCAGGATGTTCTGTGAATAGAAGTATGCAAAGCCTCCTGCAGATGATGCAGCGTTATGGGCCCCATATCCTTCAGAAACCTACTGAAGTTACCGAGCCTAGATGTCTCTACGAGCCTTCTAGAACAACTGCCCAGTGTAAAGCTGAACATTCTGACTCAAAAAATTCCCTTTCTATTTGTGACAATTTGTCCGAACTTTTGATGGCAATGCAGGATGAGCTGGGCCAAATGAGTATGTAAGTATTTTTACTCTTTGTCAGAAGAAATAGCAAAATATGAAGATATCTTTTTTCTTCTCAGTCTTAAAAACAATGCCACTTATGAATTCTTTTTTTTTTTTTCAGGGTCAAAGGTCACATATTTATTTATTTATTTTTTTACAAATAGTTTATTGTCAAATTAGTCTCCACATAACACCCAGTGCTAATCCCCACAAGTGCCCTCCTCCATGCCCATCCCCCCTCCCCCCCACATCCATCAGTCCTCAGTTTTTGTCAGCATTCAAGAGTCTCTCGTGGTTTGCCTCTCTCCCTTTCCCCCACCATTTCCCCCCTTCTTCTCCCGATTGGTCCTCTGTTAAGTTCCTCCTAGTCCTCCTATACGTGCACACATATGATATTTGTCCTTCTCTGCCTGACTTATTTCGCTCAGCATAACACCCTCAAGGTCCATCCATGTAGCTACACAATGCCACTTATGAATTCTTAAAGGCCTTGCTTAGATCGGGATTTATTTCTATCTGCAGAGTTGTTGTCACTGATTTCTCATTGTATTTACTGGTAGTATTTAAATTTTCAACTGTGTATAATTGCTACTTTTCCAATCTAAGGAGTTTCTGTATTCCCAAGATCTGAACTGATAGACAATTATTACTGTCATTCTAACAAAGGGTCTAGTGACCTTAAATTATAACTCACAAATGCTTTTATAAGAAAGATTCTCCTGGGGCGCCTGGGTGGCTTAGTTGGTTAAGCATCCGGCTTTCGCTTAGGTCATGATCTCGCGGTTAGATATCTCGCTTAGATTGAGCCCCGCGTCGGGCTCTGTGCTGACTGCCAGCTCAGAGCCTGGAGCCTATTTTAGAGTCTGTATCTCCCTCTCTCTCTGACCCCCCCCCCCCCACTCACGCTGTCTCTCTCTCTCTCCTAGAAATAAAATAAAAATATATAAAAAAAAAAGAAAGAAAGATTCTCCTTTTTTTAAATAATCTTTTTAATTAAGCCACATTTCATTAGTCAGGTAGCAAAGCAATGTCTTGTTTTAAACTCTGACTGCTCTGCATTGTAACTTTTGAAACAAGATTCTGTATAGGATACATATTTTAAGCCCCAAGTTTAAATATGTATTCAACAAAAATCCCAGAAAATATGAGATTTGAGTAGCCAGCTAGTTGAACTAAGACCTCTGTAGAAGATATAACTAGTTCTCTTGACAGTATTTCTTTGACTGGGCTATCACCAAATCTAGGGATTTCTCAGGCAAATACTTTTACAGCTGGAATTCTTCCTAAACACCCTATATTAAGAATTCCAGAGTTGGAACTAAAGAGAGTCCTTTAATGCTTTCAGCTAAGGATATCAGAATGTTTTATTACAAAACATTTGTATCAAAACTTTGGATTTTATTCTAAGGTTCTTTAAGACCCTAAGTCCAAGATATTTCTAAATTTATCTAATCTCAAACCACAAAATCCTTTTATATTTACTGTAGATAACCCTACATAAAGAGACTGTCTTTGAAGATTAATATTTAACTGGCAAAAATTTATGATTAAACAGAATATTGTTTAATTATATCAAAGACATTTAGTATAAACCTTAATAGTACTTGATATTTGCTTTTCTTTCATAGGGAGCACAAAGAATTACTGAATCAAATGAAGGAAACTGAAAGTCCTTCAGTCTGTGAAGACATAGAATGTGAACTAGAGCATTTAGTCAAGAAAATGGAAATTAAAGAAGAACAAATTTCCAAACTGATGAAGCATCAAGATAATGTAAGAAGGCTTTAGTTAAAGATTTTAATAAAAAGATAATATATCTGGAGTCAATGTTATATCTCTGTATGGTCTTTCAAATTTGAGGCCTGTATGTGTGGCTTAGTGAAAAGATGACAGAAATCACTTAGGCCTGTTATAGAGCCATCTGTCCCCTTGGAATAACAGGACCTCCTACGTAACTCTCCAAGATAAGTGTAAAATAGGGGGAACAAGAATGTTTATTTATGTATTCAAAAAATGGCCTTGGGAACATTTTGAGGGAGACCAAATTTGCCTTGCAGCCCTCTTGGTTACCCTTTTAACATTCTTTCCCTTTAATTCTCTCTCCCCTAATACCTTAATGAAGCCTCTTCTGTTGACAGGTCTCTATTTCAGTATGATACATAAACCTGGCTCCTCAAGAAGTACTCTAATGCTAAAACCATTGTTTCTACTTACCTGGAACAAGTTAGGCTGTGTTCCATTCCCTGGGGACCTGTGCTTCGATAGCTTTAGTGTGGTGGTAAGGGGAACTCTGTCTTTGCATGTGAATGTTTAATAGCTAAAAATGGCATAACAGTGTTAATATTTCAACAGAATAATCATGGAATATTGTAATATTTTATCCCAAGACAGTGATTCCATAGGTTGGATTGTTAGCGCTATTACCCTGCTGGAGCAGAAGGTGGAGGAAGTCTTTCCAGGAACCCTCAAATCACATCATGTAGCTATCTGCCTATATAGAATAGTCAGCATTCATATAAGTTGGTGATATATTAACCTCACAATTCAGCCTTCCCCGCTTTTATAGGAAAGTAATAAAGGATTCAGAATTTTACTGCTTTTATTCTTCTAAGAACAATAAAAAGAAAAAGAGGAAATGAAACATTTGAAGTAAATATTTTCACTTTACTAGCTTTTAAGGCTATAGTAAATAAGTTTTTTTGTATGATTGTATTAGGGTGAATATTATATAACATACCCTTTCTTTGAATTTCTTAGGGGAAATTCGAAGGGAATAGAAAAATAGTCATATTTTTAACACACATAAATTTTGAAAAAGTATTATTTATGCTCTATAACAGTTATAGCAATATAAATTTTCAAGCATTTTATCATAATAAATGTAATCTCTGCAATTTAAATGGCCTTGGACAAATACCACATTTTTTTTTTTTTAAGTTTATTTATTTTTGAGACAGATCATGAGCGGGGGCGGGGCAGAGAGAGAGAGGGAGACACAGAATCCAAAACAAGCTCTGGTGAGCTGCCAGCACAGAACCCAATGCAGGGCTCAAACCCACAAACCGCGAGATCATGACCTGAGCCAAAGTCGGACACTTAACCGACTGAGCCACCCAGGCGCCCCACAGATACCACATTCTTAGCCAATGTCTGGATCAGCTCTACAAATTAGGGTCATGCATAAGTGAAATAGACTGAATAGTGGACTGGGTTTGACAGAAATGGGTTTTGGCTAGTTGACAGGTTTTGTTTTCATTTAATTCCACCAACTGTTACCAGATACCACCCAGTGAGACTTTATTTTTTAGCTGGCATTCAGTAATACTTTAAATTGAGGAATACTTTTAAGTAAAATATGTATATACACACTCATCTCTATAAATTCAGTGTTCATTCCTGAAAGGTCCTTTTCTCTTATCTCTGTTCTCCAGTTTTTACTCATTTCATATCCCTTATATCTTCGTCTCAGCTTCTCATTGATCCTCTCAGTCAACATTGATCTTGTCCTACTTTCCCCTTCTCAAGTAAACACCTTTGTCCCTCCCAGAGTTGTCCTAGCCTGAATTATTCTCTACTTGTCACGTGTATGCTTTTCTTTCACTAACAAAAGCTGTAAGCTTTTTGAGAGCAAGGATTGTTTTATTCATTATAGTTCTACCTAACTAGCATAGTGTTAGGCATATGATAAGAATTAAATAAAGACTTAGTGAACTTTTTAATTTCATGTAACCTTTAAACTGTCAATCCAAACCATTTTAGAGTATTTTTTTAATCTTTTTTACTAAAATGTTAGATTTTTTTTCTCTCCAGGTCCGTAAACTGCAGCAAAAAGTTCAAAACTCAAAGATAAGTGAAGCTTCAGGTATTCAGCAAGAAGATAACAACCCTAAAGGATCAAAGAACATAAAAAATAGCCCCAGAAAATGTTTACTAACTAACTCTCTTCAGAAGAACAGCAACTTTCATCCAGTACAAGTCCATAATCTTCAAATGAAATTGAGAAGAGATGATATCATGTGGGAACAATAATAACACAATAGTAAAGCTATCACCTTAAATGAACTCTTGCCAATGAGATCTTGAATTGTCTAAAGTGGTTTTAATATAATATACCTTAATGAAATTTTGAATTATGTTTCTAGTCTTTATAAAGTGTCAAGTTGTAGTAATTTTAAATTAATGCATAATGACCTCCTAAGAGTCCCAAATAATAAATGACTGTGCTTTTGTTTCTTACGGACTGAAATACCTAATCTCCATGTTTTAGACCATCATTCACTTTTCAGCCTCTTAAGCTAAATCTAAGAAATTATACTAGATTGATGGTATTTAAAATTGAGTTAAATCCAAGATACAAGTACCATTCCACCTTTCATTTAGTAGGCTTATAACCTTAGGAACTAATATAAAATGAACAGTGTAAGGAAAGGTCTTTTACCTTTCCTGATGCTTCTTCCCTATCTTATTTTATGAGCTATGAAATGTTTTTCTTTTTTGGAAATGGAAGAGCCCTGTAAAGAGGCCTTTAGTCCAAGTTTTTATGTGATAATTATAAATAGGAACTCATGGTTACTTAATTTTTAGATGACAATAACTCAACTGCAGAAGCCTTTTTCTGCAATTCCTGTTCTCTTTTACAAATCTAGTGCTGCTTTTTAACACCAGTGATTTATTTACCTTATTCCTTTATCAGTAAAACTTTTGGTGAGTTTTAGTCTTTGCATCATATATAATATTAATCAGTATAATATTGCGAATGTAAATTTCCAGGAAAACAAAATTGGGTGTTTTATTACCTTATCCAGTTACAATTCAGAGAAATATGATGCATTTTTATTTTTTATATTTTTAAGTAAGTGATATCATAAGCAATGTCTTTGTATACATTAGCTTTATAATAAATTTATACTTGTTGACCTATCTTTCCAGAAACCTATGGACACTAGTATAACTCTTGAACTTTTTTGAGTTTTTTTCACTGAAATCCTGTGGCAACTAGAGAATTGAAGTCATCAGCTGGAGTAGAAATAGAAGACTCACAGGAAAAGCATGATAGAAGGGAGGAACTCAGAAGCTAGGGTAGCAGTTTAAGAGATGGTGATTCCAAAGGATCAGAATTGGAGGTATATTTATCTACAGCTAGGGAATGATCAAGCTATAGGTATGAAAGAATTTTCAGGTCAAGATCTTGGGGAGCTAAGAAAAGCAATTATGTTAAAGACAGTCCTCCTAAGAAATTCCCTAAAAGTGTGTGGGGGGGGGTGAGGGGGGAACGGGGGTAATTGTAGAACTTCTGGTGAGGGAAGAAGAAAACTGATTCATTCTCACTGACAGCAGAGGTGATAAGTTAGAGGAACTTTCCAAACCTGAAGTGGAGAAATAACTGAAAATGGGCAGATGGATACTTGAAAATATCATTGAAAATAACTAATGATAGAGATGAAAGATTGTCTCTGGTTTAAATACTGCATGTGTCCTTCACCCACTCTTATTCCCTCTCCCCTGCAGCTTCTTCAGCCCCAGAGATGTTCCACAGAGTGCTTCATCTGTATTCATTTTCATCACCTTACCTATTTTTCAACTTTGCCTTTCCTCCTTAAGAATGTGAGTGCTGTAGTTTGAACTTAGCAAAAACCTCACCAGGACCATAATGCAGCCCTATATCATTCTGTGCCTTTGTTTTCCATGCACCTACACTAACTACACTTAGTTTATCAGTAGTAAAGTCAACAGTTGTGAAACTATTGATAAAACAAAAAATCATTCTAGGAACACCTGAATATTTCAGTTAAGCATTGAGAATTTTCATGGAAAACCAGTGTAGTGTAGGAAAAAAACTGTAAGATTTCAGAATTAGAAGACTTGGATTCAGGGGTCCAGGAGTGCTGATGCGTAGGGGCATATGGACGCCAATGTTCATAGCAGCACTCTCAACAATAGCCAAAACATGGAAAGAGCCTAAGTGTCCATCAATGGACAAATGGATCAAGAAGATGTGGTTTATCTATACCATGGAATACTACATGGCAATGAGAAAAAATGAAATCTGGCCATGTGTAGCAACATGGATGGACCTTGAGGGTGTTATGCTGAGCGAAATAAGTCAGGCAGAGAAGGACAGATACCATATGTTTGCACGTATAGGAGGATTAGGAGGCACTTAACGGAGGACCATGGGGGAGAAGAAGG
>NW_024080756.1:2986995-3147761 GCF_003009895.1 Hyaena hyaena
GACTGAAACAGGCTCCAGGCTCTGAGCTGGCAGTCAGCACAGAGCCCAACGCGGGGCTCGAACCCACGAACCGCGAGATCATGACCTAAGCGAAAGTCGGACGCTTAACCGACTAAGCCACCCAGGCGCCCCTAGAGCCTCCTTTTCTTATTTGTAAAGTAGGGATTGTATTGCTACCTAACTCACAGGGCATCCAGCAGAAGGGTTGGCACTGAATAAAAACTCAGTAAATGTTAAATCTGACTGCCCCTTCCCCCACCAAAAATTGTCAGACAACCTGAGTTTGCATGTGTTAAAGCTGAAAGCAAAAGCCAAAATGTATTCTTCATAAAAGTAGGATATTCTAATTATTTGGGTTTTTTCATTTCTTCTTTTCTTTGTGTCTGAGAGGAAATTGTTCTGGCTTATTCCTTAGCTCAGGTTTCTAGTGAGAGTGGGTAAAGAATATACTCTTACTGTGGTGCAGAAATACATAATCACACACAGCAACTTGATTTGGAGTCTGTTTTGGTTGTTGGGTGATATTTATTATGGAGAAACACTAAAGAATTGTCTCTCATTGCTCCGTCACAGCCACTGAACTAAAAATGTGTCCTGCTCACAGACTGCTGCTTACCAGAGCCTTTGACTTCTCAGGGGTGGAGCAAATGATTTCCTTCTTGGACAGGGACAATCTGTGGCCAGTGTACAAGAGTTGCCATAGCAACCCCACAGCTACGCTCTGCCTGGCAGAGACTCGGTAGGATATCGTGGATTCTGTTCACTTAAGTGAAAAACAGGTTTGTTTGTTTTTTATATAATCAGAAATTGAAAAAATGAAATTGGAACTGTCTAGCCAAGACAGGTCTCAACTTTGGTGAAACTGTGAAACTAGAAAGTTTGAGTGTTTAAAACGGCATTGAGTGTTTATTGTGAATATTCTAATTCTGGAAATAGCAGTTGTAATCTTGAGTTAACTGTACTTGTGTGTATGGGGCGCCTGGGTGGCTCAGTCCATTAAACTGTACTAGTGTGCGTCATTGGCAGCCTAGCCACTTTTATTGGGTATTAGCTGAAGATAGGAGGGTTGAAGGGAAATGCTCATTTTTCAGCAGTATAAGATAAGAGAAGATACTTAAAATAGCTAGCTAGCAGTGATGGTGTGTTTAAATGTTATTTTTGAGGGGCACCTGGGTGGCTTAGTGGGTTAAGCATCCAACCCTTGATTTTGGCTCCTGTCATGATCTCAGGGTCTTGAGATCAAGCCCCAACATAGGGCCTGTCCAAGATTCTCTCTTTCCCTTTGCTTTTCAGCTGCTCACATGCACTAGTGCATGATCCTCACCCTCCCCCACCCCACCGTCTCTCTCAAAGAAAAAAGTTGTTTTTGAGATTTTTATATAGACTTTTTACTTCAAAAATACAATTTTAACTATAAAGGAGTAGTCTTAATCTGTAACAGGACATCAAAAAATTAAATTAAAATTTGATTGCAGTGTGGTGAGAATCATACTAAGGGTGGAAAGTCTGGTTGGTTATACACAATGAAAGGACTGCTCACCGTGGCCAAAAATGTACCAGCTGCCATTGTTGGTGTAGAGTAAATAGTGAAACTCCTAATGGGGTTTCCTGGAACTCTATTCAGCTGTAACTAAAGCTGTCTGTACTGAGAACATTTAATTGTATGTGAAGTTCAGATAACTAAACTGACTCCCAAATGTATAACAAGACAAAACTCTCTACGACATAATAGCATCTGTGAGGGGGGAAAAAAACCTCATTATGGGTGCCATGAAACCTTTTGATTAAAATGAGATGAAGATAAATAAGATTATATTGGCTGCCATCAATGTAAAACTAAATTTACTTCTCGGTAATTGGACTTTGCGAATGCTTCAGCCTTTTTCTTCATAATCTGTATACTTATTTTTGTGTAACTTCTTTAATTCCTTTTTCATATTTTGTTATGTAAGGAGAATTAATCATAACAAAAGTTTAAAGTTTTAAAATGTGGTCTAAGGCACAGTTTGTTTTTATTGTAGTTGTGAATTAATCATTTGAAGAATCAGGTTGATTTTATTTCCTGGTGGTATTTTTGGGAGTGTTCTCCTTATTGGCATAGAGTCATTGAATTCTCATTTGGTGTAAGTTCCTACAAGATACCGTAGGCAATTATTAGAACTATAAATTAGCACCCCTCCCCCCACTGAAGAAGTTTATTTCTTATTATATATGTATGGTCCATTGTGTACCTATGTGCTTTAACAGTTTCAGTAGAAAATAATAGAAAAGCAAATTGATCCCTTGTTACTTTATGCTCTAAGGCAGTTTTGTGACAATACAGGTCTTATTAATGACCAGTTCAGCAGTCTGCAGTGTTGGAAGACTGGATCCAATGTGCTTAGAGGAGGGATGTTGGGAATTATGAGTTAGTTATCTGTCAAAAAAGATATGTAAGTGATGAATCACTAAATTCTACTCCTGAATCATTATTACACTATATGTTAACTAACTTGGATTTAAATAAAATTTTAAAAAAAAATTTAAAGATAAAAAGTTCTGTGAAATAATCAGCTTTCTAGAATAATCTTTTAAAATAAGGGTGAAATGATCCATCATACTCTCTGCCTAGATTTTTCCTGCATAGGTATTGCTTGTCTAGCCTTCCCTCATTCTTCAGGTCTCAATTTACTGCTTCCTCTAGGAAGCCCTCTTTAAATCTCCTCCTCATACCTGTGCCTTCTCCCAAATCTGGCTTAGCTGCCTCTTCTAGGTATTTCTCCTATCTTTGTTTGCACTTAGTATACTTGTTATTGTTTATTTGTTTGTCTTCCATCATAGACTGAAATCTCCCTAAGGGCACAATCCTGCCTTGCTTACCACTGTAGCCTAGCACTCAGCAAAATACCTAGCCCTTAAGCAGCCCTCTCAAAAATATTTGATAATTACATGTCATGAAACTTTGTTAACCTTCTTTTATGGTCTCATCAGAGTAAGCATATTGGGTCAGGTACTGCTGTTTTAGGCACCAGTTCAATTGTGCTGCTGTTTCATCTTTCAAGCGTATGTGACCAAATTTTACATAATATTTGGTTAAAATATTCAAGTATTTCATTGTTTGGGTGTACAGACAACAGGCACTCAGAATCATGCTTTCTTTGATTTCATAATGTTAAGAGGAAGAGATTAGAGAAGAAATATAGTTCTTTATTTGTATATTGGTGTCTTGGACATGTTCATTCAGGAAGTATTTACTGATCTCTAATCAAGTATTTGCTGATCTTCAGGATGCTGTGCTAGATGCTTTGGGAGATTCAAAGACACATTATGCATGGATCCTCTCTCCAAGTTGCTTATAGTCTGATAGAGGAGACTGTACAGAAATATAACAGAAAGAAGAAAACAATAGGTGACATAGAGGTATAATGACCATCCCAAAGAAGATGCTTAAATATTTATCTACTAAATTTCTCATCTATTGATAGATAAAGTTAACCTATTTGTATTTCTTTGTTCTCTTTCTTAATATATATAGCTTTCATTTGCTTTTTCACCTCATGGAAGTATTGGTCTAGGACTCTTAATTCTCGTTGATTGAAAATACTAGTTCACTTAATATGAATTTCAAACAAGTATTGTCTACATAACCAGGTATCAAGGCATGAGTAGGAAAAATGGGTATGAAACACTGAAATAAAACGAGAAAGGAGTAGAGAATAAAGAGGGAAAAAATAAAATAATAATGACTTAGACTAAAACAGAAAAATAATAGTTTTACAGAAAAGTTTTATTCTAGAGACCAATGATTGACTTGCACAGAATTATGCAAGTGATTAACACTCCCTTTTCTTTAAAAGAAATTTTTTTATAGTTTATTTATTTTTGAGACAGAGAGAGACAGAGTATGAATGGGGAAGGGGCAGAGAGAGAGGGAGACACAGAATCCGAAACAGGCTCCAGGCTCTGAGCTCTCAGCATAGAGTCTGACGCAGGGCTCAAACCCACGAACCATGAGATCTGACCTGAGCCGAAGTCTGACAGTTAACCAACTGAGCCACTCAGGTGCCCCGACCACTCACTTTTCTTATGAATTAAGCCACTCAGTGTCTTCACACTTCAGCTTCCCCATCTGTTGGACCCAGTAAGTGTTTTTCAAACTGCAGGTCATATCCTACTAATGGATTGTGAAATCCATTTAGTGGATCACTATGAACACTTTTTAAATGATTAGAATAGCATTGAAAATATCAGGGTGCATCACACATAGAGAAGGTCGTCAGTGTTTTTGTGAAACTCTGTGAGTAGTGGATTATAATTTAAAATATAGTCCTAAATGTTAAGGAAGAAAAAGTTGGCTCTTAATAAATATTTAAAAGGAATATATTTGAAAAGTGTGGAGGAAAGAGAGGTAGCCAGTTTAAAATAGGAATACTCCCAAATAGCCCACATGGCTTGTGGCAATCTACTATTTATCCCAGAAGTACTATTACAGATCTGTTTTCTATATTTTTACACGTAGATATTCTGTTTTAACACCATTACATTTACTGGTCTATAGAACACTCTTTTCAAATACTAACCAACCTATATTATAGAAATATCACTTTTCTAATGTGGGCCCAAATGAATATATTCAACATGAATTCCCTAACAAATGACCTCATTATTCTTCATCCATTGTTGCTATGTAGTCACTGCCTCTGTGTGCAGTCTAACAAAGCATGAGTCCTATGGGTAGGAAAGAAATTTGTTCTGCAGGTGCTTAAGACAGTGTGTGTGTGTGTGTGTGTGTGTGTGTAAAATAAAAAATTATATTTTAAAATTTAAAATTTTAAAAAAAAAAAAATTTTTTAAGAGAGTGTCCACATGCATGCGTCCATATGGGAAAGGGACAGAGGAAGAGGGAGAGAGAGAATCTCATGCAGATTCCATGCCCAGAAAGGAGCCATGAGATCATGACCTGACCCGAAATTGGAAGCTGGATGCTTAGCCAACTGAGCCACCCAGGTGCCCCTGGGTAGTTTTAAAATTCATAAAGATATGAGATTTGTGAGAGAGAAACTGTGTGCATGTCAAATCTGAACATCAACAATCAACAGCACTGCAAAAATTAGAAATCTG
The DNA here is from genome assembly GCF_003009895.1 of Hyaena hyaena. Taxonomy (NCBI): domain Eukaryota; kingdom Metazoa; phylum Chordata; class Mammalia; order Carnivora; family Hyaenidae; genus Hyaena; species Hyaena hyaena. The sequence goes on from NW_024080756.1 coordinate 2,992,096, forward strand.
ATATACTATCAATGTGGTACTCTTTAAAGTCATGTCATTTTACTGAGCCCTAGACCTGATAGAATGTTTTTAATAAGTGCGTGGGTTAAGTATATAAATACATTACCCGAAAAATAGCTTCGTTAAATAAAGTACTTATAAGAGGCTCTATTTCTGTGACTTTTGATATTCTTTTCAATGTATTCCTTTATAGCCATATCAGCTCTGGATTATGCTCAGACATAGAAATGCCATAGGGAAGCGAACACTGGAATGGAGAATAGAACAAAGGGATTCTACCTACTTTTAAAAGTTTATTAATTATACATTATTAAAGTTGATTAAATAAAGGGATCTTAGTCTTTATGAAAGGAAAATTGTAAAATAAACAGACCTCCTAGTCATAGGTAAAATAATACACTGTTGACCTAATTTTATTTAGCCTGATTAAGTAAATTTTAGGATAAGTTCAGAAATCATTGGAAGGTATTTTTAGTTAGTTTTCTTTAAAGTTAAATGTACATTGACTTGTATTTCTTAGAAAAGTCTATTACTGAACTAGTACAGAATGTGAATAATTTCTTGTCTGAAATATAAGATTGATTACAGGGCAGTTGTCCAGAATCTTCCTGCTGAACTGGAAAGTACTTCACTTTTTTTCACTGTAGGTCCTTTTAACTCTACAAATGTGTTATTTAAAACATTAATCATATTGGTACACAGGAAACCCATTTAAAATTACATTTAAAAACACTCCTGAGAATTCTATGGAACATTTCTGGTTTTATAGTTTATAATTTCTAGCAAAAGAAAAATGTTTAACACCTTAAAAATATCTTTTCAGAGACAGCCAAATTTAAAATATGTAATACCTATGAGAGAATAGTGCTCTTAATATCTTTACTATTGAATGCTTGAACACAACATAAAAAGCATTATGATCTTTGCTTTCTCCAAAATAAACTAGGCTAGCAAATTTAAAGCTGGGAAATTACAATACCAGAGTTAAAATAAGTTATTTTTAGGTTCAGAATTTCTACTTTTACTTTAATCTCAAAAGGAACTGGTATGTTAAAAACTTATGCTGTGATTTTTATGTATATAACTTCTCTGATAAACTTGGAAGAATTTATATCAGTTATTACATATCTTGATTCTCTCTTATGGTATGATTTAAATGCTGGGCACCTAAGCTAAATTTTCAGATAGGGTATTTTTCTTTTTGTTCTTTTATAGCATAGGTTTCAAGTAGATGGAGAGCTGTGACTTTGGTATTTGGGTAGAATATTTGCCTTGTGATTTCAAATTCTCAGAGCCACTTCTAAACATTCCTATGGATGTTCCACAAAAAGTAGAGTTCTCTTAACTAGTCTACTAAAATGCTATTGATTCAGACTACTACCTGCTGAAATAAAACCTAAACCACTTAGAGACTAAAGCATTTGAAAAGAAAAAGAACTTATAGGCAAAAAAGATCTAGAAGGAGTCCAAGCTTTAGAAGGACAGCCTTAACCAATTAAAACTATGACAAGCAGTTAGAGGAAAAAAGCAACCAACAAACTTACCAAGGTCACCAAGTTAGCATATACTGTCTTCAAGGTGTAAAACAGCACTTTTTTTTTTTCACATAATTGCCATATCCCAAAAGACCATCACACATCTTCAAACATTTCCAAAATCAGAGATTTAGTTGTTTTAATTAGAGAGTAACTTACAAGAAAGACTCAATTTCATTTACTTGAGGAGCAAGAACTAGACAGGGTGATTGTTTGCTGATGTTGCTTTATCTCAAGGTTGCAAAGCGTCTTTGCATAGATTCCCCCAAGACCATCTTTGTGTTCAATGATTTCAATAAAAGAACACACAGAACTTAGAAAAGCTGTTGCACTCACAGTTTTGGTTTATTATGGCAGGAGAATACAGATTTAAATAAGCAACTGAAAAAGGGACATAAGGCAAAGTCCAGGAAATACCAGGCATGAGCTTCCAGTTGTCTTCTTCCAGTGAAATCATGCAGACAAGCACTTAATTCTCCCAATGATGTGCGATGATATGTTTGCAATATTGCTAAACAAGGAAGTCCTCCAAGCTTTGGAGTCTAGGTTTTTCAGTATGGACTGATCACACAAGCATGGCTGACTGCCCATATGGCCAGCCTTCAGTCGCCAGCCCCTCTACAGGTCAAGCTGATACTGCATGGCCCAAGACCATCGTAGACCATAAATTGCATTGTTAGCATGGACTATGTGGGAGACCTACGGTCCCTAGGTAACAAAAACATCATCAGGCAGGATATTCTAAGGCATTAGAGTTCATCTCCTGTGAGCTGAGTAAAGACCAAACCTTTCTTTGGAAAGTGAAAGCTTTGTACAACTTACACATGTTGTGTTGACCCTTCACACTGTTGCTTCATTTTGTGTTCTGACTCTGGAATTTGATGTGCATTGCTTACCCATCTGGTTAAGGTGTAAGTTTTGCCTCCAAGTTTCCTTCTAAAGCATGGCTTTGACCCCATAATTTGCCTACTAATTTTATGATGCAGTATCATTACTTTGATATTTTGTGTTATTTGGTCAGTTTTATTATATGGATGTGATATAAGGTGATGCTTTGTGCGCAGAGACCTTTTTATAATCTGGTTACTGAAACTAGAGACGTGATACTAAAATTTAGGGGTTAACTTTGGAGGCTTTGTAAAGTCTTTGAGGCTGTCATTCCTGTATATGTAAGATATTGCTCTTACCAGCTTGTATACTGAAATCAGGAGCCAAGAGCCATTCAGTTCACCTCAGTTGAGTTGCTTGGAACTTGTTTAGTAATGGGCTTGCCATACCGAATTTAATGGGATTTGAGGCATAGCCACAGACAGTAAAGCAATTTTTAAATTACTACTTGATAGGAAGGAGAACAGGTTTTGATTGAACTTGTGCTAAATAGCTACGAAAGTAAGGAAACTTAGGAAAGGCATTTTGTGTAATATTTAACAACTTCTACCATTTTGTGGTACATTTATATGTCATTTTCTCCAGAATCATTATTTTTGTTTTCCTGACAGTCTATTACTTACATATTATATTAAGAATTTTCAAATATATTTTTCCTGCAATTCTAAAGGATCCATTGGAATATAATACCATTTAAGGAATGTTTCTACCAGTTTATGTAAGTGTATCCAATAGATCAAAATAATGTATGTTCATTAGAAATAAAGCATTAACCATGATTAACTCATTTAGTCCTAGGTAATAAATTCTTGTTTTTGTAATTTGAGGTGAAACACTCAATTTTTTTAAGTCATTTGCTTCTCAGTTTAATGAATCCTAGAAATCCCGACTCTTATCTTTTGATAGTCTGACAGGTATCCTTATGTCATGCTGATACCAGTTTATACTGAAAAATCTGTTCCCATGAGTCTACTCCCTATGGAGTCAACAATTACAAGTATGGTAAAGCCTTTACCAAGGCTTTCATTCTTTTCATGTTTCTTCCAGAAGATTCCGTTTTTGCTCTGTATCTTATGGGGACTTGACGAAGAAACAGAAACTGTCCATGGATGACAAGACTCAATGGCTTAGGTTAATTTTATAAAGGCCAACAATACTAAAACAGTGGGGAGTGGAATCTTTTTTCTGGAGTAACACATAATCATAAGGATTTAGTCAATGTTCATCCGGAGAGGAGGATAATTTATGGACTGAGTAGGCATTAAAAAGTCTCCAGGTTCTTTTAATTTGTCTCAGAAAATATTTTTAGGATTGTCAACTGCAAATAAAATATTCCTTTAAAAAATCAATTTTGGAGGTTCCTGGATGGCTCAGTTGATTATGCATCTGACTCTTGATTTCAGCTCATGTCATGATCTCATGGTTCATGAGATCGAGCCTTACATAGGTCTCTGTGCTGAAAATGTGGAGCCTGCTTAGAATTTTCTCTCTCTCACTCTCTCCCCTTCCCTGCTGTATCTCTCTCTCTCTCAAATAAACTTTAAAAATAAATAAAGTTTAAAAATACTTACTGTGCCAATCTTTGTATGTGGACATGAGTATGCTTCTGTCCAATCTGAAAGTTACACATTGCTAAAAATATCTTTTTTTTAGATTTATAGTAATACATTTTACTTAAATGTAATTAACTTAGTTTAAGCTTCTCTTAACTGCTGTGTAAGTTCTTTTCATATGTAAGACTGGATAAGCAGGATGACTTTTAAAGTAGTTTTGAGCTAATAAAAATCTGCAGTATACCAAACATAACTAATTATTTTTAGTTTCCCTCCTTTTATAGGATAAATTAGCAAAACTTTGGGGCTGTCTAGCAACTGTTTGGGAAACCCCAAAGAATCATGTAGAAGACATAGTAATAGTTTATTATTCTGAATTTTGAGACTAAATTTGGGAAATGCCATATCAAAAAAAGTTACCAGAGGAGAAAAGATATGATTAAGTGACTAAAGAAGCTTACAGGCAATTTAAAACACATTTCTTTCAAGAAAGACTTTGTACACCAAAATACCTCAGTTTTTCATATATATCTTTTCAATCTATTAATTAATGATCACTTAAAATGTATAAAAACAAAAGGCAAGGGTATGTTAAAACTATGTTTATTGACCCAGTATTTATTTTGTTCTATACAAATGACTTGCTTAGATATAATTTATATCCAAAGATTACTAATTAAATGAGTAACTCAGTTTAATATTCATTCAGGAGTTAGAAAAGTATAAAGGTTAATTATCTAGGCTTTCCATGAGAAAACAAACCTGACTTGCATAAATTAGAATAGTATGCTAACATTTTAATTCACACTGTAATTAAATAAGAAAGGAGACATCTGTTCAAAACAGCATTATTAAACCAGTGTAATTTGTCCAAGGATTCCCCTTGATTAGAAACATGATTACTTAAATTTTTCTGTTTTTCATACCAAATATTTAGGAACTCTTCAAGTTTTGTTTAACAGCACTAAAGTTTTCTTTCTATTTTTCTATATGCTGTTAATTTGCATCTCATTACTTTTCTTGTCAACTGGTAAACAAGGCTATTTTTGTAGTAATTTTCCAGTCAGATTGGGGGTTGAGCTGGAAGCACAACTTTAGATTTATTAACACCTTATTTTTGGGCACCAAGCTCTTTCATACATCTTTAGGGCTTATTCATTTATTTATGCTTTCCTATTTTCTTTTGAGAGGAGAGAGTAAAAATTATGCACCCAGAACTTTTTAGATTTCTTGCAGGGATCATGAAGCTCTAAGCAAGTCAAAAGCAATCATTCTTTATCACAAATTCAGATTTATTTGTAGAATGTGTGTACCATCCAAGCAAAACCGAAAGTCTCTACCCTTTGCTCTAAATCTATGTAAAAACCATTTCAAATTTTATTCATTGTGTATATTTTGTCCTCTTTCATGGTAAATTTGTCTGTTGTAATCAGATATCCATATATAGTGTGTTCAAATGACAGCTTTTATGGCCTGTTAATCTCTAACAGTGTCCCAAGGGCCAGAGAACGCTGACTTCAGAGAAAGTTTTTAATTGTAAACAGACTATTGTAGAAAGTTGTACCTTCCCTTTTGAGGAGGAAAGAAGGTTTTTAAGAACCAACAACTTGGTTTTATAACGTTAGCCACAGATGGATCAAATGTAATCAAAGTACAGAATCTCATTGGCTGATGCTTACAGCTCCATATCTCCAACAGCTGCTCTTCATGCCAGTGGGCATGAAAACATTTTTGTCTTGATTTGAATCAGAGTGACACACAACATGAAAGCAACATAGAAAGTTTCACCAGTGGTAAGGCGGTAATAAATGAGTACTATACGGAGTGATATGAACAACTTTCCAACCTACTAGTGAAACCAGTCATCAATTTGACTAAATCAAGGTCTCAAGACCTAAAGGCAAAGAAAGATGTATCTCAAATGACAGGAGCTAACAGAATGTTTAAATGTAAAATGTAAATACAATCAAATGTAAAATACAATAAAATACTCTGTCATTTGTTACATCATGAAGACCAGAGACCATTAAAAACTGTATTACCAATATTGCTGCTGCCAAAGGAAAAATAGCAGTTGTGTACAAATCAGAACTAGCATGAAAACCAGACTTAACCAAGAAACAAAAACCAAACAGTTATAAAAAAGAAATAGAATCAACTAAATTAAAACCCTATTTCTACAGAAGATTCACCCTAGGACTGGCAAAAGATAAAAGGCAAAGAGCTCTTAGTTGTAGTTTACTTTGTTCTGGCTGGGCAGTATCTACTCCTGGTAGATAAATACATAAAATCTTGGTAGAATCTATAGAATTGTCAAAGAGATAATCAAAGACAGCACATTTATTAAAGGAACGTTTACTTTTAAGAACATTTTGTAAGAAACTCCCAAGTTTAAAAGGACTAGGTCACCAAATAAAAAACTATGAGAGTTGGGGGTGTGCCTGAGTGGCTCAGTTGGTTAAGCATCCGACTTTGGCTCAGGTCATGATCTCACGGTTTGTACTTTCAAGCCCCACATTGGGGTCTGTGCTGACAGCTCAGAGCCTGGAGCCTGCTTCAGAGTCTGTGTGTCTCTCTCTGTCCCTACCCTGCTCGTGCTCTGTCTCTCTTTCAAAAATAAATAAATAAAAACATTTTTAAAATGTTAAATATAAGAGGGGGGAAACCGACAAAATTATCAACACTGTTAGCTTGTAGTTAGTCTGCTCCTGATAGAAAAGACAGCAATTTTCTCACATGGCTGTCATAACTACAGAGGTTCTCACAAATCAACATTATAAAAGTTGATAAAATTGTGTTTATGAGGGAGTCAATACTAATAAACAAAACTTAAGGATTCTTTTTTTTGGAAAAGTGAACTAGACACAGTGACCCTGTGTTTGTTTTCTTATTTTGTTTCAGGGTTCAAGTTGTTTTATTTTCTGATTATGATATATACACACACTGATGCAGCAGAACAATGAGTCAGTTTTGCTTCCACACATGCTTCTTTTGGTCCTTGGTAGTTGAAAACCCTTTCACAAACAAATACTGAGGTAGTTATTATAAAGGAAAAAAACTAACAATACATGGGGAAAAGACCAAGTTTAAGTGGGTAATTTGGAGAGTAGATTTTTTTTTAATTGCCATATCTCTGTGGACAAAAGAATGGAAACTGTGTATTAAATGGGATCATAATACTAATGACTAAGACAAATCATAAAAATTTGATTTTGATTGAGGAAAAAGAAGGGGTGGAACAAAATTAAATTTGCCAAGTCTTTCAGTGAGAAAAAAATACAGGCAGAATTCCATACTTCAAGAATTTGTATAACACTAAGAGGATTGAGGTTCATTTAATCCATATCCCTTTGATGAGCCTCCTCTTCCAAATAGCCAGACACCTTGGTTTTTCCCAGATACTTGTTAGACCAACTTTTCTCAAGACTCATTAGTGGACTCTGACATTGACTAACAGTGAGTTGTGACCAGAAGTTTTTTGGGTTGTTTTTTTTTAGTTTATTTATTTATTTCAAGAAAGGGAGTGTATGTGTGTAACCAGGATAGGGGCAGAGATAGAGGGGGGAGAGAGAGAATCCCAAGCAGGCTCCACACTGTCAGAGCAAAGCCTGATGCAGTGTTTGAACTCATGTACCATGAGATCATGACATGAGCTGACACTAAGAGTCAGATACTTAACTGACTGAGCCATCCAGGTGCCCCCAGAAGTTGTTTTTAATAAAATAGAGTAGAAAACATCAGAATACATTGTGTGTGGTATTTCTCAAGTAAGTATTGAGACTTCTACTTTAGGTAGGATTTAGTAGAAAGACCAGGCTTCCACTGAAACAGATAAATTATGAAGTTATGTGTAAAGTCATTGGAAAGTTGTGGACACAACAAAGCCTAAATGAACCAAATTTCTAGAAAAGGGAGACCTCTCATGAGTGAGCTAACAATCCCTGGCTGTTTTATTCCTTAGATCATTTACCAATTCTGGTCATATTGACTCTGTTTTTGGCACAGAGACTACTGGGATAAAGAAAAGCCAGGTAAGTTTTTGAAGACCTTGGGTGCAGACATACCAGATTTGAATCTAAGGAAGTCAGAAATATATCATGGATATTTGCTGAACGTTGGAGTATAAAAGAGCCTGGAGAGCTGGCCCAGAAAGGCAAAATAAAACCTTCACTTGTTTGGTGCTTAGGCGATAAATTCCTTCTAGAGAGAGGGACTGTGCCAAACATGACAGGCCTGTCCCTCACGTTTTTACCAGGTATTGAACTTGATGTTGTGGGGGACTAAGCTCAAAACCTTTGAAGGACAGAATTCCAGGGATGAGGAGAAAGAGAAAAGCCAGGCTACAAGTCAAAAGCTTCAGAAGGCCACACTCATAAAGGAAAGTGTATTGGAAAGGCAGAGTTAACTCTATCCACAGTGATTAGGAGACAAAATCTCACCAGAGACAGAAAGCCAGCATGAAATACTTGGCTAGTTTCCCCTCTCAAGACATTTGCTAGATTTTGAAGCTGCATGGGGTATAGGAGGCTATGGAGTTAAATTAATCTCTTAAGGGCAGAACCGATTCTCCCATAGTGTTTAAGGGCTGAAGGAGAGAGACTTGCCAAGCTGTCAGTCAGAAGTCCAGGTGAGCCACACCTGAAGAACAAGGACAAAGAAGAGGCAAACTGAGTCTAATTAAAACCAGACTCCATCCCCAATCTAATTCAATTCCTGATAGGATTAAGATGACCAGCCCTTCACATTATACATCTAACAAAATAAAGGGAGAACCTTTATGGGGGAAAATAACATCATTTTCAGTCCCATTGGTTCTTTTATACACCAAACATAGCATATAATAAATGATAAGACTTGAGAAATTGCAGGAAAGTATGAGTGATGAGAGAAAAAGCAGATAGTAAAAGACCCACAGATGATCCAGATGTTAGAATTAGCAGACAGGGACTTTAAAATAATTATTATATACATATGCATACACACACATATACACAGAAAAAGAGGAAAAGATGGGCAAATTGAATAAAATTACGCATAATTTTGAAAAACTGCAATCTATAAAAATAATATGCATTATAGAACTTAAAAATACAACAGCTAAAAGTGAAAATTTACTGGGTAGTTTTAAGAGCTTTGAGCAAAAAATAGTGAACTTGAAGGTGGAAAAATAGAAATATCTAAAAATGAAGCACAAAGACAAAAAGAATGGGATGAATTAAATGGAGTAAAAGAGACATGTGGAATATAGTGAGGTAATCAAGTGAATGTTTAATTAGAGTCCTAGAGGGATAAGAATGAAAGAGAATGGAGCAGAAGCAATATTTGAAGAGATAATAGTCATGAAATTCCCCAAACTGATGACTCGTATCAGCCCAAACATTAAAGCTCAGTGAACCCCAAAACACAGGGAGGATATATACAAAGGAAGCCATAGTTAAATACATTACAGTTGAAATGCTGAAAGGCAAAGATAAAATCTTCAGAGCAGCAAGAGAAAACACATTACTTTCTAAAAAACGAACAGTAAGACAGATGACTGATTTTCAAAAAGTAAAATCATGCAGACTGTTCTTAGGCCACAGTGGAATCACATTGAAAACTGAAGCCAAAAACTGGAACCAATTCTAAATAACTTATATGTCAATGAAGAATTCTCAGTGGAAATTAGAAAAGATTAAAATGAGAAATAATGAAAGTACATCTAAAATGGTGATGTAACTAAAGCAATGCTTTGAAGGAAATTTATAGTTTAAATTCATGCATTTAGGAGGGAGGTTCAAATCATTGATATAAAACTTTAAAGAGCTGGGGAAAGAAAAATAAGTCCAAGATACTAAAAAGAATGTATAATAAATGATTAGTAATACAAAATGTAAATAATTAATAATTCAATATAATTGGTATTATTGACTTAATTGGTATAGTAAATGAAAGTGAAATAATATATGAATCATAATAAATGAGCAGAAATCAATGAAAGATAAAGCAGACATAAATAGACATTTAGAGGTAAAATAAAACTAATATGGCTCACTTAGTAAAATTACTAAATCTCTAATAAGACTGATCAAGATAAAATAGCAAGTACAGAAATTATCAATATTAGGAATGTAAAAGGAGATAGCACTATACATCCTACAGATATTAAACAAGTAAAAAGCTTCTCAGGGCATTCAGAAAGAGAAAAGATGACCCACAGAATGGGAGAAAATATTTGCAAATCATGTATCTGATAAAACATGTATCTAGAATACATAAAGAACTCTTGTAACTCATTAGTAAAAAAGCCAAAAAGCTCAACTGAAAGATGAGCAAAGTGGGGCACCTTGGTAGCTCAGTCAGTTAAGCATCCGACTTCAGCTCGTGATGATTTCACAGTTCTTAGGTTTGAGCCCCGCATTGGGCGCAGTGCTGACAGCTCAAAGACTGGAGCCTGCTTCAGATTCTGTGTCTCCCTCTCTTTCTGCCCCTCCCCCACTTGTGCGCGCGCTCTCTCTCTATCTCTCTCTCTCAAAAATAAAAAATTTAAAAAAAGAAGATGGGCAATGAATCTGAATAGTCATTTCCTCAAAGATAAACAAATGACTGGTCATGTAAAGATGCTCCATATCATTAGCATTGGGGAAATGCAAATCAAAACCATAATGAGATATCACTTTACATTCACTAGGATGACTAAAGTAAAAAAGATAATAAGAAGTGTAACAGATAACAGATAATAACAAAGATGTGGAGAAATTAGAACCCTCATACTTTGCTGAATATAAAATGGTACAGCTGCTTTAAGACAGTCTGGCAAAACCTTTACACGAATGTTCATAAAAGCATTATTCATAATAGCCCAAAACTAGAAACAACCCAAATTTCCTTCAAATGATGATCCAATAAACAAAATGTGGTATAGCCATACAATGGAATATTATTCAGCTGTAAAACTGAATGATATATCTGTTTGTTAACTGGAATTTAAATAAAAATGTAAAACAAAGGAATTATATACTGATACATGCTAAAACAGAGATGAATCTTGAAAACATTATGTGAAATAAAAGAAGCCAGTCACAAAAGACCATATATTGTATGATCCCATTCATATATAATTGTCAGGATGGGCAAATCTATAGAAAAAGAAAGTAGATCAGTGATTGCCTATTGCGAGGTAGGGTGACTCAGAAAAATGGGGAGAAACTACTAAGAGATATGGAGTTTCTTTGGGGAGATGAAAATGTTCTGAGATGGATTGTAGTGATGGTTGTGCAACACTGTGAACACACTAAAAATCATTGCATTGTACACTCTAAGTGAGTTAACTGTATAGTGTGTTAATTATATCTTCAAAAACCTGTTCATAATATGAAAGGATATTATGAACAAACTTACACAAAAAAAGTCTACTTAGATGAAATGTTCTTTTAAAAATTCATTAGAATAAACACAAAAAGAAATAGAAAATATGAATAATCATAATCTGTTAAAGATATTGAATCTGTAGGGGCTCCTGGGTGGCTCAGTCAGTTGAGCATCCAACTTTGGGTCAGGTCATGATCTCACAGCCTCGTGGGTTCAAGCGCCGTGTTGGGATCTGGACTGACAGCTCAGAGTCTGGAACCTCCTTCAGATTCTGCGTCTCCCTATCTCTCTACCCCTCCCCTGCTCACACTCTATTTCTCTTTTTCTCTCTCTTCTCAAAAATAAATAAACATTTTTTAAAAGATATTGAATCTGTAATTAAAAATCCTCCCATATAGAAAATTTCAGGCTAAGATGTTTCATAGGTGAATTATTCCAAACATTTAAGGAAGAAATAATACCAATCTTACTTTGATAGATGGGCTTAATCCACTTACATTTATTATTGATATATTTTAACTTATTTCTACAATAGTTTTTTCTTTTTCTATATTTTACTGATACCTATTGGATTTATGAAATCCATTCCTAACTCCCACTTCCACTTGTTTGAGAGGGTTTAGATTGTATTTTTATTCTTTTGGTGGTCACCTTGAAGTTTTTGACATAGTATTTTCCTAGAAGAGTCTAAAGTTACTCAGAATTTCTCTCCTAAACATGCCTGCTTTAAGTATCAAAGACCACTTTAACCACCCATTGAACACCCACAAACACTGCTCAAGCTAATCTTACTATCTTTGTGTTAGAGCTTAGATTTTACCACTTTAAAAAAAAAATGTTTATTTATTTTTGAGAGAGAGACACAGTGTGAGCAGGGAAGGGGCAGAGAGAGGGAGACACAGAATCCGAAGCAGGCTCCAGGCTCTGAGCTGTCATCACAGAGCCCAATACAGGTCTCAAACTCATGAACCCTGAGTTCCTGACCTGGGCCAAAGCCAGATGCTTAACCAACTGAGCCACCCAGGCGCCCCTAGATTTTACCACTTTTAGGCAGGTTTTTTTTTTTGTTTTTTTTTTTACAAATAGTTTATTGTCAAGTTGGTTTCCATATAACACCCAGTGCTCATCCCCACAAGTGCCCTCCTCCATGCCCATCACCCCACCACCACCCACACCTATCAGTCCTCAGTTTGTGGTCAGCATTCAAGAGTCTCTCATGGTTTGCCTCTCTCCCTCTACCCGACTATTTCCCCCCTTCTTCTCCCCCACCGTCCTCCATTAAGTTCCTCCTAATCCTCCTATATGTGCAAACATATGATAAATGTCCTTCTCTGCCTGACTTATTTCGCTCAGCATAACACCCTCAAGGTCCATCCATGTTGCTACACATGGCCAGATTTCATTCTTTCTCATTGCCATGTAGTATTCCATCATATAGATAAACCACATTTTCTTGATCCATTTGTCCATTGATGGACACTTAGGCTCTTTCCATGTTTTGGATATTGTTGAGAGTGCTGCTATGAACATTGGGGTCCGTGTGCTCCTATGCATCAGCACTCCTTCCTATATCCCTTGGGTAAATTCCTAGCAGTGCTATTGCTGGGTCATAGGGGAGTTCTATTGTTAATTTTTTGAGGAACCTTCACACTGTTTTCCAGAGGGGCTGCACCAGTTTACATTACGACCAACAGTGTAGGAGGGTGCCCATTTCTCCACATCCTCGCCAGCATCTAGAGTCCTCTGATTTGCTCGTTTTAGCCACTCTGACTGGCGTGAGATGGTATCTCAGTGTGGTTTTGATTTGTATTTCCCTGATGAGGAGGGATGCTGAGCATCGTTCCATGTGTCTGTTGGCCATCTAGATGTCCTCTTTGGAGAAGTGTCTGTTCATATCTTCTGCCCATTTCTTCACTGGGTTGTTTGTTTTTTGGGTGTGGAGTTTGGTGAGTTCCTTATAGATTTGGGACATTAACCCTTTATCTGATATGTCATTTGCAACTATCTTTTCCCATTCTGTGGTTGCCTATTAGTTTTATGGATTGTTTCCTTTTAGGAAGGTTTTTTTATTTGTTACAATCAATAGTTAATTAAATGTACTTTTTTTAAAAAAAGCTTTTGAAGTGATTTTTGAGAATCTCTTTTCAGAGACTTTAAAAGAGGCCCAGTGCCTGCCTGATACAGGGTAGGTGCTCGTAAATGAAATCCACCATCTCCCGCCTTCCAGTACACAGAGTTGTTTGCCTCTTTAACATAAGATGTGTGTGCTCAGTGAGCTTGGATTCCTCTAGGTTGGATCCATTTCATGGACAGTTGTCAAAGACTGACCTCTCCTTATGTTAATTTTGTGAATACTTTTACTTGACTGTGCAGTAAGCTAAGCGTTGCAGGATTAAATGTTCTCATTTCTGAGCTGTGAAGTGTTGAAACTGATCAGGAAATGAAGGCAGAATGTCCGTCCTTTGAAAGAAGAATCAGCCAGTCTATGTTGTTGCCACTCTTGGCTGCTGATTGGAATGCAGCTGTTAAGGCAGCTGTTTTACTGTTTGCCCAACTTGAAAGGACACTGCCAAGTGGCAAATATTTTTCATAACAACATTTTACTTTTGCTAGGAACAACAATGCATTTTATTGAGCTCCAGTAGTGTGCCAAATATGACAGATTTATTACTCAGCAGGTTCACAACCTAGACTGAGCATGGATGCTCATTTCCATTCCTAATATTTATAAAAAGAATAAATAAGCCCCAAAGGAAGCCTTTGCACAAAACATCTCTACAGCTTAATTGTTGGAATGACAGCTGATTAACTTGTGAAAATTAAATATCTCTGAAAAGAAAAATGAAAATCTTGAAATGTCAAAGGAAAAAAGGAAGGGTTAAATATTTTAAACCTTTCTAATGTGACCAAAGAGTTATTTCACCCCACCTGTCCAAGACAGTAGTAGCGGTAGCACAGGAAATGCAGCATCTTCTGAATCCCCTGCAATTCATGGGTTCCATTCTGGGTCATGTGGTAAATCTGTGTTGTTAATTAAAATACTGACAGTTAGTACTTAGTAAATAACTGTGTTGAATTTGACAGGCTGTGACTGGATGGGGTAGGGTTGAGAGACTATCAACTATTTTATTTAATGGTAAAAGCAGTATGCCAAATATAAGCATTCAAAATTAAGAAAGCACATTTAAATGCATAAGTATGATTTTCTTCCAAACCCCAAAGTGCAAAGATCATGATCGTTTTAGGTTGCTTTCCATCCTCAATATATTCTCCCTAGTCAGAAGTTCATAGCTTCAAAAAGGCTTATGGAGAAATGCTCTAGGCATGTAGAGATCCTGTACCCACCTATTGTTTGTTCCAGTTGAAGTGATAGTAAAAGTCAACCTTAACCACTGTTAATAGCATTTCGTGTGTTAATAGCATTTCGTTAATAGCATTTCATGTGTAATTCCCACAAGCCTTTATCAAGACTTCAGGGGTTGGGCCAGAGGGATGCATTCTCATTTTAATAAACCACCACTATCAGAGCTTGAGTGGGGATATTTCTGAAGGAGAACTGGGAGGTTCTGATTTGTGTTTTCTCTACTGTTTAATAAATGGTAATTAAATCATAAATGACAGGTCTAGTCAGCCTATTTCCTCAAATTGCAAAAGCTTACATTGACACAAAGTTGACATGAGTTCTTGAAGAAAGAGGGGCAAAGTTTCACACACTGGGTAATGGTTACCGAGGGACTCAGTCAGCCACACAAGATTTGTACCCTTGCTTTTCAGAGATATAATAAACCAGTAAATGCAAATCATGGATGAAATTTATAAGATCGCTTCCACAGAAAGGATCCAGCAGCTGGAAAAAGAACTGGCTTTGCAACTCACTGAACTAAAGTCTGAGATAGAAGAACAGGAGACTCATCGAGCTTACAGGTAAATTGTAGTAGTGAGAAGGCATTGTCTTCAGGGGCTTTAGCCCCCATTTTCACCCCATAATCTCCATTAACTCCTTCTTGTTTTTTAAATAGACAATTGTCATCTCAAGCTCAGATTTTATGGCTGGCCATAAGTTTTCCCTATATTCTAGTATTGACAAGACATTTAGAGGCAATATCCTACCAAGGAAAATAGAAAAGTGCTCTTACATTTCACAAATACCACTGTTTTAAAGTTCCAGATGCTATTATGCAAATCATACTCCATGCAAAGAGGTCTCATTTTTTCCAAAAATATTTTAATTGAATTTGACCTTGATTTTGATGAGGCATATAAAAACTGAAATAATATTAGATATTTGGTAATGAATTCTGCCAAATGGTATTTTATTAGGAACTTTTCTATAGGTAAATGCCGCCAATGATAGCAGTCTCTTTGGGCGAAACAAGGTAACCAGATAAGCCCCTAAGTGGCAAATCTTTTAGGCTCAGGACCTTCAGATCCCTCTCTTTGTATAATTGCTACAATCGATCAAGAGGAACAATATGAGGTCCCTGTTAGATTGAGTAGCCAAGTAAACATAATGTGGATGGTGAGGGGTGGGGAGGGGAGATCAGGAGAAGCAGCAGTAAATAGGTGCATTACTACCTCATTCCAAAGATGATTCTGAAGAACCAGTATTTAATGCATTCTATAATGTATTTAAAGCCACTGGTTATAGGAAGCAGACCAAAGACTGTAAGATGAAGCTAAAAGGGAATGGAACCATGCAAGTCACTATTTCTCTCAACTTTGGTTTCTTTCTGTGAAAAATGAGGTTACATATATGTAACTTGCCTATCTCATAAGGATCAAGTGAAGTAATGCACGTTAAAGCACTTTGAAAACTAGAAGACATCATACAAATATCGAGTGTCGATATTATTACAACTTGAGTGTCTCAGTGTCAAACAAGTGGCTCCTCTTTGTACATTGTGATAGAAAGGCTTCCTGAAGTCTCTTTTATCTTTTAGAATAGAGTGATGGGAAATCTCTGGACACTTGTATTTCTCTACTCCCCCCAAACCACTAAACACTGCACCTGGAAGAATCTACCTATTAATTCAACAAATACTGAACACCTTCTATTTGCCAGGTGTTGTGTTAGGTTCTGAAGTCCAAAGAAAATGGAAGATGTCCACCCCATATAATACCTTTAATGTTCTCATTACCCACTATATTAAAAAATTTATTAAGAACTGTAGCATAATGGCACCTTGGTAATTTTTATTTCTTTTTTTAATCTGTTTTCTTTGGTCAGTTTACCCCTATAAGCCTAGGTCGTTGTAGTGGTTAAGCGTCTCATAAGTGCTTGCTGAATGAATAAATGAATGTATATTGAATAAACAATCCTAAATAAACACATGGGTGAATTTTTGTGGGTTGTGGTACACACCACTCTTTAGATCATTCATACATACTTTGAGATGAACTGAGATGAAAAACATGATTTGAGTAAGAGGTGTAGGCAGCTAAGCCCGAGACACTGCCCAATCATCCAGCATGCCAAAAAAATTAGAAGACAAGAGGCCAGGAAAGGGGTGGGTTTCTTCTGTTTCCCTGACTGCCTGTTCCCTTTCTAGTTGGTTACAGGTTCTCCACCTCCATGAGGCTGCAATCAGGATTCAGGCACCCAGGACTCACCGAAACTATAGCTTTGATTTATTAATGCTTTTACTCTTAAGGCTTTTTCAGAGCTTGCCTGAATTTTGTCATCAAATCCAAGATGTGAGGAGATGGGGAGGCATTATCTCCAACTTCAGTAGGGAATTCAACACAAATGACTCAGTGGGTTGCTTAGACTCATGCAGCTGAGGGACCTCTTGTCTGGTCTTTTCACAGGACCACTGCCTAGAGTGGGGGTGGGGAGACTGCTGACAAGTGTACAAACTAACAGTCCATGTTCATCTTTCCTTAAAACTTACCCATGGGGACTAATAGGGTCATATGAACAACGTTAACCTAAATTTCACTGCCTACAACCCCTCTTAAATCTCTAGGTGGTTTCTCACATGCGTTTCACAGCTACCTTCTGTTGCTTCCTTGCCAATGTCTGCAAACTTTCATCTGGAGAAAGTGATGTCTATACCAGGGTTGCTGGACCCTGATGTTCCCAAAGCTGCCAAGCCTTGGGGTGTACCTTACCCCAGATGGGGAGAGCTCCCTTCTTCCTTTCACAGGGTGGTGCCCCTCCCTCCCCACTACTGGGCCCCACAGCAGTGCTGCTTGGACCTTCTCATGTCAGAGCCCCTGAAGCAAACAACTCCATCGTGGCTAGGCTCAGACAATACAACTCAGTTAAAATAATTTCCAAAGTATTTCATGTTTGATAAATTAGAACACAAAAATAAAAACATCTTGTTTAAATTGATACTAGTTTTATGTAGGGTGAGAGAGACATCCGATAAACACAGTACTCATTAGAGGTAAGTTTGCTGGAGGAAATGTAGGTGGGGGAAAGAAAAATCTTCACCATTGTGGCTCTTCTGGTGCTCTGGAATTGAACATAGAGAGGTAAATCAAGGAGAGCAGGAGAGACCATGTTAGGGTGAAGGAAAGGAAAATTGGCCCATGGAAAGGCTTAGAAAACATGAGGTAGACACAAGAGAGATTCAGACTAAGACAGAAGCACATGGTCTTTACATACTCTCAATAATCCAGTATAATATGAATAGTTACTTAGAAATGAGCAGTTGTGAAGAGTTAAAGAGTAATCAGGGCCTATCCATAATTTGGTTTATTACAGTTTCTATAATTACAGCTTCTATTGCATAAATCTTTCTACAGCTCTATTCGAATACCAAAGGACATTTCTTACTTTAGAAGAGAAAGGGAATTGGCTCTAAAGAAAACTTTACAGGTGAGTAGGAGAGTGTAATTGTAATACACAATTGTGTTATAATACAACAGTACACTGGATTTTGCTAACTTCTTGGAAACATTTAGCGGGAAAACCTTATTTTTGCAAACAACCAGCTGATGTTATTGACAGTGTTATGAGAACAAAACAGCCCAATGCTCACTGCTAGATCAGAGCAGGCCACTACCTTTTTGGAGATACCTACTTTTAGTGATGTTTTAAAATTTTACAGTTGCTTGATTCGTGCTATTACAATTCGTTATTTGGAAATCAAGGTATAACGGTATATAACATGTTGTGTAAAAACTATCAGGAATTGGATGTCATTTGTTGTCGTAAACAATGATAATTTTTCTTCCTTATTTGTTTGCCCGCTCTGCTGCCGGGGGTTCAGGTGGCTGAGTCAAAGCCCCTTGTTGTTCAAGCAGATGTCATGCAGAGGGAGCTAGAGAGCTGCCTAAGAAGAGAGTACACTCCTGAAAATTTACCTTTGCTTCTGTTGCAGGTAAGAGTCATGTTGCAATTTGAAAAACAGATCTGAAAAATAACAGAAGTTTAGTTATAGTCACTAAACAGTTGACTCAGTTACTATCAATTACCCCTTGTGCTGGTATTATGAGGGAATATAATATTTAGAAAGTGTCAGCCCTCAAAAAGCTGTTGACTTGCTAGGAAATGTATTTCTGAAAATGTAATTTAAGAGGATAACTCAAAATTGTGGTAGAAAACATTTTCCATAAATATTATTATTGCAACATTACAATAAAAGTGAAAAAATCAGAATTGCCTAAATATCTAACAACAGGAGAAAGAGTTAAGAGAAATAGCATGATACCAGATAGAATATTGTTCTACCATGAAACATTTTTGAGCATAAAAAAATGTTCTGTTATTATGTAATATTAGTTAACAAAAACTTGAAGGACATAGACCAAAATGTTAGCAGTCACTGTCTTTGGATGGCAGAACAATGAATTTCTTCTTTTTACTTTTGCGTATTTTCAAAATTTCTTATAATAAGCATGTATTGTTTTGATTTTTAAAACTCTTTGTTTTTTACTCTTGTGTTGAGTTATATCTTCATTCTGCATACAAATTAGTTCATTAGCAACTAGTTAGCAATTAATGAGTACATTAATCACAAAGAAATAAAAGATGTTGAGATTCTATTTGCCAATAAAATTTTTGTCATTATCTTCATCTAAGATTCTCTTTCCTATCATTTTGGCACTCTTCATTCTTTTGTATATATCTGTGATTGTCAGTGGAGAGAAGGGGAGAGTGGAGATGGTAGACATTTGGCAGTGTCTGGAGACATTTTGTCACAATTTGGGGAGAGGAGTGGATTCCTACTGGCATCTAGTGGGTAGAAGCAAGAGATGCTGCTCCACATCCTACTATGCACAGAACAGCCCCACCGCAAAGAATTATCCAGTCCCAAATATCAATAGTGCTGGTTTTGAGAAACCTTGGTGTAGCCAAAGCTTCCATATGATAACTTTTATCTTCTGCCTAGAGAACAGACTTTAGGGGCGCCTGGGTGTCTCAGTTGGTTAAGCTTCTGACTTCAGCTCAGGTCATGATCTCACAGTTCATAGGTTCGAGCCACATGTTGAGTTGTGCACTGACAGCTCAGAGCCTGGAGTCTGCTTCAGATTCTGTGTCTTTCTCTGCCCCTCCCCTGTTTATGTTCTCTCTCAAAAATAAATAAATAAACATTTTTTAAAAAAAACAGACTTTAACATTTCTTTTTAAAAAAACAGACTTTAACATTTTTTGTACTGCAGATCTGCCAGGGATAAATTCTCTGTCTTTGTTTTTTGCAAAAAGTCTTTATTTTGCCTTCATTTTAGAAAGATTTTTTTGTTCAATGTAAAATCCTAGGTTGATAATTCTCGTTTATCATTTTAAAGATACTGCTCCATTGTCTTTGATTGCATAGTTTTCACTTCCTAACACAATGTGTCCTTTTGTTCTATGGGTGCTTTTAAGATTTTCTCTTAGGGGTGCTGAGTGGCTTAGTCTGTTGGGCATCCAACTTTGGCTCAGGTCATGATCTCACCATTCCTGAGTTCAAGCTCTGCATTGGCTGTGTTGACAGCTCAGAGCCTGGAGCCTGTTTCAGATTCTGTTTCCCTCTCTCTCTCTGCCCCTCCCCTACTTGTGCTTGTTCTCTCTCAAAAATATATAAACATTTTTTAAAAATTAAAAAATAATTTTTTAAAGATTTTCTCTAATGGTTTTAAGCTATTTGACTGTGGTATTCCTTGATGAAGTTTTCTTTGTGTTTCTCTTGCTAGAAGTTGGTTGACCTACTTGGATTGTGATTTTATCATTTTCATCAGTTTTTGCAAGTTTTCAAATATTATTTCTTTAAACATATTTTCCATCTCCTTCCTTCCTTCTGGGACTCTAGTTAGAAATTTGTTCAATCACTTCATATCATTCCGTAAGACAATGAACCTCTGTTAATTTACTTTCATTCCTTTTTTTCCCCTCAGTGCTTCATTTTGTAGTTTTTATTGCTATATCTTCAAGTTCACTAGCCTTTTCTGCTGCACTAAGCTGCTGTTAATCATATACAATGAATTTTTCATTTGATATATTATAGTTTTCATTTGTAGTTCTATTTGAGATTTTTGATATTTTTCATTTCTCTCCTAGTTATGTTCACATTTTCCTTTTAGTCCTTTTTTTAAATGTTTATTTTTGAGAGAGCAGGGGAAGGGCAAAGAGTGAAAGGGAGACACAGAATCTGAAGCAGGCTACAGGCTCTGAGCTGTCACCAAAGAGCCTGACACAGGGCTCAAACCTACGAACCATGAGATTTTGATCTGAACCAGTCAGATGCCTAACTGACTGAGCTACCCAGGTGCCCCTTCTTTTCAATCCTTGAACATGCTGAGCATATTAGTATATTAGCTTTTTTAAAGTTCTTATTTGCTAATTTCATCACTCGTGCCATTTCTGGGTCTGTTTCTGTTCATTAATTTTTCTCTTGCTTTTGGACCACATTTTCCCGCTTCTTTGCATGTCTAGTAATTTTTTTGGACACTGGACATTTCAATCTTACATTTTTGAATGCTGGTTTTTAAAAAATTTACATCCAAGTTAGTTAGCATATAGTGCAATAATGATTTCAGGAGTAGATTCCAGTAATCAATCCCCTATGTATAACACCTAGTGCTCATCCCAGCAAGTGTCTTCCTTAACGCCCATTACTCTTTTAGCCCATTCCCACACCCACAACCCCTCCAGCAATGAATGCTGATTTTCAAAAATCTTTTTTTTTTAAGAGTATTGGTGTTTACAAAAACTGAGGACTGATGGATGTGGGGGGGAGGGGGGGATGGGCATGGAGGAGGACACTTGTGGGGATGAGCACTGAGTGTTATGTGGAAACTAATTTGACAATAAACTATTTGTAAAAAAAGATATATATATATATATTTAATAAATAATACTTTAATATTATACCAGACATTCATCTTTACTATACTTGCTTTCATCTAGTTATTAAAATATACTTTTCTCTATGTTTATTTAGATCTTCTCTCCCTAATAGGCTAATGATTAGTCTAGTTAATGGGGCATGTGGGTATGTTTATGTCTCTGTGTGTGATGAAACATGGAAAAATGAAAAATATTGAAATGCCAAGTTAAGTCCTATGGAATGACTAAAAGGCATTACTTGAACAGATCGTTGCTGGTAAGAATAGCTTATGTTCGGGGCACCCGGGTGGCTCAGTCGGTTGGGCATCCAACTTTGGCTCAGGTCATGATCTCACAGTTTGTGGGTTCTAGCCCCGGGTCGGGCTCTGTGCTGACAGCTAGCTCAGAGCCTGGAGCCTGTATGAGATTCTGTGTCTCCCTCTCTCTCTGACCCTCCCCTGATGATGCTGTCTGTCTCTCTCAGAAATAAATAAAACATAAAAAAAATTAAAAAAAAATAAGAGTATTGGTGTTTATTCTGACAGGTATTTAAGTTGTAGATCAGCTTCGTACTTTCAAGACTTGGTATCAAGTTTTAGTAGATCAAGTTTAGACTAACTTTCACTCAGGATCATTTATCCTTATTACTAAAGTGTAACTCTTCTGGTGTCTCCACTGAATTTGTCAGGTGGCAAAGAGGACTCTCCTCTCTAATTGGAACTTGAACATCTCTTGTCCCTGTATGAACTGTGAGGACTATTCAGTTTACAATTCCCTAGTCAGTTATTCTTTGCATGGCCTCATGGAGTTTTACCCTCTGTATGCATAGTTTAATAGTCAGCAAAAAACTCAAAGAGATCTCCATGCAGATTTCTGGAGCCCTTTCTCTGCATAACATCCCTCTCTCCAGTACTGTCCCCTGCAAATTCCAGTTAACTCAGCCTCCTAAGCTTCAATCTCTCTCCTTAACTCAGAGAGAGTGTCGTGCTCTGCTTGGGATTCCCCCTCTTATTCTGTGGTTCAGAAATTACCTTCTTCAGGCAGAAAACCAAGATGATTGTAGGGTTCATTTCATTTGTTTCCTTTGTCTCAAGGACCGCAGTCCTGTATTGTGTGTTGTTTTACATCAGAAATAGTTGTCCTGTTTATTTTGTCCTATTTTCTAATTATTTATGATGGAAGGATGAGTCTGGCCCCACCTGTTCCATCATGGCCACTATTATATTTACTACCAGAAATAAAACATTAAAAATGGTTGGTTTATTTAACTACTTTGTAAATTTTTTTAAAATGTTTTATTTATTTCTAGGAGAGAGAGAGACAGCATGAGCAGGGGAGGGTCAGAGAGAGAGGGAGTCACAGACTGAAACAGGCTCCAGGCTCTGAGCTGGCAGTCAGCACAGAGCCCGACGCGGAGCTCGAACCATGAACCGCGAGATCATGACCCAAGCGAAAGTCGGAGGCTCAACCAACTAAGCCACCCAGGCGCCCCGGTTTATTTAACTACTTTAAGTATAAATAAAATTTCTGTCTAAGATTAAAGCTATAATCTTACTTATAGTGTGCTTTGTATTTTTTAGACTTATAACTTCAATGTTTAAGAAATTTTAAGCTTTTCCTTAGACAATTGTACAGGCTTTTATGTCACTGAAAAAATTGTTGACTAATTGATAAATGAAACTACAATCTGTTAGACTGGCAACAGATTATATAGATTTAGAAATAATTACTTGCTTCATTTAAAGTTTAATGGTATCTTGAGCCAGGTTTCTTAATTTTATGATCTTCATGTAGAAAAATCCATCTTTCTGAAACAACCAGACTGGTTTTCCTATTGTTAGTGTTCTTAAGACTTAATTCAGTCTTCCTGCTATAATTGTATTCTAAGTGTTAATTTTTATCATTGTTTTTGTTAAAGTATTATACAGAGAGAATTACCCAGCTGGCCCAGAGTAAATATTTACACATGCTTAGATGGAAGAGGTTTTGCCAGCACAGTAAGATTATGGAGCAACTTTATCCTCTTTACAAGGTAGGAAGCCCAAGAACAGAACCTATGGGCTTTTTTTTTTTCTTAGAGAAAGAGTGGAGTGGGGGGACATCGAGAGAGAGAGAGAGAGAGAGAGAAAGAATATCTTAAGCAGGCTCCACACACAGCATAGAGCTTGGCACAGGGCTTGGCCTCACAGCTGTAACATCATTACCTAAGCCAAAATCAAGAGTCAGATGTTTGGGGCTCCTGGATGCTCAGTTGGTTGCGCATCCGACTTTGGTTCGGGTCATGATCTCATAGTTTGTGGGTTTGAGTCCTGCACGGGGCTCTGTGCTGATAGCTTGGAGCCTGGGGCCTGATTCAGATTCTGTGACTTCCTCTCTATCTATCCCTCCCCTGCTCGCGCTTTGTCTCTCTCTCTCTCAAAAATAAATAAACATTTTAAAAAAAAGAGTCAGATGCTTAACCAACTGAGCCACCCAGACACCCCTCTTTTTTTTTATAATGAAAGAAAATGGTCAATAAGCTCGCCAATACACATTATTTAGTATAGTAATAATACTGTACATTAGATCTCTAGACTCATTCATCTTATACAACTGCAAATCTGTACCCTTTGACCAATATTTCCCCACCCTCTAGCCCCTGGTAACCACTGTTCTACTCTCTGCTTCTTTGAGTTCAACTTTTTTTTTTTTAAATTCATCATGTAAATCATACAGTATTTGTCTCTGTCTCAATTATTTCACTTAGCATAATGTCCTCCAAGTCCATTCCTAATGTCAGAAGTGTTAGGATATCCTTCTTTCTCATAACTGAATAATACTGTGTTGTGTGTAACATACCACCTCTTCTTTATTCATTCATTATAAGCAGACTCAGGCTGTTTCCATATCTTGGCTATTGGGAATAATGTCTCAGTGGCCATGGGAATACAGATATCTCTTTGAGATACTGATTTTGTTTTATTGAGATATGTCCCCAGAAATAGGATTGTTAGATTATATGGTATTTCTATTTTTAATTCTTTTTTGAGAAATCTCCATACTGTTTTTCATAATGGCTATACCAGTTTATATTCTTACCAACAGTAAGCTTGTCAGTTTTTTTTAAGTCATGGCTAAAGATGGGAAAGGAACTAATGGATGCACCTATCTACCTGTTCTGCCTGTGGCAGAAGATAATGGCATCTATTTTTAAGGATGAAATTTGAAGGAACCTTTGTATGATAGAAAATGCATTTTTCTTCATGGATTTGGCCTCCTGTGTATAGATAAAAAGCTAAGAAGCCCCTTCCAGTTATCAAAAATCCATATGCACTGACTATTTGCTGAAGTCTCTCTGTTCAAAGAATATGACCGCTGCCATGTCAGTCAAATTCAGAATGTGAAAGAATCATCATATTCCAGGAGCCTCTTATTTGGCCCCCAAACAGCATTAGCCTATGCTCGGAAGCAAATGACACAAGAGAATAGCTTGCAAATAATCGTGTTCTGACTCTGCCTTACTCTTAAACAGAAACAAGTCACCTACATTATGCAGGAATACAATGATGCCCTTCAGAGAGCTGAAAGATTGTCTGTTGCACGAGAAAACTTCCTTATGGGAAAAAACAATCCTTCTAACTTAGTGACACAAGAAGACCTGACTATTTACACAAAGTGGCTTGTGTGTCACCTACACTCACTCAGGACTATTCACCACTACCTACAAGTATGTGAAACATAGTTATATGATGATACGGTGCCCTCCCATGATGATCAGCATTGTTTTCTCACACCTGTCACCTACTTTTGGGTTGTCAGTGCTTCTGTGTTCTACTTGCCCTACAAATGACAGGAAAATAATTAGTCATTAGCTTTTTTCTTTGAAACCTTTGAAAACATTTTCTTTTAAAGTCTTTCTCTAATGAAACCACTCCATTAATTTAGTTTTTTCAAAGATGTCTCTGCTGTATTATTTCATATTCACTCTGCAAGTTCTTGTTTTCATCATTTTGTTCAGAATTTACGATGTCAAATTTAGATCCACTTTTTATTCGGCAGTATCTAATGAAGCTCTAATACACACCAGGTACATGTCCAGGGCCATAAAGCAAAAATATGAGCTTTGTTGAAAAAAAGTAACTGAGTCCCAGTCTGGCAGAAAAATGGGCAAGTTAAATAGTCAACTGAAATATAATGTGGTAAGTAAGAACAGAATAGAAAAGAATAGAATAAGTATAAGCATAGAGGAAAGAAAGTCACTGAGAAGAGGCCCTAACCCAAGCCTGAGGCATCAGAAAGTAGTGACATGATCATATGTCTATGTTAGAAAGATTATTATTTTCCCACCTAAATCTTTTCCTACTCCTCTATGGCTTATTTCAGTGATATTACCATCCACAGAGCTACCCAAATCAGAAAACTGACCATCAACCCTTCCCCAGTCAGTCACTATGGCATCTACTTCTGAGTCCTCTCTCCCCAGTCACATGGCATAATAACACTCTGCTCATAAGTCTTTGTCCCCCATTAGACTGTGAACTCTTTGAGATTGATCCATGTCTTATTCATGTTGGACCATGTCTTATTCATGTTGGTATCCCTAACACCTCACATAGTGTCTTGTCCATTATGGATGCTTGATCAATGTAGACCCACTTGGAGGTTCAGGTTGCTTAGCGTTGGTGACCACAAGAAGTCTCCCAGGTCCAGATTTAGCACCCCATGTTTGAGCAGGTTACGAAGACCCACCTCTACCTCCTCTCCCTCTATCAAAGCAAAGGGCTACTCCTGAACCTAAGTCTGGAAGCTTCTTTGAGAATTGAGTTGACATATGGCCTCTTAATTATGCCCTTCTATAGTCCCTCCAGTATTTGCCCATCTCCAAAGTGCTGAGTGTAGCTGTTGATGAAGTTCCTGAGGCTTGTCGGGAGAATGAAAATGTATGTGTTGATGACATCAACTCTAATACCCAGCGTTCTACATCACCAGACCCTGTGAATACTAGCATTTCAGGTAAGAAATCAGTCTTCTTTCCCCTTGGGTAATGTGGAGAAAGAAGATTGTGGTTTTTGTACATGTGTTGTTTCGTCACATGATCTTGCTTAACATTTTTGTATATACCAAGAAGTTATATCTTCTTAATAAACAAGTATTAATTTAATATTTTCTGATGAAAAAAAACTAAGTACTTTTCTTAGACATTGTGGTCTCCCTCTTTATAAATGGCAAATCAAGAGAGAGGTGAAAAAAGCAATGAACTTGAAGTTTGAGAGTACTATGTTGTTGATGTGTTTCTGTCGTGGCCTCACTGTGGCCCTGACTGTTTAGGTCATTTCATCTTTTTAGGCTTCAATTTATTCATCTCCAATATAAACCTTTCAGATTAAGTGATACCTAAGGTCTCTTTCAGTTTTAATATTACATGTTTAAAGAGTAATTTCCTTATCTGAATTAATTTAATAGTCCTCCTGCCCTTACCATGTGTTATAGATGACTAAGAAACCTAATTAGGTTTCCACTCTGAGTGACATATTTGCTTGGGATATGTACAGAGTGACACAGGAGCACCTGAAGAGGCAGCCAACTTAGTTGTAAGGAGGCCTTGTGTCTCAAAGGAAGGCAGTCTGAACCGGGTCCTTAAAAATGAGCAGGAGTGAGCCAGGCAAAAAGAGATCAAGGCTCTCACTTTCTTCTAATTTGTGGGTTAATTTATAAACCATACTCTTTGTTTACCACAAAGGACTATAGGTAGTTCTGCTCCCACTAAGTCATTCTTCAGAGTCTGTTGGGTTTCTCCTACAGGCTGTGTGAAGGTGAGTGGTCCTTGCTACCTCACCCAGAAAGCCAACATCAAGGGTTTGTCAGATAGGCATGGCCCAGGATGGCGTGGCCTATAAATTGTGGCAGAGAAGCTTGGGCAAGGAGCAGAACGGGCCTCCCTGTCAACAGAGAAGCTCCTGCCTCCAGTTATTTCACAGGATACTCCATTTTCTCTCCCTGATTAGTGTTTATTGGTCTTAATGTTCTTGATTTCGGGGATTTTTTTAGGGCTCACAAGAACAGAAGCTGCTTTCTTCCTCCCCCAACACACAACTGAAAGAGAAGAACTGAAACCCCAGCTGAGGCTCCTGCTCTCCCATTTTAATATCCCATATGATGTGGAAGAGCTAAGGGACGCTCCTAAGGAAATGGAACTTTTCAACCTGGTACTTGATGGACTCTTTCTTTCTTTCTTTTTAATTTTTTTAATTGTTTATTTATTTTTGAGAGAGAGAGATAGGTGTGAGTAGGGGAGGCCAGAGAGAGAGGAAGACACAGAATCCAAAGCAGGCTGCAGGCTCTGAGCTGTTTGCTTAGAGCCTGATGTGGGGCTCGAACTCACGAACCACAAGATCATGACCCGAACCAAAGTCGGACACCCAACCAACTGAGCCAACCAGGCGCCCCTTGAGGGACTCTTTCTTAACACAAAGATAGGTGTTTATGAAAGAAACACTACTATTTGCTACAAAGTTGATATCCATCCTGCCACAGTTGTTTCTGGAGTGATAAAATTTAATAGTAATAGGTGAGATTTAGATTAGCGCTTGAACTTCCTCTCTATAAGAGTACTAAGTCTCTTGAATATACAGCCCTGAGGGATTATGAGATTTCTCTGTAGAATTTAAGGAAAAAGTAGTTTATAGTCCATAGTAGATGATATAAAAGTAGCCAAGATTTGGTAGATTTGCATAATGGAGTTGTTTCGTGTCTTGAGTCCTTTGATTTTCAGAATGTGTTGTAATAGCTCTCCTATTGGCAAAATGCTTTAAATTCAATAGAGTTTATATTATGTAGTGATTTTTTAAAGTTGTGCAGGCTGCTGAACTATACCCCAGTGTTGCGCTTCCTTTATTTATTTAAAAAAAAATTTTTTTAACATTTATTTATTTTTGAGAGACAGAGAGTGAACAGAGGAGGGGCAGAGAAAGAGGGGGACACATAATCCAAAGCAGGCTCCAGGCTCTGAGCTGTCAGCACAGAGCACAATGCAGGGCTCAAACCCACAAACTGCAAGATCATGACCTGAGCTGAAGTCAGCTGCTTAACCGACAGAGACACCCAGGCACACCGCACTTTCTTTAAAAAAAAAACAGAACAAAACAAAAAAAACAACCCTCATATTAATACGAGTCACATTAAAACTCATTTCAAAGGGAAAAATAGAATTATGCAAGGATAGCTTCAAATTTATAATATAAAGTTTTCAGCCAAAGCATCAACACAAAGATATTTCTTTAGCTCTGGGTACGGAATTTTGCAAGTATATGTATTTGCTAGGGAAGAATAGTAAATTCATTGATCCAAACACGCAAAAATAAAATCTGAATGTTCCTGAATGCTCTTTGTGTAAGAAGGAGCCTCTGTCTTCCCTATCACCATTTACCTTGACATTCAGCTTTCACTTCCACATGTGCTTGTTCCAGCATGATTTTACTAGGATTATTTCTATTTATATGTAACACAGGCTCTTTACGCTCCCTGAAACCAGTGGTATCACATGTCCTCTGGTTTCTTTGAAGGTGATGATGTTTCAGCTCTTGCCTTTCTTTGCAGCAGAGCACTTCTAGGGAGTATCCTTACTCTCATTATCAGTAAGCATTGTGAGAAACAAAAACTGGAATTGGAATAAGATGGTATTTTAAAAGAGTCAAATGAATAAAAAGAATTATAACACAGTAGCTGTCATCAATGGTAACAAATAAACAAAAACCATGAGGCTGCTGAGCAAACTTGTTCTCAAAGAACAGTTTGTTTCCTTTATATAGCAATAGTTTCCACTTCTGATTTTTTTTTAAATGTTTTATTTATTTCTAGGAGAGAGAGGGAAAGACAGCGTCAGCAGGGGAGGGTCAGAGAGAGAGGGAGTCACAGACTGAAACAGGCTCCAGACTCTGAGCTGGCAGTCAGCACAGAGCCCGACGCGGGGCCCGAATCCACGAACCGCGAGATCATGACCTACGCGAAAGTCGGACGCTTAACCGACTAAGCCACCCAGGCGCCCCACCACTTCTGATTTAAAAAAAAAAAAATTAATTTAATTTTGAGTCTGAGTATAAGTGGGGGAGGGGCAGAGAAAGAGGGAGACAGAATCTGAAGCAGGCTCTGAGCTGTCTGCATAGAGTCTGGTGCAGGGCTCGAAATCATGAGCTGCAGGATTCTGACCTGAACTGAAGTTGGATGCTTAACCGACTGAGCCACTCAGGGGCCCCTCCACTTCTGATTTTCTTATAACAGTGTTTCTGTGCAATGCTTGCACTCACAAGATAATCAATCACATTACAACTTTGTGTGTGTATAGGAAGAGTTCTTATATTTGGGTGCTGTTTATTCTGGTTCTCTGATTCCTTAGAGCAGAGTCAGCAAACGACAGCTGCAGGCCACAAAATGTTTCTTTTTTACTTTAATTAACTTTTATTGGAATTCATCCATGCCCACTTGTTTACATATTACCTATGACTGCTTTCACACCACAAATGCAGAGTTGAGTAGTTGCAACAGAGACCATATAGATGGTCTGCAAAGACTAACATATTTACTATCTGACCCTTTAAGAAAAACTTTGCCTTACTCCTGTTTAGGTTTCCCAAAAATTTCAAAGCATCTTTAAGGAGCAACAGAGAATGCAAACATTTCCAGACTATGATGTGAAGACAGCTAAATTGGAGAATTTGGGTTTGGCAGGACCTGGTGTGGCCTTGAAAAAGAAAGCTAACTGGATTTCCTTTATAAAAGTAAGAAGACCTGTGGTGATGGTCACCTGTCAGTGATGTCAGCATGGTCACAAAGTATCCTCTAAGCAGGCCACGCAACCTGGCAGCACGGGGTCTGTCATGTCCCTATTGTCCCCTGGCCTCAATGCCCTAAGCAAACTGTCCCGTAGGACCAAGGGTAGGTTCACCAGTCTCCCCCAGCTCCTTCCTGCCTTGGGTCCATATTGAAGTTAGCCACTTTGACCTACCTTCTCTGAAAAGCCCCCATAGTCCTGTACTCTCTATTGGGTCAGAACTCTATTCTTGTTGGTGGTGTTCTTGGCTACTTGGATAGAACAAAGAATAACATTCAAAGGTATAATTGAGTTGTGTAAATCCAGCTTTTTAGTCAAAAACTATTCATTGAGTATATACTATGTGTCAGGCATGACCCTTGGTGCTGGAGATACACAATTTAAAAACAATACACAAGCAGATTAAACAAGATGATTTGGGGTAGTGGTAAGTATAGTTGATTCTCATTGTTTGGGGTTACTATGTTCTATAAGGTTGCCATAAACACTAAATGAACAAATACAGAACTACTGTTCATAGGGAAAATACAAGATTTATTCATGAACTGATCAATATATATCCTTGCTTTATGTATGTTTCTGTTCAAAACTGTTTATGTTTTATTCATTTCTGAGAGAGAGAGAGAGACAGCATGATCAGGGGAGAGTCAGAGAGAGAGGGAGACACAGAATCGGAAACAGGCTCCAGGCTCTGAGCTGTCAGCACAGAGCCCAGTGCAGGGCTCGAACCCATGAACCATGAGATCATGACCTGAGCCGAAGTTGGACACTTAACTGACTGAGCCACCCAGGCACCCCTGTTCAAAACTATTTAATATATGGTTTTGATTCATTAACATTGAACTCGTGGCCAATAGCACTGTAACTCATGCCTGAACAAACCTTATCAGATATATATATCTATAAGATATATATCTGCTATAAGATATCTCACAGCTTTCCTGTACTTAGGAACACTTAGGAATACTTCAGCACTACACCTAAAGGCCATTTTAAGAAGTGAAATCACCAGTAAAAAACATGAAAATGTAGAAACAAAAAAGGACACTCGTTTACAGTATGAGAACTGAAACAAGAAGGCAGAATGTCACCTTGTTTGACCTCAGCTGGGAATGTGGGGTTGCACGACTCAAATTTTTCACCATCCTTTGCATGTCCATGAATGACCAGGATAGATCTGCCAGTATTGGTTTTGGGGTTACAAACAAATTTTAGTGAGTAGAAAAATTTTCAAATACAAAATCTATGAATAATGAGGATCAACTATATTGTGAAGGAAAAAAAAGTCTTACATGGTAAGATGGATGGTGGGAAAGGAGAGAAATCAAAGATTACTCCTAAATCTGGGGCATGTGCACATAGGTGGTCAGTGTGGGGAAAGCCATACTTTCTATTTTAGATAGTTACATTTGCCTTCTAACTATCGGTATCAAGGAGATAGTTGGATATAACATACTGGAGCTTAGAGCTAGATATAAATTTGACAGTTATGAGTATGTTGATGTATTTACAGCTTTGTATCTAATTTTTGAAATATACCGTTAATGCAGAAGGTAAATTTTTACTTGTGAAGTATTTGTGGGCGAACTTCTCTTGCCCCATAAATCAAGTGTGGTGCCCAACACTGATGGATTAAGGGTCCCTCCTACTCACGGATGGTGCTGTGTCATCCCACATGAAGCTAATGTGTCTCATAGACCAGGCACCAACAGGAACTGCTGCTTCCATCTCCCTCCACGGATCTGCGAACCCACGCGGACCCTTTCCAAGATGTCCCATGATCTTGGCAAACTTTCTAGCACCCCATTTCAGAAGGCCCTTGAATCTCTTTGCTTGCAACTTTTTTGTTAGAACCATTCTGTTTTGTTGTAACTTTGTATGAACATATATATATATATATATCCATTAGATTAAGCCAAAATGTGATCCTTGGCAAAAGAAGATTTTGACCAAACTAAAAGAACGGAGAAGAATTGATGTATTAATGCAACTCCAAGCAAAGTTTTTGAAGGTAAGAAAATAATCATATTCCCTTGTAGATAAAATTCTTGCTAAAACCATCCTCAGAAAATTGAATTTTCTTTCCCTTTTAAAGAAAGATTAGCCATGGGTTTTCTATGAAAGCTTTATTTGGAAACTTCTAATCTAATTGCAAAAATTGTATGGCCCTGTTAGTTTTCAGGAGAAAGTAACAATTGTCAAAAGAGCTGCATTTCAGTCCAGCTTTAGCACTAAGGCTCTATGTGATATTGGTCTGATCACACAGCCTCCTTGAGTTTGTTTCCTCATCTGTGAAACAAAAATACTGGATCAAATTATCTTATTTTTATTGTGGTAAAAAGCACATGGCATAAAATTTATCATCGAATCAAGTTAAGTGCACATAGGTGTGTTCAGTATATTCACATTATTATGAAATAGATCCAGAACTTTTTCACCTGGCAAATGGCAACTCTGTACCTATTAAACAACAATTCCCTATTTCCTCCTCCCCACAACCCCTAGAAACCACCATTCTATTATCTGTTTCTGAATATGAGTACCTTTAGAACCTCTTGTAAGTGCACTCATATAGTATTTGTCTTTTTGTAACTGGCTTATTCCACTTAGGGTAATGTCCTCAAGATTAATCCATATGGTAGCATGTGACCAGGTTTCCTCTCCCTTTTGTTTTTCATGAACATTTTATCAGCTTTATTCACAATAGACAAATTCTAGAAACAACCCAGATGTTTTTCAGAGGGTACATGAACTAATTGCGGTACATCTGTACCAGGGAATAGCAGTCAGCTGTAAAAAAGAACAAACTAGTGATATACCCAAAAACCTGGATGAATCTCCAGAGAACCATGTGATTGAAAAAAAGTCAGTCCCATAAAGACGGTATAAGTCCATTTCTACAACACTCTTGAAATGACAAAGTACAGAAATGGAGAACAGATTCGTGGATTGTAAGGGGTAAGGAGAGGCTGATGAAGAAGGGAGAGGAGTGTGGTTATAAAAGAGCAACACGAAGGATCCTTGTGGTGATGCATTTGTTCTATAACTTGATTGTATCAATGTTAATATCCAAGTTCTAATATACTGTACTATGGTTTTGCAAGATGTTGACATTGGGTGAAATGGAGTGAAGAGTACATGGGGTTTCTTTATATTATTTTTCCCTCTTTTCTTAAATCATAGTAAAACACACATAAACATGAAATTTACTGTTTACTGTTTTAACTATTTTTGTTTGTTTCAAGTTTTTATTTAAATTCTTGTTAGTTAACATATAGTGTAATGTTGGTTTCAGAAGTAGAATTCAGTGATTTATCACTTACATGGAACACCCAGTCCTCATCCCAAGTGCCCTCCTTAATGCCCATCACCTGTTTAGCCCATCCGCCCACCCGACACCACCCAACATCCCTCCATCAACCCTCACCACCTCCCTTCCATCAACCTTCCATTTGTTCCCCACTGTTAGGAGTCTCTTATGGTTTGCCTCCCTTTCTTTCTTTTTCCCTTCCCGTATGTTCATCTGTTTTGTTTCTTAAATTTCACATAGGAGTGCAATCATATGGTATTTGTCTTTGACTGACTTACTTTGCTTAGCATGATAAACTCTAGCTCCAGCAATGTCATTGCAAATGTCAAGATTTCATTCTTTTTGATAGCTGAGTAATATTCCAGTGTGTGTGTGTGTGTGTGTGTGTGTGTGTGTGTGTGTGTGTATAATATACACATATATACATACACACACACACACACATACCACATCTTTATACATTCCATCAGTTGATGGTCATTTGGGCTCTTTTCATTATTTTAACTGTTTTTTTCAAAAAGTTTATTTATTTTGAGAAAGAAAGTTCATGATGAGCAAGGAAGGGTCAGAGAGAGAGGGAGAGAGAAAATCCCAAGCAGGCCCTGCACTGTCAACACAGAGCCTGATTTGGGGCTTGATCCCACAAACCATGAGATCATGACCTAAGCTGAAACCAAGAGTTGGATGCTTAACCAACTGAGCTACCCAGGTGCCCTATTTTGACTATTTTTAAGTATACATTTTAGTGGCATTAAGTGCATCCATACTGCTGGGTAATCATCACCACCATCCATCTTCAGAACTCTTCATCTAGCAAACTGAAACTGTAGACCCATTAAACAGTAACTCCTCATTCTCCCCTCCCCCTGTTCCCTGGCAACCACCATTCTAATTTCTGTCTCTTTGAGTTTGACTACTCTAGGTACCATGTATTAGTGAAATAATGCAGTGTTTGTCTTTTTATGACTGGCTTATTTTACCCACCCAGGTTCATCCATGTTGTAGGATATAGCAGAATTTCCTTTCGTTTTAAGGCTGAATAATATTCTCTTGTGTATATCTACCATGTTTTTAAAAATCTATTTATTTGTTGATGGACATCTGGCTTGCTTCCACCTCATGGCTATTATGAATAATGCTGCTATGAACATGGATGTATAAATACCTTTTTGGATACTGCTTTCAGTTCTTTTGGATATAAACCCAGTAGTGGAATTGATGGATCATAAGATAATCTGTTTTAATTTTTTTGAGGAAACTCCATCCTATTTTCCATAGTAGTTGCAGCATTTTACAGTACTACCAACAGTACACAAGAGTTCCAATTTCTCCACATCCACATCAGCACTTGTTACATTCTCTTTCTTTCCCTTTCTTTCTTTCTTTCTTTCTTTCTTTCTTTCTTTCTTTCTTTCTTTCTTTCTTTCTTTCTTTCTCCCTCTCTCTCTCTCTCTTCCTTACTTTTCCTTTTATTCTCTCTCTTTCCTCCCTCCCTCCCTTCCTTCCTTCTTCTCCTCTTTCCCCTCAATGCCCCCCTCCACCCCCCTCCCCCTCCTTCCCCTCCCTTTCCCTCCTTTCCCCATATCCCCCTTCTTCTTCTCCTTCTTCCCTTCCTTCTTGCTATTAGCAATCATAATGGTTATGAGATGATATCTCATTTTGGTTTTGTTTTGTGTTTCTCTGATGATTAGTGATTTTGAGAATCTTTTCATATGCTTATTGGCCATTTGTATATCATATTTAGGAAAATGTCTAGTGAAGTCCTTTGCCTATTTTTAAATTGAGTTATTCAACTTTTTGTTGTTGAGCTGTAGGAGTTCTTCATATATTCTGGATATTAAACTCTTATCAGATATGTAATTTGGAAATACATTCCCTCATTCCATAAGTGACTTTTCACCTGTTAATTGTATCCTTTGATGCATGGATGTTTTAAAGTTTTACATAATCATATCGGTCAATTTTTGCTATTTTTCCTGTGCTTTTGGTTTCGTATCCAAGAAATCATTGCCAAATTCAATGTTATCAAGGTTTTTCCCTGTTTTTGTCTGTTTTATAGTTCTAGGTCTTATGTTTATATCTTTAGTCCATTTTGAGTTAATTTTTTTGTGTATGGTATAAGATAAAGGTTTAACTTCATTATTTTGCATGTGGATATCCAGTTTTCCTAAAACAATTTGTTGAAGAGATTGTCCCTTCTCTGATGAATGATATTGAGATCCTTTGATCATTTGACCATGTAATCAAGGGTTTATTTCTAGGCTTTCTATTCTATTGGTCTGTCTGTTCAATTTATTCCAGTACCACACCATTTTGATTACTATAGCTTTGTAATATGGTTTGAAATCAGACAGTGTGAGTCCTCCAATTTTGTTCTTCCTTTTCAAAATCATGTTGGTGATTTGGAGTCCTTTGAGATTTTATATGAAATTTAAGATGAATTTTTCTACTTATGCAAAAAAATGCCATTGGGATTATGATAGAGACTGGACAAACTGATATTTGAAGTTCCTTGTGATATTAAAATGATTGAAACACCATAGTACATGTATCACTGCAGTAGGAGTTCGGCCTTGGGACTATCATTTGATTCTTTACTTCCAGAAAAGAAGGAACATTTATTCAGTACCTACTATATTCCAGGCATTCTTGCAGCAATCCAGGGAGATACACCCTCAGTGTTCTTGTTAGGACAGAAAAAGAACAGGATTCCATCAGAGCTACAAGCCCAAGTCTGTGTCCTTACAAAGCCTGTGCTTTCCTCACACTAGCCAGATTCCTCTTCTTCCATCTCTTAGCAGCTTCCAAATAGCAAACAGGATTTGTACCCAAAGTGACAGGTGTTCATCTTTTCATTGGTGCCACAACACTTATGGGGGTGCAATCTGCTATTGTGTTTAGAGGGTTGTCACAGAATTTTAAATGAGCTGCCATGTGTATTTGAAAACTTACAATGTTGAATGGATGGACCTACCTAAGGGAATCATGATGTTTGAGTCTGATTTTATTTTTTAACTGAATAAAGCCCCACCTGGGACTT
Source organism: Hyaena hyaena (assembly GCF_003009895.1). NCBI lineage: Eukaryota > Metazoa > Chordata > Mammalia > Carnivora > Hyaenidae > Hyaena > Hyaena hyaena. The sequence goes on from NW_024080756.1 coordinate 3,028,836, forward strand.
CTTTCCTATTTGTGTGTACATGATCCACATTCTTCCTGAGAAGAAAGGAGTAACACTTTTCCCAACCATTCCTTTTCTTCTTGTTCTCTTTGAGATTTCCAGCCCTGAGCGAGTAATGCAAGTGCTCCAAGACCACGCGGCAAAGACAGTCATGCTGGCTGCATCTCATCCAACTTTCGTGGCTTCCCAGAGTTTGCATCAGGACAACTATGACCAAATCTGGGAGAATATTTATAGCAACATCAACCTGTACCAGGTACAACAGGAAGAAATAACCAATATGCCTTTCTGTTCTACTCACCACCTGTGTATATATCTTAGAAATTTACTTTGGTAGTTTTTCAGAGACCCTCCCCCTAAAAGCTTTATTACCACCCAGGTTTATTTTTATATCATAAAAAAAGATTAAATACTAATTTGAAAGAAACATATAAAGAAGTGTAATATAGGATGTTGCTGCAGGACATATACTCAACCAATACATACCAATGCAAAGCTGCACGCTTTAGTGCTTAACCGACTTAGCCACCCGGGAGCCCCTACTCTTTAGTGCTAAACACCAAAGACAGTTAGACAGTTGTTAAATATTGTGTGTGTTTTAGAGGCAAAGTGGTGCCCCCAGGATTGATTCTTTTTTGGAAAAGCCTCTGGAAGGAGGAGGAAATCAAGTTTGGGCTTAACGGAATCGTGGGGCTCAGGGAAGTGGTGCTGGAGAGGAGACACTGTGTGTGGAGTGTTCAAGTCCAGTTTGGCTGAGTGAAAGATTCATGTGGAAATATAGGGAAGAGAAGTATTTTTAAGGGTGAGGAGAGAGTAGGTTTCGAATGCCTCTAAATTTCAGACCAAGGAATTTGTGCTTTATCCTGTAAGGGAAGTGATATATACAAAGCTGTATTTGGTAGGAAGGTTAATATAGTAGCAGGTGTTAGTTGGATGGGAAGAGGGAGAGATTGGAGGCAGAGAAGCCAGCTAGATAGCTACTACATAAGATGGGCCCAAAGCTTGGCAATGAGGGGGGCAGTTTCTACACAAAGCTATTGGATATTTGTCTTCATGGTGGTTCTATATAATTTTTGAATAATCTGCTATTATTTATCTGTTGCTCTGAGAGAAGAGTTTTGTTTCCTTTGCTTATTTAAGATGAGATGACTCAACATGTTTATCATCTGAAAGGAATGAGCAGTGAAGAAGAAGAGATGGAAGATGTGAATGGGTAAATCTGAGAAAAAGACGACACTGGAGAAAGAGGAGGGAATGGGATGAAGAAACCAGTTGAGGAGTAATTTTGAGAAAGAAAGAATGGTACCACTTCCCCCGAAGTTAATGAGATATATAGCATTGTCAGGTGCCAAAAAATAAGATGTGGTAGTTTGTAAATGGCCCTAGCTGTCTCCGGGAGAGAGAGAAGAAGGGGAGGAAGGTCTGCATTAGTGAGGTGGGAGGTGAAAGTGACAGGTGAGGAGGTGTATCGCTGCAGGGAAAGCCACAGGGCCACCAGTGACAAAAGAATATAAGGATGGCCATGTAGCTAGCGGGACCATTTGAAGTAAAAGGGCATGAATTTGTCATAGGCCCAATCTGCATAATAAAACTATTATTTTCACCCCTAAAGATTAATTGTAGAGTAACTAAAAATTATACTTAAAGTTGAAGGTTTGGAGAAGTTTAGTAGAATGCTAGAGAGAGCGTTGTCATGGTCCATCATCTCAGGCTGGGTATAGAGAAACCGAAACTTGATCTGAGTTACAGATTAGCTGGAGGCAAACCCATATGTGCATGTATGTGTACACACACACACACACACCGCAACTTCTATTAACTTTTCAATCTGTTTATATAAGGATCTAGAGAACCTAATTAAAAAATGAATTGGCTTGGCCACACAGAGATCAGGAATGGATACAGCCTATCATGGCATGGATCTCCTTGGCCCCTGAATTCCCTAGTAGGGCATGACTACCAGCGACACTCCTTAGCCAGCATCCCATCAGAACTGAGGAAATAACGATATTTTTCCTATTCCATTGCCATCTCATACTGAGCTATATGTCACCATGCATAAAGACCTTATACTAACAAGAGGACATTAATAGACATCCAGCTCTTTTGTTTCTTGAACCAAGCTTAAAGGAAAGGAGGTAGGGAGTGGGAAAGAAATGAGGGGGTGAAGGCAAAGTCAGCCCAGGTATCTCTGAATAAGACCCCTGCTCCTAGGATCCTGGACAATCTACCTCTTGATGCTGATATAATCCTCCTTTACCTGAAATTCTGGTATTAGTATTTGAGGGCCATTAGCACAAATCAGCTTTTCTCCTTGACTGTGAGAATAGGGACAATTAAATTCCTGGGGGCCAGATGAGGGTGAAAAGAGGTGAATATGAGTAAGGGAGTGGTAGGAGGCAAAGGGAGAGGGAGTCAGAGGCAAAGAGCTTCGTGTTTGAAGTCATGGAGAATGGTCCAGGGCCCGGCTGGACCAGCAGGCCTGTGGGTATTCAGGGGACAAAGGAGTTTAACAGGGAAAAGTAGAAGGTGCATGGTGAGAGCAGGAGATGATAGCTCAGGTAAATATTGAAAGGCAGAAAACACTAAGAGGTGCCCAGCCACATAGAGGAGAGAACTCACACTTCCTGTCATTCTCTGGTGCTGCTTCCCTCCATTTGCAGATGAGGTAGAAAGTCAAGCAGAGTAGGATGAAATGCAGTCTCTGCTTTCACCCAAGTCTCTTGTGAATGCAGTTGCCTAGTGTTGAATAGAAGGGGGGAGAAAAAGAAAAGAAAGAAACCCACTTCCTCTGGCTATTTACTGACTTATAAATGTTGTTCTTGGAATTGGCCAAAGGGAGAAAAATGTGAGTACCTCTCTTCAAGTTGATTTATGGTAAATAGACCCTAAAGAGACTTAGAATACCTATAGATTTTAGAGGTGGATCCTGAGGGGAGCTGTATAACACACACGGATTAACCTGCATATTAGTGTTACGCAGGTTTCTCATTCATTCATCCATTCAGTGATTATTACATGGATGCTACCTTTGGGCCAGGAATTGTGCTGCTCAGGGAATGAAACATGCAATAGACAAGTGAACAAAAAAGTAAATCTACATCTCTATGAAGAAAACCACAGGAAGAGGAGGCAGCGGGGTAGAGAGGAGCACCCTCAGAATGATCAACCAAGCTCTTTCAGAGTTGGAGACATCTGAGCTGAAAGCTGGTGAATGAGATAGAGTCAGCCATGCTGGAGAAGAGCTTTCCAAGTAGAGAACAGAAAATAGCATGGTGTTTGAGAAAGGAAATTCTGATGCAACGATCAACAGTTTTCTACTTTTCCTTCACCGTGTCCTGTGGGTCTTATTTTGTGACTTCCTCGGGTATTTCTGCTTTGGTCAAGAGTCACTTTATACAGTATCAGGGCACCAATAGTAGCGTGTTGCCATTCTGAACATTGAATCCTAGTCAGATGAGATGAGGATGAAGTAGAAGGTGGCAGCTGGGAGGAGTCACAGGAATGTGGTTATGAATCTTAAAGCTCTGTTACTATTTTGCAAGCATGTAGCAGTCAAGTATGAATTTTAGCATCTATATGCTGGTCAGCATTCTGACTCTGAAGTTGGCAAGTGATAATCAATAGCCCATGAAAAATGACTTTCTTAAGTGCCTTCTGCATGAAGGAAAGCAAACCTCATAGGATTGTCCATTTTAACAGCTCTGAAGGAATATAATCACTAATTATAGCACAACTTCAGAACAGTTTTCGATCAATTTTCCGTGAACATTATTCACCAGCAGCCTTTCCTTAGGGAGTTTTTTTTTTTTTTAAGATAATAAATGTTTTATTTTAGAGTAGTTTTACATTTACATAAAAGTTGAAAAGATAGTATAAAGAGTTCCCAGGAGCCCCCTGTCCAGTTTCTCCTATTATTAACGTTAATCTTATATTACTTTGTCACACCTAAGGAACTAGCATTGGTATATCGCTGATATCTAAACTAAACCATATTCGTAGTTCACTAGTTTTTTCATGAATGTCCTCTGTGTACTCCAGGGCACCACATTATCTTTAAGTGTCACATTTGCCAGTCTCCACAGGTCTGTGTCCATTTCTCAGTCTTTCCTTGTTTACCACGACCTGGACAGTCTTTAGTAGTACTGGCCAGGCAACCTATAGAATGCTCCCTAATTTGAATTTGTCTGATGATTTTCTCATGATTATACTGCGGTTATAGGTTTGGAGGAAGAACAGCTCAGACGTGAAGTGCCTTTCTCATCACATCATATCTGGGGCAGATGCTATCAACCTGATTTGTCACTGTGGATGTTACTCTTGTTCATGTGGTTAAGCTAGTGGCGTTTGCTAGGTTTTTCCACTGCAAAGTTACCATTTTTCTCCTTAAGAAGTTGTTAGAAATTAATTTTAAACTACAGAAATAATAAATAAATGTCTCCTCCTAGTCAAAAATGGAAACATCACTGAGAAGTTAATGCTTCAACTTTAGCTAATGGGAACTCTAATACTAGCCCCTATTCTGCTTCCTCAGAGGTAAACATGATTATTGGCTTCAAGCCTTTTCAATGCATTTACATTTAAACTTATGTCCTCATTTTATATATATATATATTTATATATTTATTTATATATTTATATATATATATTTATAAATATATAAATATATAAATATATATTTATATAAATATTTATATATTTATTTATATATATATTTATAAATATATAAATATATATTTATATATATATTTATAAATATATAAATATATATTTATATATATATTTAGTTTTTTATATAAATAACCTATCATTGGAGGGCCTAGGGGACTCAGTTGGTTAAGTGTCCAACTCATGATTTTGGCTCAGGTCTTGATCTCAAGTTTCATGAAATCAAGCCCTACATCCGGCTCTGGGCTGACTTGGGATTCTAAATAAATAAATAAATAAATAAATAAATACATAAATACATAAATACGTAAATAAGTAAATAAATAAAAATAAACTTTAAAAAATTGTTTAAATGATCTGTCATACTCTGTGGATATCTTTGTGCAATCTGCTCTTTTTTGCCCAACAATATGTCTTAGAGATCTGTCTCTTGCTCTTTTTAATGGCTGCACTATATTTCTATTATATACTAGAGATCACACAGACACCTCCCTGTGGATACGGGCTACCATTTTTTATTTCATTAGAAACCATTCCTGCTGAACTTTCTTGTCCATGCCTCCTTCTGCACATCTTTAGACTGGATATTTAGAAGTGGATTTCCTGGGTCACAGAATGTGCCCATGCAAAATTTTCTGTAAAGGGGTATATCATTTTTCTTCCAACCAGCAACTTATGAGAGAACCTGCTTTTCCACATCCATTTTAACAATGAATATGTTTGTCTGAACATCTATAATATTTGTGGTGTTTCTATCACAGTTTGAACTGGCCTTTTATTTAGAATCAGCATGGAAGACTGATACACAATTCTATTTTCAGGTTTACTTAAAGATCTGGGTTTAGGAGATAAAGAAAAAAAATACCAAATCTTCTTATAATTATTAATTGAAGATAATTATAACTAGAAAGAGATAATTTAGGTCCAATGGACTGCATTTTTTAAATATCCTTTTGAAAAAACTTAGAAATAATATAACTGTAGTTCTAACCAGGAGTAGGAGTAGACTAGACTAAGTAGCCCTGTGTGGGTCTTCCCAAACCTCCCAAACTCTTGTATTATATCAAGTTACTTGTATCCAGTGCTATTCCCCAAGAAAATACCTGTTTACTCAAATGGTTATTTATGTACAGACCTTAAATACTACTATTGACCATCATGTTACTTTTTTTTATTTATATGTAGGTTAGTTAGCATATAGTGCAATAATGATTTGAGGAATAGAATCCAGTGATTCATCCCCTACATATAACACCCAGTGCTCATCCCAACAAGGGTCCTCCTTAATGCCCCTTACCCATTTAGCCCATCCCCACCCACCTCCCCTTCAGCAACCCTCAGTTTGTTCTCTATATTTAAGAGTCTCTTAGACCATCACATTTCTAAAGATACGGTTTAAACTGGTCACTGTTCTTTAACTTTATGGAGTGCTGAAGTGGCAGAAAACACGAGATCCTTTGCCTCTTCTTTTGCGTCTTCTCACTGGCCACACCAAGGAGAGGAGAAGGGGACAGCTGTTTTTTCCTGTCTGTGTCACTGTTCCCCTACATTCCCAGAGATATAATGGGTACACGGTGTGCCCTCACAAAAGTGCTATTGTATACAGTAGCTCCAGTGTGCAAGAAGTTTAGGGAAACACAAAACACTTCTGGTTTACCTCAACAATTCAATAAAACATTTTAAAAACAAACATTTTCTGTTGACAATAATTACATGTATTCATCATAAAAATTTTGGGAAATATAGAAAAGTTCACGGAAGAAAATAAAAATCAGCCATTATTTTACCACCCAAATATAACAATAGTATTGTTAACATTTGGTATACATATATCCCTCTAGTCTTTTTATTCTGTAGATATACACAAAGAAGTTGTAGGCACAATTAGGAGGTGGGAAATACATAATAGATGTATTGTCCCTCTAATTATTACCCCTTCCACTCCCACTCCACTCCCCCTGCCAATTTCCCAGAAGAAAATGAGATTTGCAATCAGTGGAAGTCTTAGAACTGTCCAAACACACGAACTCAGCCATGCTGGCAAAGACCCAGCCACCAGGGAGAGTAAATGTCAAAGGATTTACCTACCTAGGAAGAGAGTACAAACACAGGTGGTATTGCCATTCTGGTTTCTGGTCAGTCCTGCTGCTTACCTGCTCTGTGTCCAGCCTTCTTAGGGAAATACACTCATGCACCTTTGGTATTTCTTAAGCAGTTTACCTCTGTTGCCTGTGGTTGTTCTCTTTTTCTGGTGGGTGCTGGGCCTTCTCCCTTTACTCACCCTACCCTGTTGTGCCCTCATCCTTTCTTCTTGGCAGTCTGCTGGTCCTTTGTGGCTTGCTCAGTCATTCCTTCAAAGTGTCTTTCACTGTAACTTGATGTCACTTTCTGTTCCTTCCTGTGTAATTCTGGGTAATTTTAGAAGCAGCTGAAAAAGTCACCATCCCATCAGAGAAAGACTGTGGTTCCGAGCCTGCCCTCTGGAGCTATGCCCGGCAATGCAGAACTCAACACAAGAGTGCATTGGGCTGGGAGGCAAAGCTCTCTGGTAGAGCCCCTCGGACCCCAACTTCTGGGCCAAATAGAAACTGTCAAAATTCAACTTCCTCGTAGAGTACACGCTTTCCCACAGATTTTCTTAAAATAACAGAGATTCTCTTAATTTGGGGGAAATGATCTTGTGTTTTTGTATTAAGGAACAGGGGGACACCATGTCACTTCGTAGGGCCTTTTCCATTCCTAGGGTTGTGGGATGTTTACACAGAAATACACCGATGTGCATACTTGCCCAAAGCAGGCAGGAGCTAACTACCCACAGGCAGATACTTAATGATACTCAGTTAGACCATTTTCTTTCTCACCAATTCTTCCTAATATCCCTGCTCCAAATTTTCTTCTCCACTGCCTGTCATAAAGACCATTGTGTATCCTTAGAGTCTTGCATACTGTATTAGTTAAAATTATATTTGGCTGTTGGTCACACAACATAAGAGAAGATTAAAGGAGATGGGAATTTCTTTCTCTTTCCCTCATATTAACATCCAGGGGTAGGAAGTACAGAGACAGTGTGATGACTGCTCCATGGAGTCCTCAGGGACCCATGCTCCTCTGTCCTGGAGTTCCAACAAATGTGGCCTCCACATTCAAGATCAACCACTAGTGTGAGATGGAGCTCCAGCTGTCACATTCATATGTAAGCAGCAGGATGGACACTCTGGGTGACGAGGCTGCCACTTTAGGGAAATTCCCAGAAGCTGCCACATGACATTTTCACTCTCATCCCATTGGCCAGAGCTTAGTCACATAGCTACACCTTGCTGCAAAAGAGGCTTGGAAGCATCATCTCCATCTAGGTGGCCATGTGCCAAGATAAATATTTAATTACCATAGGAAGAGAAGAAAGCGGATATTGGGGAACAACCAGCAGTCTCTGTCATACGGACTTACTGGAATTCCAAGAACTATTAGAATGTAAATAACCCAAAGAGTGGGGTTCCAACCTAACTCATTGCCACACTGTGTGTTTGTGGGAATTGGCACCACTACAATAAAGCATATTTTATGAGAATGGGGTTTATGCCCAGGGGCAGGCAGAGAGGACAGCTAAGAAAGGGGCTGCCAAGAGGACCAATGGCATGATCATTCATCGATCTCACCTTCTTCACAGTTTTTCCTAGGGCCCTGTGTGTGTGACCTCACCCTGCTCGACATCAGGAAAAATGCCTATAAGAAATAAGTATAAACCACGAATTCTGTGATAGATCCTTCAGGGCTAAGTGACTACTGCAGTCCATGGCCAGCATGTAATCGAGCACCTATCAAGTGCTAGTCACCAAGAGTTAATTCTCACAGCAGCTTATTTTGTATCATTATGCCATTTTACAAATGTGAAAACAGGATCAAGACTTTAAATAACTAAATCATATAGGTCAAAAGAAAAAAGAGATGTTTAATCCACTGATCTCTCTCAGCCTGGAACAAGAGGCGTTCACGGTTTCAAGCATCTACCAATGTGTGTATCGACTTTTCATAAGTGAATCGTGTAAAAGGTGCATGTGGGATGGCAGTTTCTAAAAGTTGTGAAGAGTTTTGTAAAACAGAGACTAAATAATAATAAAAACAGTGCCTTCAAATTTATTTTGGAAATCCAGATTTTCATATGTCACATTGCAATGGACCAAGATGCTTTTCTGTTTGCTCATCTAAATATGCCTTGGCAATGAGAAAGAATGAAATCTGGCCATGTGTAGCAACATGGATGGAACTCGAGGGTGTTATGCTGAGCGAAATAAGTCAGGCAGAGAAGGACAGATACCATTTGTTTTCACGTATAGGTGGATTAGGAGGAACTTAACGGAGGACCATAGGGGAGGAGAAGGGGAAAAAATAGTTGGGGAAAGGGAGGGAGGCAAACCATGAGAGACTCTTGAATGCTGAGAACAAACTGAGGGCTGATGGGGATGGGGGGAAGGGGAAGGGGGTGATGGGCATGGAGGAGGGCACTTGTTGGGATGAGCACTGGGTGTTATATGGAAACCAACTTGACAATAAACTATTTAAGGAAAAAATTTAAAAAAAATAATTACTTGCAAACTTTAAAAATAAATAAAATAAAATAAATATTCCTTGGATCATGGGATTTAATTTTGTGGTGAAGCAGCTGTGATTTTTGTTAATAGTGTTGCAAATGTTTATGTCATTCAACTGATGCTACTTTTTTGACAGAATGAAAATATGAAGGAGGATGACCTTTCGATGGAACAAAATGAAAATGACCCAGCACAAATAAGTCTCTGCCAGCATGCTGATAAGCCTGTCAAGCAGAAAAAAGAGAAAGGGTAAAATTAAATCGTTTTACTAAGGACTGAAGGAAATGGATTAAACACTGTGGGGAAAATTGAGTCACTGATTAATAGGTAGGTTACATGTTAACTCGAAAATATTTGAAGCTGAAATAAAAGCAAGGCTGTTAAAGCAGGTCAGACAACTAAATTAATGTTTCACCCTAGGTAGGACTGGGTTTTTAACAAGAGCGATTGCTAAGAGAAATTTTTCTATATTTATACATACAGAGTAATTATTTTTCTTCTAGTTCCTTTTTAAAGAGTAGCTACTGTGAAACTCCCTTAAGTTAAATAAAATGACTTCAGTTTGGTGTAGATGAATTTTCCGAACTACTTTGAGGTGGAAAGCATTAATTCTGTTTTTCCTTCCTGCTGAAGATACAGCTATGCAATGGCCCTGCAACTGCTCGGCTTAGACGATGAGACTGGGCCCAGTGATAGGGGTCCTATCCTGACAAGGGGGACCTACCTGTCCTTTCTGTATCTGCGCCACCTACGAATCAGGGAGCTGCAGGTACGTGGATGGCCTGGCACACTGGCTTCAGGTATCCCAATGTTGGGATGTCTCCCAAGGCGGCTTTCCTGCTCTTCCCAGGAGCAATGCATTTTTTAAAATGTTTTTTTATTTACTTCTGAGAGAGAGAGAGAGACAGCGTGAGCAAGGGAGGGTCAGAGAGAGAGGAAGACAGAATCTGAAGCAGGCTCCAGGCTCTGAGCTAGCTGTCAGCACAGAGCCCGACGCGGGGCTCGAACCCACGAACCGCGAGATCATGACCTGAGCTGAAGTCGGACGCCCAACCGACTGAGCCACCCAGGTGTCCTAGGAGCAATGCATTTTTACACTTTGTTCTTTGTCTGGATTCTTCCGCAAAAGCAGGCCATTCTGGGAGCGGTGTATTTCTCTCTCAGCAGTAGGGATGACCTGCCAACCCCACTTAGTTTCACTCTGTTGTGTGGGGCTAGCAAAGGGCAGGGGCCTGACCTGGTGTTTCTTTGTTTCAGCGCGTCTGTTTAGGAATTCTGAACTATTTCAGATCCATCGAGCGAACATTGACAATCAACACTTCAGGCCTTACCATGGTTGCAGGGAGCCTGGTCCCCACCATAGAGGACAGTTCCTGGGTCAACATGACAAAAGGAGGCTTGGGCATCTTGCAAGGCCTAGGAGCTCACCACTATGTCCATGGGACATCTGCTGAGCACAGGGTGAGGTCAAGATTCTGAGATTTTTTTCCCTCCCTTGATTATCCTGTCTCCTAAGCTCCTTTCTTCTTACATTGCACCTGGAATCAGTTAACATGATGGAGTAACAGGTGGGGGGTTCTTAGGGATACTTTTTTTTTTTTAATTTAATATTTATTAATTAAAATAAAAGTTAATGTTTTTTATGTTCTTAAGTTTTTTAAGTTTTAATATAATTTATTATCAAATTGGCTAACATACAGTGTGTACAGTGTGCTCTTGGTTTTGGGGGTAGATTACCATGGTTCATCACTTACGTACAACACCCAGTGCTTATCCCAACAAGTGCCCTCCTCCATGCCCATCACCCATTTTCCCCTCTCCCCCACTCCCCCATCAACCTTCAGTTTGTTGTCTGTAAAATGTAATGTTTTTTAATGTTTCTTTATTTTGAGAGAGAGAGACAGAGTGAGAGTGGGAGAGGGGCAGAGAGAGGGGGAGACACAGAATCTGAAGCAGGCTCCAGGCTCTGAGCTGTCAGCACAGAGCCTGAAGCAGGGTTCAAACCCATGAACCATGAAATGATGATCTGAGTGGAAGTCAGATGCTTAACCAACTGAGCCACCCAGGTGCCCCAGGGAGACAGCTTTTTAGAAAAATACTCCCTTGAGAGTAGGCAGAGAGCACTAAAAGCAGCCCTGAAGGCCACCTGAGGAAGGAAGGCATTTCAGCTGCTGGTTTGTTGACTGTATAGTGAGCAGAGCATGAGGAGACCTTTCTGTTATTCTAGCCTAAGAACCACATGTCTTTACAGAGATGCTCTCTTAAGACCCTCTTGACATTGTCAGAGGTACCCTTCTGCCTCTTTCCTGTTTTCCAAGCCCCAAGTGAAAATATAGATTAGAAAGCAAAGGTAGAAATAAATTTGAAAGAGCTGAACGATTAAATATCGTTTATCCCTGTAAAAGCGTGTTTGCCCTTTGGTGCTTTTAATATCTCTTGAGTATATTTTTCTATAGTGCACAAAATTCATATCAACCCCCTTTCTTTAGGAATAAAGTTAAAAGTGCCTACAGTTTCTTGGAATATGGTAGACACTCTTCCAGTATTTATATCTCAGTCTCTAGAAAGTTTATTCCTGAAGGTAGGATTTAATAGGAACTTAATCTTCTTAAAAATAGCTTGACAAATGTGAAAAAAATCTATTCATCTGCCAAACAAGTTGAATTTTAAGCTCATATGACCCCTGACTTAATGCTTGTCATGTTTGTAAGGCTGAGGAATCTTATTATCAGCTGTCTTCCATAGGCAGTCTAGAGTAGCACTGTCCAATAGAAATACAACACAAGCCACGTATATAGTTGATAATATTCACATTTTAAAAGTATAAAGAGGGGCGCCTTGGTGGCTCAGTCAGTTGAGCTACTGACTCTAGATTTCGGCTCAGGTCATGATCTCATAGTTCCTAAATTCAAGGCCCTCATTGGACGCCACCACACTGACAGTGTGGAGCCTACTTGGGATTCTCTCTCTCTCTCTCTCTCTCTCTCTCTCTCTCTCCTCCTCTCTTTTTGCCCCTCCTGTGCACTCTCTCTTTCTCTCTCTCAAAATAAATAAATAAATAAACTGGGGACTCCTGGGTGGCTCAGTCAGTTAAGCATCCAACTCTTGGTTTTGGCTCAGGTCATGATCTCATGCTTCATGAGTTTGAGCCCTGAATCAGGCTCTGTGCTGACAGTGCAGAACCTGCTTGGGATTCTCTCTCCTTCTCTCTGCCCCTCCCCGCTCCCAAAATAAATAAATCCACTTTTTTTTTTAACATTTTATTTATTTCTGAGAGACAGTGAGAGGAGGGGAGGGTCTGAGAGAGAGGGAGGCACAGAATCTGAAACAGGCTCCAGGCTCTAAACTAGCCGTCAGCACAGAGCCCGATGTGGGGCTTGAACCCACGAACTGTGAGGTCACGACCTGAGCTGAAGTCGGATGCTTAACCGACTGAGCCACCCAGGTGCCCCTATAAATACACTTTAAATAAATAAATAAACTTTAAAAAATAAAAAATAAATGCATACATATGAAATTAACTTTAATCATATAATCTATTTAACCCAATATATCCAACATATTATCATTTTAACATATAATCGATATAAAGAAATAATTGATGAGATACCATACATTTTTTTAAATGTTTATTTATTTTTGAAAGAGAGATGCACACACAATGCAAGCAGGGGAGAGGAAAAGAGAGGGAGACACAGAATCTGAAGCAGGCTCCAGATTCCAAGCTGTCAGCACAGATCCTGACATGGAGCTCAAACTCATGAACCGCAAGATCATGACCTGAGCCGAAGTTGGATGCTTAACCAACTGAGCCATCCAGTACACCCCTAATGTACATTTTTTAGACGAAGTCTTCAAAATGTTGTGTTTACCTTATATATACAGCACATCTCCACTCAGACAAATCACATTTCAAGTGCTCAATAGCCACATGTGGTTAGAGGCTACTGTATTGCACAGTAGAACAGCTGTAGATATTGAAAAACATTTTATTTTCCCCTCCAGTCACCTAGGGTCCAGGCTTCACTCAGTATATAGGAAACTTTTCTTTTTGGTCTCCTTCACTAACAAGTATCATCCCCCATCCCCTCCTCATATACATTTTTACCCCTCTGCCCCTCTCACTTCATCCTAGCTCATAATTAGTCAAGTCCAGTAAGTATGTCCCTCAGTGGAGCTAGAGGGCAGGGTAAGATGCTTCTGAAACAAACACACCTATAAAGCAAATACATCTCTCTCTTGCTAATATTGAGCCAACCTCATACTACAGATGTGCTGTTATTTGCTAATAGATTAAAAAAATTTTTTTTCTTACCACTGAGTTCTCTTCCAGTTTGTTTCTTCTGGGATGGGGCTTGGGGGTAGACGTGAAGGAAGGGAGGAGAAACAAATCCTATCCTGCCCCATCAATGGTAGAAGGAGCTTCTCAAGGGTGTACAGTATTATTATTCTCAGCTCTCATAAATGACAGCAATAACAGCTCCCTTAGAAGCTGCCAGAAGCTGTTGCTATAGTGTGAGAAACTCCAGGAGGTGGCCTTCTTTCAGAGACTTTAATAGGACCTTGTGGTTTAGCTCTCTGTGTGTGGCCTCGTCAACATTTAAACTAGAATGTCCAAGCCTAACTTTGTGATTCCTTCCCCTGTAGGGGATGGGAGGTACAGATGCTAATTTGTTGGGGGTGATCTCATAAGGCCCAGGGCCAAGACTGGGACCAAGATCATTGGACTTACCAGCCAGGGGAGCTGACACTGGAGAAGCCCCTGAGATGGAGATCTCTGCCCTGGATGGAGGAAAATCTTGGGCTAGCATTTATAAGTGGTCACTCTATGACAATACCAGAAAAGGAAAGCACCTACCACCCATCATGGGCACTTTATGCATTTACTTTAAGCATGTGGCAGAGTAGAAGGAGCCCTCAAATGAGACATAACAGGCTTTTCCTACATGTCTGACCTTGAGCAAGTCTCTTTTGACATGGAGGCCTGACGTCCCATGGCATGTTCAGGATCTGCCTGGACCTGGGAGGCTAGCAGCAGAGGCTGTTAGGAGTAAGTAGAGGGAGATGAGACTGCAGAAAAAAATCAAGCCAGACCATTAAAGGCGAGGCACTCTTTAGGATAGGAATTAATTCCAAGGTTGGTGGTGAGTAGAGAATTTTAAATAAGACAATGGCCCTCTTCATTGCTTTGTAAGTTTCTTCCAAATCATTGCCCAAATGTAATCATGTTCATTTCCTTGTCTGAAATCCTTCATGAGTATCCTGTTTCTCCTGAGATAAAGTTCAGCCTCCTAGATGTAGTTTTCAGGCTGGGCACAACCTGGCCCTGCCAACCTCTTGGGCCTCATGTCCCTCCACTGTCTCCATACTTCCATTCTTATGAATCTGGGCCTGGCCCTCTTTTCAATGGGTAGAGCTGTTCATGCCTCTGAGCCTTGCACATATTGGCCCTTCTGTCCTTTACTTTCTCTTTTCCTGATAAGTACCTACCCTATCCAAGAGTCCATTCAAATAACACCTCTCTGGAAGCCTTCCTTGTATCTCCGTGCAAAGCTGCACGGTTCTCCCCATGACTTGTCTAACTCCATTATAGCACTCAGCTCATTCATTCCTTCATACACTCGCTCATTCATTCCACAAATGTTCTGATCAGTAAATTTACTAGGCACTGATGATACAGCAATAACCAAAACTGGCACAAATCCCTGTCACCATGGAACTCTTTAGTGGAAAGAGAAAGGCATTAAACAAATAAGTGACATATATAAAATATCAGATGATTTGGCACCAAAGCTTCCTCAGACTTCCTAGTGCCTTGCAGTTGGGGCCTAGTGATGAGCTTTGGCCAGTGGGCTGTGAGTAGAAATGATGTCACTTCCAGACCAAAGCTTTTTGGTTTTTATTTTAATGTTTTTTTTTTAATTTTATTTCTAAGAGAGAGAGAGACCGCATGAGCAGGGAAGGGTCAGAGAGGGAGATACAGAATCCGAAGCAGGCTTGAGGCTCTGAGCTAGCCATCAGCAGAGAGTGCGACACAGGGCTCGAACCCACGAACCGTGAGATCATAACCTGCACCGAAGTCGGATGCTTAACTGACTGACCCACCCAGGTGCCCCTAGACCAAAGTGTTTAAGAACTGGTCCTTGACTTTTGAGCTCTCTTCACTTGCTGCAGCCAGTGGAA
This sequence comes from Hyaena hyaena, assembly GCF_003009895.1. Lineage (NCBI taxonomy): Eukaryota > Metazoa > Chordata > Mammalia > Carnivora > Hyaenidae > Hyaena > Hyaena hyaena. The sequence continues at coordinate 3,044,276 of NW_024080756.1, forward strand.
GGTGCATGTTGAGCTACAAAATAGAAACATCCTAGATCGCTGGGTGACTGTTGGAAGATGGCTGCCTAGCAAGCAACATGTCCTGCAGTGGGCTCTGCATGAGTGAAAAATTAATTTTGACTGTAGGTCACTGAACTTTGGAGTTATAACAGAATAACCTAGCCTTTGTATACTAGTAAAGATGGTGATAGGCACTATGGAGAAAAATTAAAAAGGAAAGGGTGATAGAGGTGGAGGCTGGTGATAGGATGTTTCAGTTGTAAGTAGGGTGGTCAGGGAAGGCCATACTAAGAAGGTACTATCTGAGTAAAGACCTGAAGGAAATCAGGAAGCAAATCACAGGACTGACTGGAAGAAGAGTGACAGGCAGGGGAAAGCTAATGCAAAAGTCCTGAGGCAGAACCGAGTATAGCATTGTCGTAGGAACAATAAGGAGTTCAGCGCACTTCAAATGAATGAGGGGGAAATTGGCAGAAATTATGGTAGGAAGATTGGAGGGGCGGGGAATAGGTTGTGTAGGGCCTTATGGACCATTGCAAGGACTCTGACTTTGAGTGAGAAGGGGAGCCACTAGAGAGTTTCGAGCAGAACAGTGGTGTTATTTGATTTACAATTTAACATCCATGCTGCTGTACTGGGAATGGACTGAAGATACTGTAGGGCTAAAGTAGACTAGTTAGGAGATTATTGCATTAATCAAACTAGAGCCAATGTGTCTGAGAAGACAGCATGGTGAGAAATGGTCAGATTCTGGACGTATTTTGAAAGTACAGCCAGTATGAGTTCCAGGAAGATAGGAAGTGGGATATGGAAAGAGAGAAATCAAGATCAATTCCAAAATTTTGGCCTCAGAATCTGGAAGTTTGGAGATGCCATCATCTGAGATATGATTAGAATAGGTTTGTTGGGAAGATCAGGATCTCAGCTTAGGATATAGAAATTTTGAGATGCTTATTAGTTGTTTAGGTGGCAAAAGGAAACAGAGAGTTGGACATATATTTCATATAGTATACTTCTAATAAACATTTATTGGGCAGAAGAAAGTCTCTGTTCGTTAACAAAATGGTTGTGACATCACAAAAAGACAATGTACCTAAAATTGCAAAGTGTATCATGCTGTTCAAATGAAGAACAATTTGCTACAATAATATTATACTTATCAAGGGAAACAGAGAATAGATTTTCAAGTTTTCTTTTAAAAATATTTGATGGATTGTAGCCAATGGATTGAGTCATGCATCTAACAATTTTTGGTGAAATTCTTATACTGGGCCATTATTATCTGCAATCAATGTAAAGATTATCTAGAAAAAAGTAAGCTGGTCAGAGAAATATTGTCTAATTGCCAAAAGGCCTAAAACTCATATTAACGAGTGATGGCAAAAACCAGTGGAATGAAGAGAATGAATGATGGGCCACCAATTCTACTATATTTACTATATATTCAAATAGTTATCTTGGCATCAGTTAATTTGCAGTCTTAGAAACATATGAATCTTTCCAAAGATCAGATTATTTCTTACCCAAACAGATAGTTATTGCCTTCCCCTTCCTGCCACTCCTCTAAGCATAATATTGAAGGACTAACTGTCTAGACCACAGAAACTTTAGAAGGGGGAGCCTTCCACATAGTTGTGGAAGAAATTAGAAAGGAAATATGATAATGGCTGAGACATAACCCTGCATGAAGTAATTTGTCTGTCTAGTCTTCAAAATTCATCTCCTATGGACAAAGCACATATTTCAGAGACAGAAACTGAGGGAAGAAAAGAGAAGGAATATGTAAGTCTATGTAGAGGGACTGAACAATGAGGCGCTGCTGAAGAGAATGGGGGGGGGAAGGCCATTTAAATAGACAGCGGTAGTACAGTCAGCATCTTGACACTGCCATGCTTTCCATCAGCTTCAGAAAGTCAGTCTCGAAGCTGTTTCTTTAGTCGTATAAAATTCCCTTGCACAAGAATATTGGGAAAGGTTTTCTCTGATAAAGTAGATAAAGGGTTCCACACTAAGTTGTCCTTTTTCTCCTCAGAGGAAAGCCCAGTTTGCATAACAGGTGATAGGAGCTAAAATGCAAACAATAGAAGCCAACATACTAGCTTATAAATCTAAGCAAACTGTGTAATTTTTACATGTGATGTAAAATTTTACATGTGATGTCATTTTCTCAGAGTGTTTTGTTTTTCATTGGTGCTTATAATTTTGTAAAAAACAATACTTTCAGTTTGAGAACTCCTAGTCAAAGGAGTCTCCTAATTATTAAAAAGTTGTATGCCTAGGTGTGCGCCTGTGTGGCTCAGTTGGTTAAGCATCTGACTTCAGCTCAGGTCATGATCTCACAGTTTGTGAGTTCGAGCCCTGTGTTGGGCTCTGCACTGACAGTGTGAGCCCGCTTTGAATTCCCCATCCCCGGCCCTTTCTCTGCCTCTCCCCAACTTGCTCTCTTTCTCTCTCAAAAATAAAATAAAGTTTTTTTTAAAAAGTTGTATGCCTAAAGAATAGCAAAAAGGAGAAATTAGAACCCTTGTGAAATGTTGGTGGGAACGTAAGTGGTGCAGCCACCATTTACAGAGGAACAGCATAGTTCTTCAAAAACTTAAAGATAGAATTAGCCTATGGTCCAGCAATTCGACTTCTGGTCCAGCACTGAAAGCAGGGATTCAAAGAGATATTTGCACACCTATGTTCATAAAGGCATTATTCACAATAGGCAAAAGGTGGAAGCAATTTGAGTGTTCAATGGCCTAGGTTTGTGGGAGAAGACCACATGATATGATAATTAGGCTCCAGGCTCTGACAGATGGTAAATAGGATATATACATAAAATGGAAAACTACTCAATCTTGAAAAGGAAGGAAAATCTGACACATGCTGCAACATGGATAAAACTTGAGAACGTTATGCTAAGTGGAATAAGCCAGTCACAAAAGGATGTATGATCACTGTATGATTCCATTTATATGAGGTATCTAGAGTAGTCACATTCACTGAGACAGTACAGAGAATGGTGGAGGCTAGGAGATGGGGGAGGGGAATAAGGGTTATTGTTCAATGGGTACAGAATTCCAGTTTTGCAAGGTGAAAAGAGTTCTAGAGATGGATGGTGGTGATGGCTGCACAACAATGTGACTATAATTAATGCCACTAAACTGTATACTTAAAAATGGCTAAGATGGTAAATATTATGTTATATAATATTTCATATATATATATATGTATATATATATATATATATGAAAAACTGGGCCAGTGTCTCCTAACCTTTTTTTCATAATTGCTCCCTCCACAAGGACTCATTTTAGACTTTTTCCCCTAACAGTCCTCCTCCAAAGAAATGTTAATACTGGAGATATGCCACATATCTGTATAGTATGTATATATGTGCTTTACCTGGTAAAAAAGTAAGATTTTTTTGTCCTCCAAGAACTACTTTTTTAAAAAAAATGTTATTTATTTTTGAGAGAGCACAAGCGGGGTAGGGCCTGAGAGAGGGAGACAGAGGATCCCAAGCGGCTCTGCACTGACAGGCTGACAGCAGCAAACCCAATATGGGGCTCGAAATCACAAACCATGAGATCATGACCTGGGCCAAAGTCAGATGCTCAACCAAATGAGCCACTCAGTGCCCCTCCAAGAACTACATTCTACCCTGGACATTATCATCCTTATTGAGAATGCATATATCAGGCTGTAATGACATGAGATGAGACTCTGTGAGAGCACCATACAGGATTTCTGACTGGTATATGTTAGAAGTACAAGTAGGCATCATAAAATCATAGACTAAAAGAAATCTATGAGCAAAACTATAAAGAACCATCTCTTCATCCATTCTTTTACTCATTTTCTAACTTTTTATGTGTTAGACCCTCTACTAAACACTGAGGATACAATAATGAACAAAAATATACATGTTCCTTACCCTCATAGTACTTATAATTCAGTGAGTGAAACAAATATTAATCAATACTCACACAAATAAATGTAAAACAGTAACCTCAGTAAGTGCCTCAAAAGAGATACTTGGTGTTATAGGGAGGCCAGCAGGAGTTCCCTGTGAAAGTGATGGTAGAGCTGAGGTTGGAAGGTGAAAAGGCTTTAACTAGACAAAGGAGGAAGAAGATCTTCCAATGTAGGGGAGGTAGATTGTGCAAAGGACCTGTGGCCAGAGGGAGCAGGACTCACAAGAAACCAAAAGACATGAATGACTGAGACACTGTGATCCAGGTGGAAAGTAATGCAAAATGAAACTAGCCCAAAGTTTCTCGAACTTGGCACTATTTACATTTTGGGTTTAAATTTTTTTGTTGTGGGAGGCTGTCCTGACCATCGCAAGATATTTAGCATCATTCCTGGCCTTTACCCCCTAGATGCCAGTAGCACTTACCTGCAAGTTGTGACAACCAAAAATGTCTCCAGACATGGCCAAATGTCCTCTAGGGAGCAAAATCACATTTGGTTCAGAATGACTGGAGAGAGATAAGCAGGGGCCAGACTGTGTAGTCCCTGTTAAGGAGTTTTGCTTTATTCTGTAAGTGATGGGATTCTTTCCAGGGATATTAAAGTGATGGAAAGAAGACAATCAAAGCTACATTTCTTTTTCTTTAGTAGTTTTTTTAGTGTTTATTTCTTTTTGAGAGAGAGAGACAGAGCATGATTTGGGGAGAGGCAGAGAGAGAGAGGGAGACACAGAATCTGAAACAGGCTCCAGGCTCTGAGCTGTCAGCACAGAACCTGGTGCAGAACTCAAACTCATGAGCCATGAGATCATGACCTGAGCTGAAGTTGGAAGCCCAACAGACTGAGCCACCCAAGGTGCCCCTAAAAACTGCACTTCTAAAAGATCTTCGGTCAGCATTGAGTAAAATGAAGGAAAGGAGAGCTCAAGCTAGAAGCAATGTTGATAGGCCAATTAAGAGGATAAACCAGTTTAGAAGCTCCTAGACTAGTCCTGGTGAATGCTAATTACAGCTTAGACTCAGATGATGGGTGGTGGAGATGCAGAGAAGTGATGGATTGGAGAGATAGGAAGTCAAATCACCAGGAGTTGGCGACAGACTAAACATGTAGGGTGAGGCAGAAGGAGATGGCAGGAATGATTCATGCTGGAGGAAGTGACTGGGTGATGGTGCTGTTGACTAAAACGGGCAAGTTGGAGATGGGCTAGGTTTGTGGGAGAAGACCACATGATATGATCATGTTAAATTTAAGGGGCCTTTGAGATGCCCAGGAACAGATGCCAAATAGGTCATTGGATAGGTGGATCTGGAGTTCTAGGAGGTCTGATTACAGATATCAGGGAGCCAATGGTCTAAAGAAGGTAATCTCGGTGGTAAAAGTGTATGGCCTCCTAAAGAAGGAATATAGGAGAAAACAATGAGGTCCTAAGACTGGGGCTTAAGTATGGCTCCTATTTAATGACCTGATACAGAAAAATACACCTCAGGCATAAGCAAAGGGATGGCTGGAAAGTTGGTGAGACTAAAGAGAATGTGGAGTCTCAGAGGGCCAGGGAAGTGAGTGAGTCAGGAAGTAGGGAGCGCACAATGTTTCCAGCAGTGCTATTGACAATAGTCAAGATATGAAAAGAGCCCACATGTCCATCAACAGAGGAAAGGATAAAGAAGATGTGGTACACACACACACACACACACACACACATACACACACACACAATGGAGTATTACTTGGCCATCAAAAAGAATGAAGTCTTGCCATTTTCAACAACGCAGATGGAACTAGAGGGCATTATGCTAAGTAAAATTAGTCAGAGAAAGACAAATATGACTTCACTCGTGTGAAATTTAAGATACAAAACAGATGAACATAAGGGAATGGAAGCAAAAATAATATAAAAACAGGGAAGGGGACAAAACATAAGAGACTCTTAAATATATAGAGAACAAACTGAGGGTTGCTGGAGGGGTTGTGGGTAGGGGGATGGGCTAAATGGGTGATGGGCATGAAGGAGGACTTGTTGGGATGAGCACTGGGTGTTATATGTAGGGGATGTATCACTGGACTCTACTCCTGAAATCATTATTGCACTATATGCTAACTAACTGGGATGTAAATTAAAATAATAATAATAATATTAATAATAATAATAATAATAATAAAAAGAAGCAGGAGTGTAAAACTATGTCACATGCTCCTGAGAGATTACATAAGATGGCTGAAGAAAGTCTGCTGGATATGGAGAAAAGGTCACTGTTGGTCTTAGTGAAAGTGGTTTGGTTTGATGGAGATGGGAGCCAGTTGGGGTTGGGTGAGGAGTAGGAGTTGAAGAAATAGAGACAGTAAATATAGATCACATCTTGGGAGGTTGTATTGTAAGGAGGGAAGACGAAAGGAGGTGGGGAAGGGCAAGAGGATCTTTTAAAATGAGAGAGATGTGAGGGGCATATGAGTGGCTCCGTTGGTTATCTGAGTTCAGCTCAGGTCATGATCTCACAGTTCATGGGTTTGAGACCCACGTCAGGCTCGCTCCTGTCAGCACAAAGCCTGCTTCGGGTCCTCTGTCCCCTTCTTTCAGTGCCCCTCCACTGCTCATGCTCTCTCTCTCAAAAATAAATAAACATTAACAAATAAAATAAATAAAATAAAATAAAAAGGAGAGGGATGTGAGCATGTTTCAGTGTCAATTGGGAAAGCTGGTTGAGAGGAGTTGGGTATCCATGAAGAAGGGATGCTTCAGAGATGGGAGGGAATGGTCACAGATAAGGGGGACAGAGTTGTTCCCTACAGAACCGAAGGAAGTGGAGAGGAGGGTGTGAGCCAGCGGGTCTGTGTAAGGGGAGGTGGAGAAGCAGAGGGACTTCTGCTGAGACAGAGTGAAGAGTGGGCATGAGGTGGGCTTGAGAAGAGTGAAGTTTGAAATTGTGAGAATCATGATTAGGAAAATTATTCTCAGGATGAAACAGTTCCTCAGTCATCTGAGAGAAATTATGATTGGAATACCCAGGTTACTTGCACTAGTATCCTAGAGCTGCCATAAGAAACACCACAAAGTGAGTGGCTCATAACAACCTGGAGAGAACTTCATTCCATCATAATGCTGGATGTTACAAGTCCCAAATCAAGATGTCAGCAGGGCCATGCTCCCTCTGAAGTCTCCAGGGGAAGATCCTTCCTTGCCCCTCCTAGCATCTGGCAGCTGCTAGTAATCCTGGCTGTTACTTGGCATTCCTTGGCTTCTAGATGCGTCATTCCAGTCTCTGCCCCTGTCCTCACATGGCTTTCTCCCCTCTGTAATCTGTCTCCATGTTTTCCTCTTCTTATAGGAACATCAGTCATTGGGGGCCCCTGGGTAGCTCCATTGGTTAAGTGTCTGACTTTGGCTCGGCTCATGATCTTGCGGTTTGTGGTTCAAGCCCCACATAGGGCTCTGTGCTAACAGCTCAGAGCCTGGAGCCTGCTTCAGATTCTCTGTGTGTGTCTCTCTCTCTCTGCCCCTCCCCTGCTACTGCTCCCCCATCCCCTCAAAAATAATTTTTAAAAAATTTTTTAATTAACATTAAAAAAAAGAACATTAGTCATTGGATTAGGGCTCACCCTACTCCACTATGACCTCATCTTAACCTATGTATATCTGCAAAGACTCCATTTCCATATTAGGTCACATTCACAGGTTTTGGGTGGACATGAATTTTATAGGAATGCTGTCAATTCAATATATATATTACTAAGACATTAGATTGTGTTAATGCATTTTTAAAGCATTTGTATAATTAAAATTAAAAAGTTTTTGGATTTTTTTTTTAAATTTATTTCTAGGAGACAGAGAGAGAGACAGCGTGAGCAGGGGAGGGTCAGAGAGAGAGGGAGTCACAGACTGAAACAGGCTCCAGGCTCTGAGCTGGCAGTCAGCACAGAGCCCGACGCGGGGCTCGAACCCACGAACCGCGAGATCATGACCTAAGCGAAAGTCGGACGCTTAACCGACTAAGCCACCCAGGCGCCCCTAAAATTAAAAAGTTTTTAACAGCTAATGTTTATAGATCTCAAGTGCTTCATAAGCAGTGTCACATACTCCCTGTAACAATTGTTGGGATATCTCCACTGTCCTCATGTTACAGATGAGGAAACAGAGGCTAAGAGTAGCTGAGTGACTTGCCTAGGGTGAGATCCTGGCAGAGCTAAGACCTGAACACAGACACTCTGATCAATAACACTCAGCTCTATTGCCTGCTATTTTCCAGGTAACATGGAGTTAATCAGAGAAAAACTTAATCAGCTACTTATCTATCTCACTACCCTTCCCTGCCAATATTCTTTACTCATATCTCTTTCTCACATACAGTGCTCTATGCATTCATCACGTCTACAGCTCCATACTGACAGCCCACTGCATGAGAACAGAAGCCTACTGTTTGGTCCATTTGGGCTGGCAAAATATAACTCTTTTCTGGTAACTTCTGCACTTGGCTTTCTTTCCCCAGGTCCACAGTATCCAATTCATGGAGTTCTCAGAAGTGGAGAACCAGGATGACTACTACAGCATAGAAGCTGGTTATGTCTACACCCAGGACCAGCAAGGAGTGCATGTCATGTATGATGAAGCCCTGAGTGATCTGAAGGAGCTGGAGGTGGAAATGCTGCTTGTAGCCAGCCATTACATTGAGAAAGAGAAAGGTCAGAAGTGAAATTTTAAAAAATCAACCAGCCAAACAAACAACAAACACTAAGGGCTTTTAACACCTTCCACCTCGAAACATAAATGCATATCCAATAGTATCTGAAAACTCAGTAAGTGCATGTACCTCCCCAGCATACACCTGCTTTAGAGAAGATATGGTTCTGTTTCTAGCTCAAGTCCCTCATCTAGTTGGAGACTGTCACTTCTCTTTCAAAGCTTCATTATAATTCTGACTGTTGTTTAGACTCTGTTTCTCACCAGGTGCAGGGGGTGTCATGCAGGGCCCTGAGAGAAGCAAAGTAAGCAAGTGAAGATGATGATTCTTTTTTCCCAAGAGACAAAAAAGTGATCAATCTTGAGGAAACAGCAGTTAGAAGCAGAGACACCCTGGGCTTCCTAACAAAAACCCAACAGAATAAGCACCAAAAGGAGAAACCATTTTTCAGGGTAATCAAATAACCTATACTCTGGATTCTCTTCTTCCTTCTGGCGTCACTCAAATGTATGCAATTTTAGAAATAGGTGAGGAAAGAAGAATCCTTTTGGAATAATATGATGACATTAGCATTATATTTGGAAAGAGCTTAGAGTTTCTAAACATATTGCAACACCTAAAAGGAAATTTAGCAAGGGTTTGTGCTATTTGTAATATATGTAGTTGGTAATTAACAATAATTCATTTTGGGGCATGTGGGTGGCTCAGTCAGTTAAGTGTCCAACTCTCGGTTTCAGCTCAGGTCATGATCTCATAGTTCATGAGTTCGAGCCCCATGTCGGGCTCTGCGTTGCCAGTGCGGAGCCTGCTTGGGATTCTCTCTCTCCCATCTGCCCCTCCCTCTCTCTCTAAAAATAAATAAATAAACTTAAAAAAAAGAATAATTTATTTTAATATTGTTATAAAATACTGCTCAAAGAATGTTTGACAACTAACCTTTCAGAGTCAGACAGAATCAACTTAACATTGGATTGAACTCTGCCCTCTTTGCTACAGACTGTGGGTGTATGAATCATGGGATACAGTGATGGCATCCAATGTTCTAGGGCATTTAATTTCAGCTTTTAGCTTTTATCTTTACTGGTTATTCTACATACTGATGCATCATTTTTACTAATATTAATTTATAATACCATGCAACTATTTCAAGCTGCTACGAATGTAATTTGATTGAAACAGTCAGTAGTTATTTAGCCATATGAGCAAGAGCATCTTTCAGCTGAGCTAGTGAGTATGTAGTCATCCATTGTGGAATGATTTCCCAACTTCTGCTAAAGAAATTCCTGATCGAAATCTTTCTCTTATTCAGTACCCATCATGTACATGATAATTATTGAACTCAAAGTTCAGCACCTGAAACTCTCTTTCTTTTTGTATTTCATTCTGAAATACACCACTCAAAAATTAAAAGCAATACTAATGCCGATATTTCCCACTATAAATTAACATTAATATAGTGGGAAAATATTTTAGCTGAATATGACAATGATTACCTTTATTGATTTAAGCTAGAAATTAACATAATTAAGGAATATCTTAGAAGCTACTCTGAGAAGTTTTGACTTGGCTAATATCACTTGGAAGAGCAGGTTGAACTGGGTTTGTTGTTAAACCACCAGGGACCTATTTTAAGAGAAGGTGAAATGTATATTTTGCCTTTAAATTACAGGTTTGAGGATATTTTCGTGAAGATTTCATATTAACTGAATTTTGGTTATATTTCTAAAATTACCCTTTAAGACTAAAATTAAAACATAAAAAAAAACACCTCTCTTTGACTTAAAAGTCAACAAGTGTGAACTTAGGTCCCAGATTTGGCCAATGGCTCTCCAGCTGATTCTTAGGAACCACTGTGACTGATTCAGTGTTTCCATTCCTGAGATGGAGCTGACAGTTCAAGGGCTGTTTTTCAAATGAAAATAGCTCCATGGAAAGGCCTGTCTCTGGTCATTCTCATCTTCCCTTCTCTCCCAGGTCACAAAGAGGGCAGCAAGTCAAATACTGGCCAAGACTGGGGATGGGCCCATGCAAGTGTGGACAGATTTGCTGTGCTATATGACATATGGACCTGGGAAGCAGCTCTTCTAGAAAATAAGCGCCAGGTATTTTTCTCTAGAAAACAAAACATCTGTTAAGCATTCTTATAAAACCCAGTATTTAAAACAAAACAACAAACAAAAGCCTCAGTGGGTCTTTTAGTGCAGCTCCTAATACAGTAAATAATTATTTTATTTAAATAATCTCGGCTAGTTGTAAGGATGTGAATAATAAGTTTATTTTCTTTACTGTGGTTCCTTGTTAACAGAAAATAAAATGTGAAGGGTACTACTTTGTCTTAAGGCATAATTTGTTAGAGGGCTGTATAATTTAGGCTCTTATATATGTTTTTAGTGAGAATGGGTGATGATTCCATTCACATTGTCCTGTCAGGGATGAGCGTCGCTATGCTAAACACAAAAAAAACTGACTTTATTATGGCCTTTAGAAAGACACCACGTGTGGGTGGGGCAAGCAGTTGGGCAAGGTGTGCTCAGAGCTGCAAGTTACGAGAGTAAGTGTAAAGCAATGAAAGGGCAGCTTGCTAAATTCATCATCATACCATCAATGGCTCATATAGTAATAAATGAAACATTGCCCTTCATTTGTATCCTCAGCATGGATTATTAGCCCTTCTGATGATCACCAACTGTTGGGAGTTTATTCATCAAACATTAAGTGATCTGTGTCTCAGGAACTGTTTTAGACATTAGGAACATATGGATAAGTAAGAAAAAATAATCTCTGTTTTTAAGGAATTGCTAGTCTATAAAAGTTGATCCAACCTCTAAGTAAAAATTACAAGCGACCTACAGCTTACAACTGAGACACATGCAACATCCCCAGAGACCACAGCAGAGGAGGAATTTGTCCTGTGGAGGGCTATTGGAGTAAAGGAAGTGTTGGCAAGTCTTCTCAGAGGAATAGATCTTTATTTAATCCTACTACTAAGAGATACGTAAGATATTGTCTGCCAGAGAAGGAAAATTTCTTTTTTCAAATATTTTTTTAACTTTTATTTATTTTTGAGATCACTTCTCAGCCTTTTGGCTAAGATCAAGTGTAGTATTTATTTTTGATAGACAGAGCGTGAGCAGGGAAGGGTCAGAGAGAGAGAGGGAGACACAGAATCTGAAACAGGCTCTAGGTTCTGAGCTGTCAGCACAGAGCCTGACATGGGGCTTGAACCCACGAACCATGAGATCATGACCTGAGCCGAAGTCAAATGCTCAACCGACTGAGCCTCTCAGGTGCCCCAAGCTTCTTAAGCAAAGGAAACAGCATTAGCGATGTCAGGGAAGTGTAAAATGAGGATGGCGAATTTGGAGAACAAGAAGACTCCTATGGCTAGGCTTAAACGGCATGATGAGAAACGAGCTGTATGTGTTTCAGGTGCAGGCTGTGAAGGGCCTGCCAATCCACACGCCTTTTACGGTTTATTTTATGAGCAAAGAGGAGCCACTCCCGAGTTTCAGAAAGGGAGAAATATGATCATAGCTGTTTTCACCAGCTGCTGGGGTATTAGTGTGGAGAATGGACTGGAGTAGAGCTCATGCAGAAAAGCAGTGCAGTTATTGCAACGGTGACCTGGAGAGGAGGACGGGACCTACACCAAGAATGGAACAGTAAGGAGAGGAAGGAGGGGCAGACTTGAGAACACTTTGCAGAAGTGGAAATGGCAGGATTTGGAGACCAGACACTGGGGTGAGAGAATAAGGGTGGAATTAAAAGTTTCTCAGGGTCAGGAAGGAGGCTATTAACTGAAATGGAATGCAGGAGGAGGGACACTTTGGAGGGAAAGATAATACTGAGTCTTCCACAACAGGCACGTGAGGAGAGTTTATTACATACAACTCAGGTGTGAACATTTTGTGGGAGGTATAGGTTTGAAGGTCAGGAGCAGGTATGAGCTGAGATATGAAGGTGAATGTTGAACCAGAGTAATGAATCGAATGACTAGGAAAAGCCAGAGATGTCTGAAATGCAGCCCTGGGTAATTCTTAAATTTAAGGGGAAGGTCACAGAACAAGAATCCATGAGAGAAACAAGAAGTAGCCAAAGAAACTGGAGGAAAGGGGCGCTTGGGTGGCTCAGTCAGTTAAGCATCCAACTTCGGCTAAGGTCATGATCTCACAGTTTGTGGGTTCAAGCCCCGCCTCAGGCTCTGTGCTGACAGTTAAGAGCCTGGAGCCTGCTTCAGATTCTGTGTCTCCGTCTCTCTCTGACGTGTCTCCGTCTCTCTCTGACCCTTCCCTGCTCATGCTGTCTCTCTCTCTCAGAAATAAAAAAAAAAAAAAATTAAATTAAAAAAAAAGAAATGGATAGTATGATGAAAGCCAATGGGTGGAAAAACATTTTAATTAGGAGAGGACAATTACTAACTAGTGTGGCATGCAGTGAAACATCAAGAAAGAAGACTCCTAAATATCAGGCAGTGGGGTCAGTCCCCTGGGTCATTGCCAGCTTTGTAGGACTCTCAGAGGGGGTATGGGGGTGGAAGCCAGCTTAGGGTGCACCATGATGTGGTCAGAAGATGGGGAAGTGGAAATGTTTTCTTTGAATTGTTTTTCTAGTAGATTAGATGGTTTACCATTTCATCTACTCTCTGGTCTATTACTCACAGAGATGTAGGTCACCCAGTTTTTGAAAACACCTGGCTGAGCTTAAAGGGTGGGAGCCTTGGGCTTTGAAAACCGTTCCTCTTTTGAAAGGGAACTGGCCTCTACAGAGTTTGCATCTGCAACCTCGATCTCTGCCAGTTAGAAACTTCCTTTGATCAACTAAGAGATCAAGACGCAAAGTGTGGTGACTGAACAGGCTACATTAAATGTACATAAGACAGAATCCCTGAACTCAACAAGTTCATTGTTGAAACATGAGTTTTAAGCAGCCCCTCTTTTCTGGGCTCTCTCTCCACACCTTCCCTTTCAGTGTTTCCGGGCCTCCTACAGAGGCCCCAGGCAGAACTCAATGGCAGTGGAAAAATGGAAGGGCAGCGAGGACTGAAAAATCCATTTCTGCAGACTTTGGCCTACACTCCATTCTGTGCTAAGCTACCAGGGCTGTTCTCTAGTTTCCTCTATGGTAAATAAAATTATTTTAAGTTAAAAAAAATCATTGAAAATGTCTCCCTCCTTTCTACCCTGACAATAAGTTCTCTATAAAAACTGAGCTATCTGTGCCAAAACTGTGAAACGTGGCCTTCTAAATCAGGAATTCTGTCAAAAGAGCCTATTTCTAGTGGATAAACTGTATTTTTATCTAGAGTACAATTGATTTCTCCCAGTACTGAGTCTGCTGCCAAGTTTGCTCAGCTGTTTTTGATTGTGAAATATATTGGAATCACTAGAGTTAAGAATTGCTCAAACACACTGGGTTGTCTTGAATCCTTAAAGTAACCATTTTATGTATAGATTCTCATAAAATTAGGGCTGATATGAATTTAGGTGGATTAAGGAACTCTTAGAGAAGCCAGGCATCAGCTGTCCTGGCTCCTAAGTGACACTTGCTCCAAATGCTAATTCTCTCTACAGCCACCAGAGGACACATTTTCTGGGTAATTTGAATTCATGTTTAGAGAAAGAATGAGAGGAAGGAAGGAAGGAAGGAAGGAAGGAAGGAAGGAAGGAAGGAAGGAAGGAAGGAAGGAAGGAAGGAAGGAAGGAAGGAAGGAAGGAAGGAAGGAAGGAAGGAAGGAAGGAAGGAAGGAAGGAAGGAAAGGAAGGAAGGGAAAGAAAGGGAAGGAAGGAAGGAAAAAAGAAAAAAAAAGAAATCTGTGACAATTATGGCTAACATTGATTTTCTGTTTTGTACTTTTATTTGATCTAAAATGCTATTTTTTTAAAGTCTTTTTAAGTCCCAGAAATATAAAACACTTGAGGTAAAAATATTATAAACACAGAAAGGTTTGAGATTATTCATTTTAGTTTTTTTTCAATTTTCTCCAATATTTGATGCCTACCGTCAGTGTGTACCATGCATTATTTTGCCTGAGAGTTGGTCCTTGACACACACAGGTGATATTTGACAGGCGAGGAAGACTTCTTAGACAAATACCAGCCCAGGGTTTAAATGGAAATGGGCCAGTTAGCAAACAGATAATAAATAGAATCTGTGAGGCAGAAAGATCCTGGTCTTACCCCTGTTGGGAAAGTATTAATAATAAAATTATGCGAGGGTCCATCTGAGAGCTTCTCGACATTGAGGCAAAAGCTTTAAAAAGCCTAATCAATTTAAAAAGAGAGCCACGTTTTCCTTTTCAATAACCAGTGTTGCCAGTTAAATTATGACAATATGTGGGATATACTAAACAAGTGTTTGTTGTTTATCAGAAATCCAGATTTAACCAGATGACCTGTATTTTTATTTGCTAAATCTGGCAATCCTGTAAACAACGAAAGTGAGCTTGGCAAATTAGCACCGACCTCTGCAACCTGGTATCAGCCGATTGTAATCACCAGCAAGAACCCTCCCCACAAACTTCTGCCAAATAGCTAAACAATAGGGCTCTTTGTATAAAAAACAGGTCAAGGCGTACAAATACTATAAACCAGCTCCTGGGATTGCCTTGGCTCAGTCAAAAAGGTTCAAGTTAGTCCAGAGTGATTTAAGGAAGTAATTGTTTCTTTCCTAATCTCCCAATTTAGGCTATTAAGTGACACCTTTCTTACCCGTCACTCCCTCCTTTCTGCTTTGTCCTCCACTATTTAATTATTGACTGTTATTCTAGACTAAAGCTCAGCAAAGGGAACAGGTAACTTAGATCACCCTGCTTGTTTCACTGTCCCCAGGACTCCCTTAAAGGATGGGAGATCTCCACCTTTCTTCATTCCTCACTCTGAGATGTGTGAGTTCCTAACCTGTGAGTGCATTGTGTATTCTGAGATTTTAGCCTCCTTTGGTGTTTTCTCTTTCATACTAAGGTTGACCAAAGGTCCCTGAGACCAATGTTTCCCAAAGGGCATCCTGCAAAACTAGGTGCTAAATACAGGGCCCTAGGATCTCCCTCTTTGTGTTTTAGCATTGAAGCCCGGATACTGCACATCTATTAATAAGGCAGTATTTTGATTCCTAGTCTGCTTTTATTCTCAAGTGTTTACTTCTCTGGGGAGCCTTGGAAACCATGATTAGAAAGATGGAGACACTCCTGGCTTTTCCTGTCACATATTCATGTAGTGCTTGCACCTTCTCGGTTCTTTCTGATTTTGCATTCTTTTCTTAGCTATGGACTCCACACAAAGATAGGGGCTTTTTATCGCCTTCAAGGAAATTTCTTAGTTTGTTAAGAAGAGGGTTGACTTCCTGGCCTCAAGCCACCAGGAAGACCAACACCCAAGGAAACAAAACACACTCTTTCTCTGGTGCATCTCAAAGTGTGCTAGGCTGTCAGGTTGGTAGAAATTGCAACCTCAGCAATTCACTCCTTGCTGCCAATTAAATGCACACACTGGGCAAGCCTATGTGTCTTTTTTAAAACTAATTTATATATATATATATCATTTACTGTCAAGTTAGCTAACATACGGTGTATATACAGTGTGCTCTTGGTTTTGGGGGTAGGTTCCCATGATTCATCACTTACATACAACACCCAGGGCTCATCCCAACAAGTGCTCTCCTCAATGCCCATCACCCATTTCCCCTCCTCTCCCCCCCCCATCAACCCTCAGTTTGTTCTCTGTATTAAAGAGTCTCTTATGGTTTGCCTCCCTCTGTTTGAAACTATTTTTCCCCTTCCCTTCCCCCATGGTCTTCTGTTACATTTCTCAAGTTCCACATATGAGTGAAAACATATGATAACTGTCTTTTTCTGATGGACTTATTTCACTTAGCATAATACCCACCAGTTCCATCCATGTTGTTGCAAATGGCAGGATTTCATTCTTTCTCATTGCCAAGTAGTCTTCCATTGTATATATAAACCACATCTTCTTTATCCATTTATCAGTTGATGGACATTTGACTCTTTCCATAATTTGGCTATCGTTGATAGCACTGCTGTAAACATTGGGGTACATGTGCCCCTATGAATCCTGTATCCTTGGATAAATTCCTAGTGCTTCAGTGATATGGCTACAGTGATAGCTGACAACTTCCAGAAGAATGAAACCTCCATAAGAGAAGCTAGGAAAAGAAAAGAAGACTGGGGAGGGACAGCTTGAGCTAAAGCTCTGAGGGAGGAGGTGTTGGATTAGATCAGCAGAGGAAAGTAATCTGTTCTGTTGTGAAATGAATGGGATAAAGCTTCAGAAGCTTCCAGTGAGAACTGATTTATCCATCTGGCAATGTGGACTTGGTGTTTAGGATCTAAGGGCTTTTCAGGTACCACTGAAAATGTGTGGGATTTGAGGGGGAAAAAAAACTCTATGCATTACTATGAAATATGAAAAGAAAATATAACACGGATTGCAGTAAATGCTTAATTACATGTCAATAAAATGTTAAAACATTGTTAACTAAACACTTAAAAACATTTCATTACATTTGAAAATTTCTCGATCAGATCTTCTCACTTCTTAATCTCTGAGAATATACTGCCCAAAAATCATAGCCAATCATTAATTCAAAGTATTGTTTCTAGCTAAATTGAAAAGCAAAATTTTAAATATCATTTAACATTTTTACAGAAAAAAATTTGAATGGGATGTGAGTATATGTTAAAATAGTTGATATAATGTGGGATAAGGTCTCCAAAAAAAGTGTCTAAGGCCTATGAAGTCCTGAACAGTAATCACACTGTTCAGAACTACTTAAATATCTTGCCCTTAGGTGCCTGTTTGGGATTCCAGCACAGTGATCTCTGAAGAGCCTTTTTCCGATTAGCACCATGACTAATTACACACAAATAGAATTTGCACACAGAACATAAATTTCTTTTTTTTAAATTTTTTTTTTAATGTTTTATTTATGTCTAGGAGAGAGAGAGAGACAGCGTGAGCAGGGGAGGGTCAGAGAGAGAGGGAGTCACAGACTGAAACAGGCTCCAGGCTCTGAGCTGGCAGTCAGCACAGAGCCGGACGCGGGGCCCGAACCCACGAACCGCGAGATCATGACCTAAGCGAAAGTCGGACGCTTAACCGACTAAGCCACCCAGGCGCCCCGAACATAAATTTCTTAAGCTCACAGACAAATGTAACAGCAAAAAAAGAACATCTCTCTCTCTCTGAATTCTCAGACTAGGAACCCTCTTCAATGGTTAGTGTCTGGAGGCTTTCTTTAGTTTCACCTCAGCCTTCCATTCTACCGCCCCCTATCATTTCTAGGTGAAATCTGGGCAAACGGTTAAAGAAAAGGGTTCAGAAATGAGGATAAGGAGAGGAGGCCACCTGCCTCCATTTGGTGATAGAGTAAAATGGAGGCAGGAGAATGAGTCTATGGAGAATGGTGTTGCAGATAAATACATTTGATGGAGTGGCATTGCATGCACTATCTCATTGGAGCTTATCATTATCACCTGTTAAATTATTCAGTATTTAAGGCTCCTTTTATTTGTGGAGAGCAGGGAAAGAGGGAACACAGGCAAAACTAGTGTTCCTTCCTTTGCCCTCCCTCCCTCTGTGGGTTTACTAATTGCTCTAAGTGGCTTTCGTGCTGCAGCTGCCTGAACCAGTCTGGTACCCAGGTACCCCAGAGTTCTGAATGGTTTCTCTCCTGCTGATGCCCGGGGCTTTCCAAAGCATGGAGTGGATGGGGCCTCACCTCTCTTTGCTGGGCCCTAGGGCTGCCTCTGCTGTTCCCTGACTAGAAACCTTATTTACAGCTTCTTGACAGTTACTTTGAAGCCTACCAGCATGTGTTGGACCCGGAGGAGAGGTTTGCCTTAGCACAAGTGATCACTGACATCATGCACAAATGCCCCAGGTTTGATCTCAGCCACCCTTATTTCATTAAGGCCTACAGAGATGAATGCACCTGCCTGAGGCTTCACTTGCAGCTAGTGAGGGGTATCCTGAATCAGCACGTAAGTACATTTGGATTTTAAAATAGTACATGTGAGACGGCCATAACTGAAAATAGTGCTTTCCTTTCATTGCAGGTTCAGAATCCAGGTTTTCTAGGGCAGCGCGTACAGCATGTTTATTTGTAAGCTCATTTGCATTGTTGAATTCCAAGCATAGCTACCGTCTTAAATGGAAGTTTCCAACCCTAATTACATTTAATGGTACACAAAGAATAGACAACTTATTTTCACTAGATGATGGAGTTTATTGGTACTGAAAGGAGGACGAAACATACCCCCTTTTACAAGCCATTAATGTATACAGTTGTGTTTATTAATTTTTTTTAATGCTGTGGCTATTTTTAGAACACTAAAGGAAAAATTACACTGTACTTGTCTGGGGAAAAGCTAGTAGCAGTGCATTTACCCTAGACCTGGTTAGATTTTTTCCCTTGTAGTCAATCATTTGACAAAAAGAAGTTTTCCTGGGCCTCTTAAGATTGTCTGAACTTGGTTGCCTTTGTTTTTATTGTCTGACCCCAGGCTCAGACTGAGAGACCGGTATGTCTTCACGTGAATGCATCCTCAAAACCAAGTCTGAGTGAAAATTAGTCAAATAATGAAGGGACGCAAAGGACTGCTCTTCTTCTCATGCCAGGGCTCATAATTCACATCCATGGGAAAGTTTAACTTTTCTAATTTTAGCTTTTATGTTACATTTCTAGATAGAGAGCCAGCGGGAGTATGTCCAGAGGCTTTGGCACGGAGGCCATCCAGATGATAGCAGTAACTTTGGACTTCCCCTTAACATAATTTGCAAACAACTTATTTCCATCAACAATAGCCGGTATGGCGCTATTGTCTTTAGACATTTTACATTTAATCTTTTAGATAAGTTAAAGGATATGATGGTAAGTCTAAATACTATTCTATAAAATCCCTTTCAAGTATCTGGGGAAATGAGACAAGTAGATATAAAAGCCACAGAAGAGGGATTTTCTTGCATACTCAATATCCATTTGCTTTGTAAGTAATAAAGAATAGGAGGCTAGAATTTAAAAGTTGTAACACTAGGTGCAGAATCTTTATTTCCTTGAGAAGTTCTATTTTTTTTAAAAGAGCAGTTCCTCTTGGGGCGCCTGGGTGGCTTAGTCGGTTAAGTTTCTGACTTTCGCTTGGGTCATGATCTCGCGGTTCGTGGGTTCGAGCCCCATGTCGGGCTCTGTGCTGACTGCCAGCTCAGAGCCTGGAGCCTGTTTCAGATTCTGTAACTCCCTCTCTCTCTGACCCTCCCCTGCTCGCACTGTCTCTCTCTCTCCTAGAAATAAATAAAACATTAAAAATAAATTAAAAAAATAAAAAAGCAGTTACTCTTAAAAATGTCATCAGAGGACTTATTCAGAGGTGCTACACAAGCTGACAGGCATGAAACTTGGACGTGTTTAAAAGTTTCTCAAAAAGGAATTTCTTTATTCTAGTAAATATCACCAAAAAGATTTCTGCAGACTCACCTTGTCATCCCGTACCCCTTTAAGGAGCGAGCTAAATTTCCTAAGATCACGTAGGGAAGGTACATACTTGAAGTCACCCCCATGACATGCAGTTTGAGCTCCCACCCATTCCTTCCTGGCCTTTGAGGGTGGTAAGGGAATCGGGAAGCAGGTGACAGGCCCCAGGTTGTTCTGCGTGGCCCATGATCACAATGTCTATTGCCTTCAAATGGCTGGAGAAATCACCCAGCTCCTTTCAGCATGTCACAAATAATCTGCTGAGCACCTACAGGTACCAGGCACTGTGCAAGGAGGTGAGGACACAGTTAGGAACAATGGAGGCATGGCCCCATGCTCCTGTCAAGTGCACAGGCCGGCAGTACTTTCCGTAGGACGTGGCCACGATGGCCTCTGGTACTCTCTTGGGGGCCAGCAGGATGCCATGGGATTTTGTGGCTTAGATTCTAACCTTACCCTTTGAGAAGGAGCCCTGAGAGCTCCAGGCACAAGACTGCATTTTCTCCACAGACCTTTCTAAGGACTGATTGCTTCTCTGTAATAAGACTGAGACATCAGCTGTGTGTATGCGGCTCGCTATGGCAAGAATCTACCGTTGAGGAAATGATTATTGGCAGAACATGCTAGGACTGTATGGATACCAAGACCTGTCAGAACAGTCTCAAAAGCAAATGTTGTTTACTTGATGGAATTCCTTTCCAGCCCTAGGGTTGTATTTTTTAAGATCTAGAACTAAGAGGAACCCCATCTGCATAGATTTAAGAAGTCTTTATGTTCTTTACTTCCATGTAGGTATAGAAAGGCCCTTGACTTGTGCTGTATCCTCTATTTTCAAAGGAATTCCCACAGACAAGCGCTTTGTCATTTCTGGCCTCGTCCCTTTATAAAATAGAACATTCTTATGGCAAACGTGAATGATTCTAGCAGTTGTGTACAGAGTTTAAAATGTGTCTTTGTTCATTAACATTTTCAGGGAAAAGAATAAAGACTCAGGTAGAAAAATAGAAAGCAATTATGGAAATTATTTATTTAATTTTTAGTCACCTATAAGTTTTGTTTTCATATATTTGACTGTTGATTACTAGAATGTTTATAGGTTTGCCACATACAGTTTAAGAATCAGAGTGGGCTTCCTCTGGAAAACAGTGTGGAGGTTCCTAAGGAAACTAACAATAGAACTCCCCTATGACCCAGCAATAGCACTGCGAGGAATTTACCCAAGGGATACAGAAATGCTGAGGCATAGGAGCACATGTACCCCAATGTTCATAGCAGCACTCTCAACAATAGCCAAAACATGGAAAGAGCCTAAGTGTCCATCAATGGACGAATGGATCAAGAAGATGTGGTTTATCTATACCATGGAATACTACATGGCAATGAGAAAGAATGAAATCTGGCCATGTGTAGCAACATGGATGGACCTTGAGGGTGTTATGCTGAGCGAAATAAGTCAGGCAGAGAAGGACAAATATCATATGTTTGCACGATTAGGAGGAACTTGACGGAGGAACAAGGGGGAGAAGAAGGGGGGAAATGGTGGGGGAAAGGGAGAGAGGCAAACCATGAGAGACTCTTGAATGCTGACAAAAACTGAGGACTGATGGATGTGGGGGGGAGGAGGGATGGGCATGGAGGTGGGCACTTGTGGGGATGAGCACTGAGTGTTATATGGAAACTAATTTGACAATAAACTATTTGTAAAAATAAAAGAATCAGAGTGGGCTTTTAGAATAAACTCTTATGGCTCCCAATTTTAAAAGGGTTCACATTAAAGAGAAGAGCATATTGTATAATCCGGTGGATTCCCTGGATGGCCTCTGAGGCCCCTTTAAGCTTCTAATTTTTTATAATATCGTGGATTATAACAGCTGTTTTATTGCTCTTAAAAAATATAAAATTCAAATGTCTTTTGAAACAGATCAAGTTCTTCACTGTGTAAAATTGTCATTGATCCATCCTCTTTTTAAGCCCAGCGTTGAAAAATATTTATCTGCTCGAGTTCCACCCTTCCCTGGGGCTGGCATCGCTCATCCCCCGATGTCTTGAGCACCTTCTCCGGGAGGCCCGGCACACCTGCAGACCCACATCAGCCAGCAGCCTCACCCTGCTGGAGGGACGCGTGCTGCGGCTGGCCCTGGATGTGTGGCTCACACCACCCAAGCCCGAGTCCTGGTACAGCACACATCTCCAGAAAGATGTAGGTTCTCCGAAGGGGGGGGGGGGGTTCCTTGGCAAAGGGAATGTTTTCACCCAGATGTTACTACTTAACTTTGTTTTTCGGTTTGGCTCTATTCCTCTCCTATTTGGCCAGAGACAGATCATAGTGCTGGGCTTTGCCAACATTTTTATGTGATGGTTTTTTTTCATTTTTGGTCAAAGTTTCCAGTTTATCAAAATACTGCTACAATTAGAAGGGAGATGTACTTAGGTATGCGGGAAATGTTTTCTGGCTTATTATTTATATTTCAACAGTATACATTTTTCATTAAAAGCTATAGATTTTATTTCCACTAAGGCTTTCTGAAATTCCCTCTTTTTTGGCCTGAGCTGAGATCTGGTACAAGAGAGAGACTGCTGAGTGAGGAGACAGGGACCTGGACTCAAGTTCAGCCCTGCTATTAACTTGCAGTGTGACTCTGAGAAAGTCTTTTAGCCTCTCTGAGCTTCTTTTTCCTATTTTATAACCTTTGTTTGTGTACTGGGGAGGGAGATAGAAGTGAGATTGATGGTCGCTAAAGCCCCTTTCAGCTTAGAGCTCTATGGTTCAAACTGTGGCCTAATGATTTACATAGTATTTGTAGTTAGACTTTAATTCTTTTCTTTTTCCGTTAAAGCTAGCACAGTGGAGGCTATGTTTACAGCTTGACCTTGCTCTCTGTGAGTACATGCTGTATGATGAAGGAACTTACAGCTAGCAAAAATCTCTCTTCCATGCATCTGCCTTGGCCTCCTATTCCCTCTTAAACTAAAATTTTATTTTATTTTAATTAATTTTAAATTGATCAAAATAATGTAATATAGAATTTTAGCAAAACAAAAAAGCAAAAAAATTACCCTAAACATAATCACTCAAATGCATTAACAATAATTACTTTTCTTAATTCAAACATTCTTCATATGCACATTTTACATAGTTATAATCACATCCTTCATACACTGTTTTTCATACACTTAATACACTGTTTTTCTCAGTTAACATTGTATTATATATTATTTTTCCATTTTGTTGATTAGTCTTTACACTCACCTTTATGATTATAATTCCCTTAAAGGATGAATTGTAAATTTTCTACCTATTTCCCTATTGTTGGACATTGAAGTAATTTCTAATTTTTTATTATTATTAAAATTATTATAAGGTATGTTTCCATACTTACAGATTTTTCCATATTTTAAGTCATTTCCTTTGATAGATTCTTAGGAGTGGAATTACTGAAACAAAATTTAAGTCTTTGGATGCAAGTTGGCAGATTGCTTCTCAAAAGAGTTGGGACAAATTATAATGCCATTTGTAAGAGTACTAATTCTGCTACACTGTACAATATTGGGTATAAGTATATGTCTGTGTGTGTGTATATATATATATAAAGTATATATATAGACATATGCTTTATATATATGTATAAAACAAGTGGCATTGCCTTGTTAATTTGCATTTCCTTGGTGTTTGTTGAGATTAAACATCCTTCCAAATGTCTTGTTACAAGCTGTACTTTTTTGTGAGTCTTCTGCTTTTTCCGTTTATTTATCTTTTAGAATCCTAATGTCATTCCTATCCACTTCCATGATTTCTCTTCAATGAAAACTTTAACTCTTTTGTCCATTATATTTTCTGCAACTATTTCTCCCAATTAATCTTTTTCTGTTTTATTTTCATAAAGTAAAATCTGTTGATCTTTTCCTATGTGATTTCTTCTATCTTCATAAATCCTGAAAGCAAATCTTCTTCCACATGTTGTATGTTTTTCTTACTTTATTCTAATTTCTTAAGGTTTTATTTTATTTTAAAAATATTTAACTTCTTTAGTATTCCACCTGGAGGGAGAGAGAAAGAGAGAGAGACGGGTATGAAAATGGCTCAAAACTGAATTTTTCGTGGCATGCTTGAGTGGCTCAGTCAGTTAAGCATCCAACTTCGGCTCAGGTCTTGATCTTGCAATCTGTGAGTTCATGCCATGTGTTGGGCTCTATGTTGACAGCTCAGAGCCTGGAGCCTGCTTCAGAGTCTAAGTCTTCTTCTCTCTCTGCCCCTCCTCTGCTCACACTCTGTCTCTGTCTCTGTCTGTCTCTCAAAAATAAATAAATATAAAAAATTGAATTCTCCCCCAAATTATCAGTCATGTATCTATGACCATTTACTGCAGATTCTTTCTGCATTGTATTATGGTGGCAGATTTTTGAAATGTATTTTAAATTCTCTTATAACTCACAGTGAATATTTGAGATACCTACCTAGTTTCCCATTAATGCCATACAGTTTTAATTATTCTTACTTTTGAAATGTGTTCAAATCTGGATCTAGAAAGGATAAATACTCAGATTAATCTTTTGTATTAGGCCAAAAAATGGGAGAGATATTGTCCTTAGAAATTAGTTTCTTTTTTTTTTTTTACTTTTTAAATAATTTCCAGTTTTTTTGCCACGATTTTTTGTTCTGTCATCTTTTCTTACAAAGTCCTTTTTTTTTTTTTTTTTACAAATAGTTTATTGTCAAATTAGTTTCCACATAACACCCAGTGCTCATCCCCACAAGTGCCCTCCTCCAAACTCCAGTCACCTCCCCCCCACATCCATCAGTCCTCAGTTTTTGTCAGCATTCAAGAGTCTCTCATGGTTTGCCTCTCTCCCTTTCCCCCACCATTTCCCCCCTTCTTCTCCCCCTTGTTCCTCCGTCAAGTTCCTCCTAATCCTCCTATACGTATAAATTAGTTTCTAATAAGAATTAGTTTAATAAAAATTTTTGTTTAGCTTTGGAAGACTTCAGGAATCTATAAATTGCATCTCCAAGTAGAAAAGGCCTTTGGTGGATCAGTGGACACATAAGAGAGCTTGTGATAACAAAGGCAGATAAGGGAGGTAAGGCAGAAAAGACAGATAAAGGAGCCAAGCCAGGAAAGGCAGATTTGAGGGATCCCCAAACTGGGTCCTTGCTGGGAATGGTATAGGAAAGAGTAGCAAGGATGTCAGAGCAGAGGAGCCCACCATGGCAGGAGGTGGTTAAAGAACAATGAGGTTATTTCAAGAATTGCCTGGGGCTTACTCTTTTTAGGAGGAGCACTGTAAAGGCAGTTTAACATACTGTAAAACTACTGGACCTGGAGTTAGGAAGCGTAAGTTTACCCTTGGCATTGCAGTATGACCTTGGAAAGTTTCAGTGTTGCTGCCGATTTCTCACTGATAAAATGGAAATAATGGTATCTGTGACTCCTACTTCATGGGGATCTTGTGAAAACAGAAATGAGTTAATATATGTGAAAACACTTTGAAATTTTGAAATTGCAATTGGAGGAGTTTATAGGAAATTATTATTATTTTTATGGCTTCTAAAATACTCAGAAAATATCAAAGATTCCTACTTCTTTATTTTGGCTGAAAATATTTATAATACTGACAATAGCAAATACTATGTACCAGGTCCTTTTGTATATATTAACTCACTGAACTTTCTCAATAATCTATGTAGGTAATTATTATTTACTTGTTTCTCTTAGGTACTGTTATTATTCTTAGCCCCCTTTACAGATGAGGAAACTGAGAGACAGCACAATTTCACAGCTTACACGTGGCAGAGCTAGAACTTGAGCCCAGGAAATCTGGATTCAGAGTCTGTGCCACTGATAGTGTTTTTTCTTAACCTGTGAACTTTCTGTTTTTATACTTTAAAAAGTATTTTCTTTCAGCTGTTTTCAGCTAACGTGATGGGAGATCCCTTTCTCGTGGAGGAGATAGGTCTGCTTGCACTCAAGTCCGCAGCAGGCGAAGGACAGACCCAAAGCCAAGATTCTCACGTGCTGCTCCTGGAGACCTTTTCCAGGCTTCTGGAACTCGTGACCCTCCGCCACCGGCTGATAGAAATGAGTCTGGAGAGTGTACACTTAGCTCGGTCAGTAAGGGGACTGAGGTTCCAGATGGGGGAGAACAGACCATAGTTCTCCCTGCCTACAAGCCTTGTTCCCTCTGTGTCCCAGAGCAGTCAGGGCGAGCTTTCTAAATGGCTGAAATGACCACCTTCCCCACTTGTTCCTTCTCCACCCAGGCCTCCCCACATGTCTCTCTGCCCACTCAGCCAGGCTGGGCCCTCCTCCTAGAACCTGGGCTTTCTCTCCATTCAGCACATTGCCTTTTAGTCAGATGCTTACTACTGGTTTATCAGTTTTCCTGCTAGCATAAGCTCCCTGTTTGCAAAAGCACTGTCCATGTTGTTTTCCATGGTGTCCCATCACCTGGTAATAGGCCTGAGTTACACTCAGCAAATATTTACTGGATTTGCTCTTAACTATAATGAAGTTGAATAGCAGAGCAGAAGCAATAGAAGGATTAGAGAAAGGAGAGGGATGGGTCAGTGACAGTATCCAGGCCTGACAGAGGTTTGGAAGGTCCAGCATTAAGGGGGGAAGGGGGGGCTAGAAAGAGAGAGAGATAAGAGTTAGGTTTCAGGTATTACTGTGAGATGATGAAAAAACATCCAAGTGGACATGTTCCATAAGCAGGAAAAATATGGAATTAAAGGGTTTGTTGCAAACATGTATGAGTTCCCTTATGTTCTAGTGCCCATGAGAGTTCCTATAGACATAAAGGATCCAGTCATCTACCACAAACCATTACCAAGGGTCTACTACGGCCAGGGTCTGTGCTGGGGACTTTATGTGTATTCATTCATTTAATTTCCAGAATATTCTTAAGAGGTAGCTTACTAATATTTTACCAGCAAGGAAGTAGAGGCTCAGAAAGTTAAGCAATTTGCCTAAGATTGCATACCTAGAAAGTAGTAGAAGCAGAATTCAAACTATGAGTCAAGATATTTATTAACTTTTATGATACTACCTCCTCATAATTTTTGATCCTTGATCTCAGGGAGCTCACAATTTAAAAGTCACTTCTACTATAGTTTAACATGCTATTTTAGTCATATAACCAAAATACTATGGGAACTCAGAAAATGGAGTATTTCATTCTTTGTAAGTGGGTCAGGGAAAGCTTCATAAAAGAGGCACTATTGAGGAACAAATGCGTCCCCTGGCAGGTTCATATGTTCAAGTCCTCAATCCCAGTACCTCAGTATGTGACCTCATTTGGAGGTAGGTTCTTTACAAAGGGAATCAAGTTAAAATGAAATCATTAGGGTGAGCCCTCATCCAATATGACTGTTGTTTCTTATAAGAGGAGAAGACTTGGACACAGACACACACACAGAAGGAAGGTGATGTGAAGACACGAGCAGAATGTGGCCATCTATAAACTAAGGAGAAAGGCCTGGAACAGATCCTTCCCTCACGCCCCTCAGGGAACCAACCCTGATAACACTTTGATCTCAGACTTCCAACCTCCAGAACTGAGGGACAAATTCTGTCTATAGTACTTTGGCACAGCAGCCTAGAAAACTAATGTAGGTGCCATTTGAGTTCAGCCTTAATACTCCAATTTCTCAAAATGGAGAAATATGTGAGGATGTGGGTGAGAGAGGAGTGGAAGACATTCTAGACTCTAAAGGCTGAAATGCCAGAGGTGTGTCTGAATGGAGCCTTGAAGCAAGCCATGTAAATGTGGGAGTAGAGCTCAGATTTGGGACAGGACAGAGGTAGGGTCATGGGCTGTTACACTAAGAGGTGATCATTAGGCCATGTGGTTGGAAGACAAACTCCCCAAGAAGGGGACAGAGAAGAGGAGAAGAGGACCGGGTTTAGAACCCCAGGAAATACTAGGATTTGAAAATGAAGAGGATGAGAAGCCTGTGTAAACTGCGAGATAGTGGTCATGGGTAGGAGCGTGGAGATCCTGGATCTTGAGGAGAGGACAGAGACCAGCTGTGAAGTGTTCTGAGAGAAAATAGTGAACCTTGTATTGAAAGCAGTGACCTCCCAAGGGCTCTGAGGATAGAAGCCATCAGGAAATGAGAGTTGAGGAAGTGTCCAAGGACATCTCCTCCTACTTTAACTACTATTTTTAACTCTCATAGGATAGAGTAGACACAAGACCTTTGTGACTCATTCACTTCATACCAGACTTGGCTTACTATTGTTTCGACTTTTGCTTTTGTGCTTATTCAGATTTTTTCGTTTTTTTTTTTTTTGTTTTGTTTTGTTTTTTGTTTTTTACCACTTACTTTCCTTTTAGTGGAAAATATTAGCAAATGCTCTTGGTTCTTCATCCTCCCCCCTTTAGTCTCTATAAGGAACTGGCATGGGAGATGGGTTTTGAAGAGTACCATTTGTATCTGAGGCCTGTTCACTTTGAATTTGCATCACACAAGGACAAAGTGGACCATCCACCTCCTGTTTTTATCACCTCTCTGCTGGAGGACAGTGATCGAGTGGACAGGTGAGACTTGAGAAGGTCCGAGTAAAAATAATATAATGATAGAATGAATGGCCAGAGAAAAATAATTTCTACCACCACTGGACACACAAATGCAATTGTATTTCTAAATCCCCCACTTATATTCTATCTACTATGATACTATTTCTTTTATTTTTTAATAAGGTGAGAGAAGAACTCAATGAAGGGTGAAAATTGAATTTAAAAACACCAAGTAATGGAAAAATTGGATCAGGGAGCTTAAGTGAGATAAGATCACAGGCTCAGCAGCTGCCCAGGTTGACTGTGTTGTTTCTGGGTAGAAAGAGATGTGAGGGTTTGTCTCATGGGGCAAGAACCATGGATCAGAAGTCCAGATCCCTTCTCTCACTTTCCCTGGGGGCAGGAAGAAGCCAGTTAAATATTTTGAGCAGCTGTTTCCTTGAAACTCTACAAGAGGTACAAATCTAATGTGTATGGCAATATCTCAATCAGACTCTTGTTGACCAGCAACAGAAGTGGACTCAAAGCTGTGAAACTTCTTTATGCCCCATATGTTCAGCCCATTGCCAGAAAGAGAACACTCTTACTAGTAATCAGTCATGAGTCTTTGAGTCAGGGAGAGGAATCTTTTCCTTCCACACAGGATCAGACTTTGATGTATGCTGAGGAGAAACTTCTGTCTCCCTCTTCTTTCTTTCTTTCTCTTCTAGTCTTTTCTTCCCCTGAGGGTCCTTTCTATCCCTGGAGATTCCTGGTACTGGCCCCACCCCCAAGGAAAGCAAAGATGATTCTAAGGAGAAAAAGTCACCTTTGTTTTGTTAGTGTGTATCACTTGTCAAAATTTAACTTTGATGTGTTAATATGTTAATAAAAGTCTCTTCTTCTCCAAAGAGACCTTGGGCTGAAATAAAGGGGGTTAGGATGATAGAATATGAGATCCCAGAACTTCTCAACCTTGGCATTATTGAAATTTGAGGCTGGTAACTCTTATAGGAGGGCTGCCCTGTGCATCGGAGGTTGTTTATCTGCATCCCTGACCTACCAGATGCCAGTAGTACCCCTTCTTCCCATTTGTAACCACCAAAAATGTCTGCAGACATTACCAAATGTCCGTTGGAGGCAAAATATTTTTTTTTTGCTCTATCCTGTCATACTAGCTAAACAAAAAGAGAATTTATCATAAGGATATAGAAATGTTTTACAGAAACTGAAGGCAGGAAGTATGAGCAGGCCTCAGGCGAGGCTTGGTCTCCAACCTTGAGCCAAGTTATTCTCTGGCTTTTTAAGGGCCTCCTGCTGGAGATGGTATATGACACTGATGTAAAATAGGGCATATTTTTGTTCAACTGGAATCAACCAATCACCAGAAAGTGCCCAAATGATCTATGGCCTGACCAACCTGTGATTGGTTCTCCCGATGACCCAAAGATCTTGCAAGATCTGAGGAGCCTTCTAAATTACCAGGGGACGGTTTATGCACCCAAGGATCTTGGCTCTTGAGTTTGCATTTATTTTATGTATGTTAATTCCTTACAGTTGCCACTCTGGAGTGTTGTTATAACAACATATATCAAACATGAGCATAGTGACTTACATTTTAAAAAGCACATTTGTACATATTATCCTACTTAATATTTGCCATAATCCTATGAGATAGGTGATATCTCCAATTACAGATGAAGAAACTAAGATTCATAGGTGTTAAATTACTAGACAAAGTCTCATAGGTATGAACAAAGAACCATATCCCAAGGCGTAAACATGATTGCAAAGAACAATTAGATGATTGTTGGGCAATGAAAGAGAGCAAGAACTGGACAGCTTTTAGGGAATGGAGAAAAGGGTTCAAGTCAATGAAGAGCCTGAGGACATGGGGTCAAAGGTAAGAACAGAAACAGGATAAAACAGTGGAATGAGGATCAACAGAAAAGAATTTGGAGTAAGTGGTCACCACAATGAAACTGAAAGGAGATCAAGTCCAGTAAGGACTGAAAAGACCCCAGAGCCCTTCAGTCTTTGGGCAGAAATATCAAGTCTTGTATAACATCTGCATTTGGTATTATTTTGATGTCCTAGAGCTGATCACATGCCATTCAGTCCCATCAGAATGGCCAGCTCGTCACTAAAACATAGTACATCAAGACAATGTCATGTTTCTTCTTGCAGATATTCTCCTACTACTCTTGTGTTAGCCGTCTCTGAGGTGGATGATAACCAGGTTGGCAAGTTTAGCTTTTATACAAAGGAAGCCATCCTTAAGGTAATTTGTTTTAAAAGAAACTAAAGTTAAGCAATGTGCTCATATATTTCTTTAAAGATAATAATATTTAATTCATATAAGTTCAGTTCCTCTATATAAGAAAAGCTTTCAACTTCCTAAATGATGATGATAGCCTTACCTTACTTGATGTGCACATTGGTCTGGTTTGAACCATAGAGACTGCAATACTCCTTGCAATAATCACTGCTACATATCTTAAAGAAGTACATGTAGTGAAACCATCTTTGTACCAAAATTTTAAAATATGCACATGTTATTGGAGTTTTTATCTGATCTTTTTGAACGTGGTGCTGTTTTCCCCCCTTTCCACTCAGATGGATTACTTTGCTTCTGTGTGTGCATGTGTACGTTTGTATTTGTGAGTGTGTGTTTTAAACATTAATCTAATTTTGGTAATTTTAAAAGCCTGACACTGAGCACATGTTTGCTAGTTCATCAGAGCCTTCTCATCCTTTTATGACCCAAAACCTGATAGTGTCCAGCTATAGAGCAAGTCAGGCCTGGAGGCTGCCATCACAGGATGAAATGGTGCTTAGAGAGAGACGAGGCTCAGTCTTGTGTCTGAGGAGCAAGGGTCTCAGCACATCCTACAGTTTGAGTGCTATGTTTACATGCTAAATCAGTGTTGATCTCAAACCCTCAACTTCACCTCTTGCTTTATGACAGAAATTCCTAATACCTTTCTCATTTTCTCCCTTTAGCTCTTATTCCATTCAGGAGTGGAAAACATGCAAGTGACCCTTGCATGCCAAGCTGCTCAGAAAAATGCTTTGATGGTGGCTGTCCAACAAGCATCCTTCTATCACATGTCCCAGTGGGGTTGTTCTGCTGATGTGAAGGTCAGCCTGTAAGACAGAACCCTGAGGCCTGCTACTACTATGCCAGCTAATGCTAGGCTACCCCTTCCATTCCTTCTCTCCTTTAGCCTGTCCCTTCTCTCCTCCCTTCTTTTCTCCCTCGCCTTCTCCCCTTCCCTTCTTCTCTTTCTTCCCTCTTTCCCTTCTTTTCTCTTTTTATCTTCTTTCCTTCCCTCTTTCCCTTCTTCTTTTCCTAATGTGAGTCAACACATGATCAAATCCTTACAGGGTCTCTTAATTTCTAGTGATTTGCTAATATTTTATCTCTTTGTATGTAACTCTGTAACATTGACTAGCTTGAATCATCCAGCAGAAAGTATCTTGTTCTTCTACTCCTACTCTTTGTAGATATATGATTTTATTGTTTTCTCTTTTATTCTTCCTGCATTTCTTTTTGCAAAAGCCAACAGAGACATTTGTCCCTTCTTTTTTCTACAAAAGGTAACACACAATGCATGCTCCCTATCTCCCCCAGATTTCTTTGGTTGTTATTGAGATATAATTCGCATAACATAAAATTTACCCCCTTTAAAGTATATAACTCACAAGATCATGCAACAATCACCACTACCTAATTCCATAACATTTTCATCATTTTTGAAGGAAATCCTCAACCCATTAGCAGTCACTCCCCATACCCTCTGTTCCCCTCAGCCCCTAGCAAACAGTAATCTACTTTCTGGCGCTATAGATTTGCCTATTCTGGACATTACACATAAATGGAGTCATTCAACATATGGACTTTTATATCTGGATTTTTTTCACTTAGCATATTTTTAAGTTTCAACAATGCTGTAGCATGTATCAGTACTTCATTCCTTTTTACTGATGAATACTTCATTATATGGATGTACCACATTTTCTTTATTCATTCTTCAGTTGACAGACATTGGGTTGTTTTTACTTTTTGGCTATTATAAATAATGCTGCTATGAACATCCATGTGCTGGTTTTTGCAAGGAAATATGTTTGGAGTTTTACTAACACTTATTGTCTCTTTTTTATTTTTGCCATCCTTTTAGGAGTGAAATCATATCTTATTGTGGTTTTGATGTGCATTTCTCTAATTACCAATGACACTGAACATCTTTTCATGTGCATATTAGCACACGAGAGAAATTTCTACTCAAATTTTTGCCATTTATATAAAATGAAATTTGCCTTTATATTATTGAGTTGTAAGAGTTATTCACATATTCTGAATACAAGCCCCTTATCAAGTATATGATTTGCAAATATTTTCTCCCATCCTGAGAGTCATCTTCTCACTTTCTTGATGGTATCCTTTGAAACAGAAGCTCTTCATTTTGATGAGTCCAATTCACCTGTTGTTTCTTTTGATATCATATTTAGGAAAACACTGCTTAATCCAAAGTCACAAAGATCCACTCCTCTGTTTTCTTCTGAGTGTTTTGTAGTTTTAGCTCTTGCATATAACTATGGTTGATTTTTGTATGGAGTATGAGGACAGGGTCTAACTCCATTCTTTTGCATGCGGTGTGCTCTCCCGGCACCATTTATTGAAAAAACTGCTCTTTCCCCATGGAATTGTCCTGACATCTTTGTCAAAAATGAATTGGGCTGAAATGTAATGGAGTATTTCTGGACCCGGAATTCTATTCCATTGTTCTATATGTCTATTTTTATGTTAGTACCACTGTTATTTTGATTACCGTAGAGTTGTATTAAGTTTTGAAATTAAGAAGTATGAGTCCTCTAACATTGTTCTTTTTCAAGATCACTTTAGCTATTTTGAGTCCCTTGAAGTTTCATATGGATTTTAGGATCAGCTTGTCAATTACTGCACATATACGCACACAGCACCATTTGAGATTTTGACAGGCATTGCATTGAATCTGTAGATCACTTTGGATACTATTGCCATCTTAACAATATTAAGTCTTCTGATCCATGAACATGGATGTCATTCTATTTATTTAGGTTTTTAAAAATATTTTTCAACAGTATTCTGCAGTTTTCAGTGTATAAGTTCTGTACTTCTTTGTTAAATTAATTTCAAAATATTTCATTTTTTTATTATATTGTTGGATCTATTTTCTTAATTTCATTTTCAAAGTGTTTATTGCTAATGTATAAAAATATAATTGAGTTTTGTATATTGATCTTGTTTACTTGTGTGTATGTATTCTTTAGGATTTTTTTTATATACAAGATTATGTCACTTGCAAATAGAAATAATTTTACTTTTTCCTTTCCAATCTGGATGTCTTTTATTTCATTTTCTTTACTAATTGCCCTAGGTAAAACTTCCAGTACAAGGCTGAATAGAAATGGCAAGAGTGGGTATTATTATCTTATTCCTGATCTTAGGGAGAAAGCTTTCAATCTTTTCCATGAATTATGATGTTGGTTATGTTTCTTTCATAGATGCCTTTTATAAGGTTGGGGACATTTCCCTCTATTCCTAATTTGTTGAATGATTTTATCATGAATGGGCTTGGGATTTTATTTATATATACTCTTTTGGATTTTGGTTTTTTACTTAACAATATATCCTGGAAATCACTCCAAATCACTTCATAGGAATTTTTACCCATTTTTTAAACATAGTATAGCTCTCATGTGTATGTATGTTCACCAGTAAAATTAATTCACCAGTTGGCCTCAGGAAATCAACTTTCCAAATGGCCTTAAACATTCTTTACATCCTATAGATTCTATACAGCTCACCATATTTATCTCTTATCACATTTGTCGACATTTATCTATTTCTACTCTTCATGTTAATAGGAAAGTACAAATTTATGAGTATTGCAAGAATATTCATTCCTTGCTTCTACTGCCAAATAATAATCCCCTTAAGACCAAGTACTGAAGTAGAAAATAAGGGTAGAGCGAGTTATATTGATTTTAAAAAACTCAACCCCAAAATTGTAATTCAGTACATCCTATAAGTTAGGTTCATCAGATAATACTGAGGTACAAGTCATGCTCTTAAGGAACTTAAGACCAGTGTGTATGTATGTGCGTGTGTGTATATATATATATATATATATATATATATATATATATATATATATTATATAAGGCTAACAGGCTCACACGGTGTTTAAGCACAAGGTATAAAAGAGGGGTTCAACAAGCTATAGAAGGAATTTAAAGAAAAGAGAGGTCACATCTGGGGAACCAGGAAGGGCAGCATAGAGAAGGTGCTTTTGGGAAAACCCAAGGGATGAGGGTTTTGTTTTTTTGTTTTTTTGGTTTTTTTTACAAATAGTTTATTGTCAAGTTGGTTTCCATATAACACCCAGTGCTCAGGGATGAGCTTTTTGACAGGCAGAGAGAACACCTTCAGATAACTCAGTCATGGAAACAAGAGAGGGCAGATGGGTACTAGGTAAAAATGAGGAGCCCAGCTTGACCATCACAGGTGGTTTTCATACATAGTTGACATAGGAATTCTCTATTCAATTACTTTAATCTTATGAAGAATACCAGTGTATAAAACAAATATAAGTGGGGTTATTCTTGTTGAAATGGAGATTGAGAGGATTATGAGTCATTCCCCAAGACCTATTCAAGAAGCAAATGCTGAAAGTCACTGGATAGGAGCACAGGGCAGGGATGTAAAGACGTTAGGGATATCTATATCTATATTGACATCAATATGGTTATATAGATATATTTATATATGAATATATAGGTGTGTGTGTGTGTGTGTGAGTGTGCATCTGTTTATATGCTCTCCTACAAGTATGGGACAGGAAGACAGCTGACAGTATATTAAAAAGGAATAAATGATGGAGACAATGAAAAGGAACAAGGAAATGAGGGAAGGGAGGAGGGAAAGAAAGAGACAACAAGGAGAAAACAAAATTGTTCACTTCTACCAAAGCCAAAGGAGGCAAATGTTTCAAGAAGAAATGAGTCACCAAAGAAGATGTACAGATGGTGAATAAGCACAGAAAAAAAGTGTTCAACACCATTAATTAGAGAAACGCAAATTAAAACCTCATTGAGAAACTACCTCACACCCATGAGAATGGTTAAAATTTAAATGACTGACCATTTTGAGTGTTGGCAGAGATGTGAAAGATATGGAATTCACATACACTGCTGAGGGAAATGCAAAATAGTCAATCATTTTGGAAGACAGTTTGACAGTTTCTTAAAATGTTAAACATATACTTACCATATGATCCAGCCATTCCACTCCTAGATTTTACCCAAGAGAAATAGAAACCCATGTTCATACAAAAACACACACAGATGTTTATAGCAGCTTTATTTAAAATAGCCAAGAACTGGAAAGAACCCAAATGTTCCTCACATTGGTGAGGTGAATACATAGTAGATAGACTAGATAAACAAATAGATAAACAAATTGTGGTACATCCATACAATGGAATATTACTCAGCAATATAAACAAGTGAATTATTGAGATACACAACAATATGGGTGAAGCTGTACAAAAAAGAGTATGTACTACATGACACCATTTACATAAAATTCTAGGAAATTCATTCTAATCTATAGTTGCAGGCAGCAGAGAACAGTGGTTGCTTGAGGAAGAGGGCTGGATGGGAAGAATGGTCATTATTTTGATTGCAGTGTTGGTTTCATAGTTGTATACATAGGCCAAAACTTTCTAATTGTACACTTCAAATACATGATGTTTATTGAATGTCAGTTATATCTCAATGAAACTATTGTTTTTAAAAGAGGAAAAAAGAATAACAAGTTGAAAGTTGATAGAGTTAAATGTAGAAGGAGGAAACAGAAGAGCGGGGATGAAAATGAGGCCATTTGACATCCTCAAAAGGTCATCGGAGACTGAGAGAGCAGTTCTAATGGAGAACAGTTCTCATTCCTCATTCCTCATTCTAAGGAATGAGAGGGTGAAAGAAATATAGAAGCAGTGTGTGTTTACTGCTCTTGCATCAGTTCACTTAGGCTGACATCACAAAATACCACAGAAAACTTTTTCTTCCACTCCCTCCCTCCCCTTACCCTTTATCATTACATTGTGCGTGGCAGCATATATAACCCACCTCCATTTGCTTATGCTGAACAACAGTGAGCATGCTGCCTGAGTTTTTCAGACTTTGCAGCCATGAAGTCCATCAGTAGTATTTCTTGACAGGCCACTCTATACAGAGCACTCCAACTAGCTAACTTGTAGAATGAAGAACTTTTTTCAGGGCAGTTTAGACAACTGCACTTTATTCTGGAAAATAGTTACACTTACTGCCTCACCCTTATGTTGTACAAAATCTCTCTTCCTTTTTTTCCTCTTACTCTCTCCTCTCCTCCCCTCTATTTCCCTTCTCTTCTCTCCCTTCTACTCCAACCCATCCCCACCCCACATACTCAAGCATTTACATAATTTGGGGGTCAGTTGCACCTATGAGATAATTTCACAGCCAGTACTACAGGGTTTACAAATCCAACAAACTTAATAATTCCATTCACTTCTGTTTAAAACATTTTAGGAAACAAGTTCAGATCTGAGAAATCATGGTGGAATAGGTCCAGCCAGAAGAAGAAATTCCGGAATTGTGAATGACACAGAAAACTTCCTGTTAGCCCCAGCTCCAAAAGTTCCAGACACCCTTACTCATCGTTCAGAAAGATTCCAGGCTACCAAAAGGTACTTCACTAGGATTTGTTTAAAATAACAAAAGTTTTCTCTTTTAAATCAATTAATAACATAGTATGGGATTGAAGGATGCCTAAATTCCCAAAGTGACAAGCCTGTGTTTAATTTTTAAGACCTTGTATGAAGACCTTATATGAACACTGAGAAGGCTCAACTTCTTCCAATATACAGTCTATGAAGGACAGTCAATGTTCCTTATCTCAACCCCTTTTCTGCTCTCTGCTCCTCTATCCTCCTTTCTCTTTGTCTTCCCTTTGTCTTTTCTCTCTATATATTTTTCAAACATAGAACACAAAGAAGAAGAATCTGGGCCTCTCCAATTTTCCATGTTTATCTTAATCTAAAAAATACAGAACTACCCTTGCTATTCAAGGGCTTTACCATTGCTTAGAATAATAGGGTGCTGCATTAACAGAGAGGCACAGCCTCTATGGTTATAAATCAGGGATGTCCTATTATGTCATGACCTCTTTTCACTGTGACAGAGAGAGATATTTGTATTCTGTAATAAATATTCTCGGTATTTCCAATGATAGTTTAATTTAATTCTGGCACATTTAAAAGGGAAAACATAGTAAGCAAAACTGCTTTACTACACCAAATGCCATTAATTTGACACATAGCCAGAGTTCAAATACCCTTTGAAGAGTACCTTTGAGGGTCCCCTTTAGGAACCCCTGCAGTAGAGGCCAGGAGGGCACAAAAGGACCTGGTTTGTACAAACACGGAGCCAAGCAGTGAAGTTTGGAACAGAGGAGAGAGTGCTGATACATGCTTCAGGCACATGGGAGCCCCAAGGAGGGTGGTGACACATCAGCATCCCCAGTGGATATAATCAGAAACATTTGAAGAAGATGAAAACCATGGAGACAGAGCCACCAGCTCTTCTGTTGCAATGCCCAGTATCAGCCCCAGCTGTTTCTGTCCTCCAGCAAGCTGTTGAGTTGCCTTATTATAACATGTCCTCTTACTTGCTGCTTTGGGCTCAGATGTCTCTGTTCACTTGTCAGGGCGCCGGAGGCTTTTGTGTCTATTCAACTAGAAAAGGTGGGGCTGCGGGACATGATGCTGAACGCCTTCCTCCTCAGGAAACAAACCATGGCCGACAGAGTGAAGAACCTTGTGAGTTTTGGGAGAAGGACTCACTAAATGAGTGTAAAGCTCTCACTGTCTTTTACATTTGAGCAAATAAAATTCTTAACTCATAATCTGTTGCTTTCAGCCTATTTGGATAAGACTATTGAAAATATAAAGAACATAAAGGTAATTCAATAAGAAATAGAAAGGAAGTAATTCAAGCTAATTGTGCCTAGTTTCAAGAATACATATACTTTTCCAAGGCCATGTTTTATTTTGTCACTTTCTAAACACAACTAGTTTCAACACCTGCTGTGGAACATTAGCCCACTGCTGAATAACGCACAAGTGTTTAGGGGGTTTGGACAAGGTGAGCAAGAGCTCTTACTATCAAATTCATGTGTTATCTGGTTTTCTAGATGTTAATGCCATGTTTTTATTTAAGTGTTTTATACTAGCTTAATCTATTGGAAAATATAATAAAATTTCAGCCTTTAAATCAATATTGCTTAATTTTGTAAATATCATTTAATTATTCATTAACTTTTTGAGGAGGAGGTCATTAGGCTAATCTATAGTTATTTGGGAGAGAAATCACAAGTCTACAATCTCTAAGCGTTTCCCCTATCTGTGACTGAAATGGAAAGACTTAAA
The DNA here is from genome assembly GCF_003009895.1 of Hyaena hyaena. Classification (NCBI taxonomy): domain Eukaryota; kingdom Metazoa; phylum Chordata; class Mammalia; order Carnivora; family Hyaenidae; genus Hyaena; species Hyaena hyaena. The sequence continues at coordinate 3,083,403 of NW_024080756.1, forward strand.
TTTCCCTAATCTAGTTCTACAAATGGGATGTGAGGGAGGCCAGACTTCTAGATTATTGTTGAGTAATAATGGAGGCAAAGGACTCCTTTTAATAAGTAATTGAGATATTCAATTATCTTTTTTAAGACAATATTAAAAAAAATATTGACCAAGTGAAAAATGTTATAGCTAATTAGCTGTTCTTCAGGATTATCCAATGTCTATCAGATTAGAAGACATAAGACTCCTAGATCAGAGACAAAGAACTTTATGACTCACAGTAGAGTAGGTGACTTGAGCTTCATGTCAGTTCCCTCTGTCTCCTAAGTCCCAAGGGGGCAACATGGAGGAGCCTAGATGTATGGAGGGGGTTTATGTCACAGTTGAATGACAGTGAGATTGAGGAGTCCACCTCTTTTTAAATGGTAGGCTTGCTATTTTTCCTGGAAGGAGACATTCCCTCATCTCTTAAAGTTGCTCTTTGCAAATAGAACCCTGAGAAATGGCCCAGGTAAAGACTAGTCAGGGCCTTGCATTTTTGGCATACTCAATGGGAGAGAACCATGGAGGAGTATCTCACAGCAAGTTGGCCTTCAGAAAGAATATCTCAACTGTATGGACTTTTCTCCCTTAAGTTTGCTATAAGTATGTATATAGGAACTAGAATGGAGAGGTTTTTATAGACAACCATCTAATAGAAGAACTATCATTCTCTTTTATCACAGGATGAAATTGGTCAAGTCAAGAGAGAAGTTATAGTTGAATATTGTCAGAAGTAAGTATAGTATATATGAACAACATATCCTGATTTCTCTGACTCTAAATTCAATAAACTGCAGTGTTACATAGAAATCCAGACAATGAATCAGGTGGTTGGTTTTTAAATAAACACATAATTGTTTTGGATGAAGCCAAACCAAACTATCCTCTGACACATAGAAGAGCATCAGAAGTGAAAGATAGGAGGTGCTTGAAGAGGACCATGCCTCTGCCTTCAGGCAATAGCAACCTGACCCAGATAGAACTTTCTTCTGGATGAGGTCATCCATTCTCTTTGAAAGGTCTTTCAGAGAAGTAGATCTTTCTGAAAATGACACAAAAAATTTGATTCACCTTCTGGATATCATCTCTTCTGGCTTTTCAGGTTCAACTATCGTATGTCTCACTATGCTCTTCGGGGTCAGATCATGGCATACTGCAATAGCCTGAGAGCCCTGCTGGAAGATTTCCCTACCATCAGGGACACCTTTTTCATGGTGGGGCAACCACAAGAAAAGAAAGGGTTGAGAGACTCCAAGGAGGGCCTCAATGCTGACCCCAGGTGTGTAATTTCCTTTAAAGCTTTTTACTACTCCCCCAACCCCCACCACCACCACTAACAAACATACCCTACCCCTCCCAGGGAAGAGGGAAGAGACATGTTACATTTGGTATGGGAATCTTACTTTCTTTACTGCATTTGGCCTTGGTCTTTTGGTTCAGAAGGGCAAAAGAAAAAGCTAACACTCCAAGAATAATAGTATCTTTGTATTTGAATCCAGAAGAAGTTCTCTGTTTATGGGCTGTTGCACTGCTTTTTCAATCTATGTAGTTTTGTTTTCCCCTGGAGATCCCAGAGATTTTCATCAGTCACACCTTTTACATAAGCCAGCATCTAAAATAAGGAAACAAATAAGTAAACTTGATCTTGAGCTGTCCTGGCTTCAAATATTTTACTCAATGGAGCAGAAGGAATAAGAAGCGCGCGCGCGTGCGCGCGCGCGCACACACACACACACACACACACACTATTGATACACCAGTACCTTGGATAAATCTGTCCTTCTGTATTTCTTTTACAGAGAAAAAAAAAATACATGGAGAGTGATATTAAATGATAAGGGCAGAGCTGCTTCCATACTTCCTTATCATGCCTTATCCAGTTTCTCAAGTATTCTTAACTCAGCCTGCCTAGAGTTCGCTCACCTAGATGGAGGAGTTAGCATACCTGTGCGTGTGCGTGTGTGCGTGTGTGTGTGTGTGTGTGTGTGTGTGTGTGTGTATTACACAGTTATGCAGTCTCCAGAGGGGAGCAGAACATCCTGTAGGGTAAGAGTAATTCCTCCCTTACTCTTTCCCATAAGGTACAGAGCTTAGTGCCAAGTAATAGAGATACTCAATAAATATAATCATAGAACAGATAGATGAAAGGGAATTGAAAGAACATTTGTATCAGACCACTCTTTCACTCACTTATTTCTTCATGCATAATTCAACCACTACTTATTTAGTGCTTACTTAGTACCAGACACTTTACCATGTGCCGGTGTTACGAAGGTGAATAAGTCATTGACTCCAGCAGTAAATTCAGTGCAGTGGGGGAAAACTCTGGAAACAAAAAAGTAACTTCAAAGATTTTCAAGATAACCTGCTAGAGTTATGTGAAATGTTCTGTAAGTTAGAACTCACTATAAAAAAGGGAGGAATGATAGAAGAGGCTAGAGAATGCTGGAGAAGGAACAAACTTGAGTTAGTAAGCCCTTGACTGACTGACAGCTGGCTACCGAAATAGCGACAAGGCCTACATTATACTTATAAGACACCCCAGTTTGTGAATACCAGTGTTTGTCTCATGAGTCAGCCAATACATTCACTTCAGTAGACTTGAGGATTTACCTAATGGAAGAATGCATTTGAGGGAGAGGTAGGGCAAATATACCTCAGTAGACTATTTTGCTGAAGGGTTTGACTGGACACCTGTTGCTCAATGAGGCTGAAGCATATCTTTCTCTCATATGAAACATCACAGGATAATCCCCTAAGATTTCTGAGTTTCATTATTTCATCTACCCACTAGCCAAGTGAACCATTTATAAGCATAATCTATATTTGGGATCAAATTTTTAAAATAGTTTCCAGAAGTCTAACCACAAGTTCACTACATTTGTGTTTAGGAAGTCTGTTTTTGTTTCTGATCTGTTTTATTTGAAGCAACCAAATGAGGTCAGGAAGTAGAAAAGAAGGAAAAAAACCTCTCTAACTTGCAGGTCTTACTCTATTCCTTAACTGTTTATTTTAGATGACTGTGTGTTTCCTTAAGACTAAAGGAAGCAGTCATTTAAGGGGGATGAGCCCAGAGCTCTAAATCATCTGGTCAGTTAGTGTGTGGGTAATTTCATGACAGGGCTTTGGTCAATAAAAGTGTGAGCAAAGTGAGCACACACCCAGAGCCCAAGACATAGAGTTTGGCAGTGGATGAGCAGTGACTGATAAGGATTCAGTATCTTTCCACTTTACCTATGTCCTGCTTCCTAAACTCTCTAGACTTTAACAAGTCCCTTTTATTACACCTCAGAAAATGGAGAAACAGGAAAAGGAACTTCTGTCTTATGTGGAAGTTTTGTAAACTTGAAGTAGTGTAGAAGATTATTGCCAACTCCAAAGTCTGTGATTCCATATACTGAGTATTCATAAAAATGAACATCAGCTACAAGGAGGTAGAATAGAGAGAGTGATGGCCTGGGAGTTAGAATATTTAGGCTTTACCCAGCTCAATGATAAGTTGCCCTGAGGTCTCAGGCAAATCACTTCTCTTCAATCTCTTAACCTCAACTCTTCATCTGGTGAGTGAGGAAATGGAAGCAGCTCTCTGAAGTTAAGCATGCTAAGATCTTTAGTATTAGGGTGTATAGAGATTGATTCCAAAGAATGGAACTGCTGGGGTGCCTGGGTGGCTCAGTCGGTTAAGCTCTGACTTAGGCTCAGATCATAATCTTGCAGTTTGTGGGTTCGGACCCCACATTGAGGTCTGTGCTGACAGCTCAGAGCCTGGCCCTGCTTTGGATTCTATGTCTCCCTGTCTCTCTACTCCTCCCACACTCATGCTCGCTCGCTCACTCTCTCTCAAAAATAAATAAACATTAAAAAAAAAAAAGAATGGAACTGGTATGGAAAGGCTTCCTGGAAAGAGGCCATTTAGGAAAGTTCATGAAATGATAGATGGGTATCACTCAAGGGCAAGTTTAACTAGACATGTCCCCAGGACAGGTTTGGGGAATCAGGGTCATGGAGGACAGAGGTCTTCACTAACTGCATTCCTAAAATATGGAGTTGGGTTAGGTGGAAGATAAAAAATAAGTTTTCTTTATATATATATATATTTTTAATATAGTTTATTGTCAAGTTGGTTTCCATATGACACCCAGTGCTCATCCCAACAAGTGCCCTTCCCCATGCCAACAACCCCCTTCCCCTCCCTCCCACCCCCATCAGTCCTCAGTTTGTTCTCAGTATTCAAGAGTCGCTCATGGTTTGCCTCCCTCCCTCTCCCCAACTGTTTTTTCTCCTTCCCCTCCCCTATGGTCCTCTGTTAAGTCCCTCCAGTTCCACATGAGTGAAAACATATGGTATCTTTCTCTGCCTGACTTATTTCATTTAGAATAATACCCTTGAGTTCCATCCATGTTGCTACAAATGGCAGATTTCATTCTTTTTCATTGCCATGTAGTATTCGATTGCATATATAAACTGCATTTTCTTGATCCATTCATCAGTTTATGGACACTTAGGCTCTTTCCATATATGGCTATTAGCAATTCTTATCAATGTTTGTGATTGTTTTATGTATTTGGGTGTTTCTGAATTCAGTGCATAGACATTTATACTCGTTAGCTCTTCCTGATGGATAGACTCTGAAATTATTATATAATGCCCTTCTTCATCTCTTGTTACTGCCTTTATTTTTTATTTTAAAGCCCAGTTTGTCCGATATAAATATGGCTACTCCAGCTTTCTTTTTGATGTCCAGTAGCATGATAGATGTTTTCCCATCTCCTCACTTTCGATCTGAATGTGTCCTCAGGTCTAAAATGGGTCTCTTGTAGACAGCAAATAGATGGATCTCATTTTTTTAATCCATTCTGCTACTCTATGTCTTTTGATTGGAGCATTTAGTCCATTTACATTCAGTATTATTATTGAAAAATACAGGTTTAGAGTTATTGTGTTCTCTGTTAGATTCATGCTTGTAGTGGTGTCTCTGGGACTTTGTGTTCCTTGCAACATTTCCCTCATAGAGTCCCTCTTAGGATCTCTTGTAGGGCTGGCTTAGTGGTGATGAATTCCTCCATTTTTTGTTTGGGGAAACCTTGATCTCTCCTTCAATTCTGAATGATAGGCTTGCTGGATAAAGGCTTCTTGGCTGTATATTTTTCCTGTTCATCACACTGAAGATTTCCTGCCATTCCTTTCTGGCCTTCCAAGTGTCAGTAGATAGGTCTGCTACTACCCTGATATGTCTCCCTTTGTATGTTGGGGCCCTTTTATCCCTAAATGCTTTCAGAATTCTCTCTTTGTCCTTGTATTTTGCCAGTTTCACTATATGTCATGCAGAAGATTGATTCAGTTTACGTCTGTGGGGAGCTTTCTGTGCCTCTTGGATTTCAATATCTGTTTCCTTTCCCAGGTTGGGGAAGTTCTCAGGTATGATTTGTTCAAGTATACCTTCTGCTCCTTTCTTTCTCTCTTCCTCTAGAATTCCTATGATATGGATATTCTTCAATTTGATTGTATCACTCAGCTTTCGAACTCTCCTTTCATGTTCCTGGACCAATTTCTCTCTCTTTTTCTCAGCTTCCTCTTTCTCTATAATTGTATCTTCTAATTCACATATTTTTTCTGCCTTTTCAATCTGTGCAGTAGCCAACGCCTCCATTTTATTTTGTGTTGCAATTTTTAGTTCATCAGTATTTGCAACAATAATGGCTCGGATGTCATCCAAGCCCTTTTGAAGCCCAATGAGTAATTTTATGAGTATTATTCTAAATTCTTGTTCAGTTATGTTGCTTAGATCACTTTTGAGCAGTTCTCTAGCTATTTCTCCCTCAAATTTCTTTAAAGGAGAGTTCTTCCGTTTCGTCATTTTGGCCAGCTTTCTTTCTCTTGTTAGTTTTAAAAAGCTTGTGATGTGTTCTCCCCTGTGAGCGCTGCTATATTAATATTAAAGGAGGCTCATACACTGTCCAGGGCCTGGCCGTTCAGGAAGTGTTCTCTGAAGGGTGTCCCTTGGTCTCTCTTATGACTTTGGTTATTTTATTTCTCTACTTGTAGTGATGTTTTGGACTCTCCCCCGTGTGCACTTTAGGTTTGTTCCTTGAAGTAGCCTGTGCCACAGGCGCAGATGAGGCGGGCCATCTCCCGTTCCTCACGCCCAGCCACGTTCCAAGCTCTCACTCCATGCGTGTTAATGATGCCACCCAAATTGCAATCCCACAAGCCACGGCACTTCAGGGCAGGGGACTGGTTCCTCCTGATGCCGACCGCGCCCCTGGGGTACCACCTAACCCGGAGTGAACTTCCACTGTCCAGTGCCAGACCGAGGTCACCAGTCCAAGGAAAGCCCCACAGTTAGAGGTGGGATATCTCTCCGAAAGCCCTGCTTCTCTGCAGGCGCAGACAGGAAAAGCAAAAAATAAGTTTTCTTTTAAATATCAATTCTAACAGCTAATGCCCTGCTAAGGATTCTGAGACATCCCAAGCTTATGAGAGTGTTGTAATTGATTGGCGATGTCTCCTATAGTCAAGGACAGGGAAAAGGTGGCTTCCCTGCTTGTGTTTGCCGTCCCTTAACCAGAAGAGCCCCATGTATTCTGTAGATTTAAAATTTTTAAATGCTACTTAATCCTTTAAAGGCTGTAATGTACTGTGTTTAGTTTTAACAGCGACTACCTTATCCTCAAACCAAAGTCTCTATAGAAGGGGAGACATAGGGAGTTCTCCTCCCAAGAAAGATGTCCCTTGAGGCCTCCTTGCTTTTCATGGCTCCAGAAGAGACAGGAATCTGGAGACTGGGATGATGCTTGGCCACTCTCTAAGAGCAGTGGTGTTGGCTGATTGAGGAGAGAAGAAATGAGAGAGAGGATACTAACACTAATCAAACCCTTACTATGTGACAGGTAGAGTCACCATGATCTCATATGGTGCCTTTATGCACATTAGAAGAAGGCACTCCTTCCTCTGGGCAGGGCCTAGAGCTTGGCAAGTAAAAGGTAGGCTGGATCTCAGCCACTGCTGACCACCTCAGGGCACAGCCTGAACAGCAGTATATGGCAACCTTGGTGCCAAGTGCTGTACAGCAATGGATAGACAAGGTACTTGCCCTTCAGACAAGGGGAAATAGGTAATTACAGTACACTGTGATAAAGAATAAAATATAATAAGAGTATAATGAAAGTACCCACTAGGAAATGTTATCCATATTATCTAAAGGATTGAGGAAGTGGGGATGGGGAGCAGGGCATGCTGCAGGGAAAAGGGGAAGCTAAACTTGGGTCTTCAGGGATGGTTGGTGTTTCAGATGGACAAGGAAAAGAACTTCAGTTCAAACTGGGAGACAGCACAGAGATGTGGAATGGCACCTGGGCTCTTGAGTGGTCCCACCCAGGGTATAGGAGGATGAGCAATGGGAAGTAAAATGTGCATAACATTGGGCAAGATCCAGAATTCCGGTGTTTGTCATTCAACAACAGGAAAAAGGAAAGCAAGCTACTGACACTGTACATAGGAGATGTGTAGAAGGTGAAATCAGTTGGCCAGGTGCTGGATTTAAAGGGAATCTAAGGGAAAAGGAGGAATCTAGGGTGTCACCCAGAGTCTCTCTGGCTTGGGTTAAAAAAAAAAAAAAAAGATAGCAGTACAATTATCAATTGGTACAGAATTGCCATTTTGAGGATGGAAAACAGTTCTGAAGATGATGGTGATGATGGTGGCACAGCAATGTGAATGTACTTAATGCCACTGAACTGTGCGCTTAAAAATGGTTAAGATGATCAGTTTTATGTTATGTCTATTTTACCACAGTTCCTTTAAATGGGGAAAAATAACAGTGCCATTAAGAAGAAAGTGGAGAGGGAAATGATGAATCACAGCTCAGAAGCCTCAGCTGTGAATTTTGTCTAATAATCTCCCACTAGAGTCTCAGATGCTTCCTCTTCTGGATGTTCACTGCACTTTCATGTACAGTTGACCCTTGAACAACACAAGTTTGAATGCAAGGGTCCACTTATATGTGGATTTGTTAATAAATATATTAGAGTACTATAAGTGTATTTTCTCTTCTATGATTTCCTTAATAACATTTTTCTTTAGCTTCTTTTATTATAAAATAAATGTAGTGTATAATACATATGATATACAACATATGTGTTGATTGTTGATGTACCAGTGAGGTTTCTGTTCAATAATAGGCTATTATTAGTTAAGTTTTTGAGCAAAGTTGTACACAGATTTTCACCTTGGAGGTGGGTCAGAACCCCTAACCCCTGTGTTGTTTAAGGGCCAAGCGTACTTCAGTTACATCATGCTTCTATCATAAGTCATGCTTGCATATATAGCTGCCTCCGAAATATAAGAACCTTGAGGGCAGTGACCACCTTCATTTCATATCCCAGGTGTGTACCTCTGCCTTTGACCTTGATTGAAAGGAAGGATGGGAGTAGAAAAGGGCCCATAGGAAGTAGGGGGAGTTCCAGCCAGTAGCCTTTAATTCAATTATGTAATAACAGACCTTGTCATCATCTGCTGGCAGGAGTTTGGTATGAGCCTGAAAGAAGACTTGGAATTATTAGAAAAGGAAATGGGCATGAAAGCTGATCAAAGGAAAGAATAAGGGTTGTCCTGGGGTGACACTGCTCAGGCTGGAAACCATTTACTTGTTGCATCAGTGCAGTTAGTGGTATGATCTCCTCCAGCTGTGTTCAGCGACATGCAACTAGAAATGGAAAGCATAATAGCTGGAGGGATTCAGAGTTGCGGTTTTGTGAGGTAGCTGGGTAGTGAGTACAAAGAAGCAGAGACTAGAAGGTTCCTGTGCTTGATGGCAAGACCTGGTCTGGGCAGGGAAGAGAATAAATTCAGAATGGAACTGACAGATGGAAGGGCTGAGGGAAGGCCCAGAGGGCTGGATGACATCAAGGAGCATATGTTGTGCGGATAAAGGAGGTTTATTTGGAGTTAGCGGGTGAGAAAACAGGAATAAAGAGTTGAGATGGGAAACCTGGATGTGGAGTTTAAGTCTTTGGAGGTGATGTGGTCCCAGGTACTGACAAGTTCTGGAATGTGGCCCCAGAGCGAGTGGCTAAAGGGGAATTAAGTTTAAGGGGGATGATATTGAGCAGGTCAAGGAACTGGCAGGCTGGGGGGTTGATGAGTCATCCACAAGGAAGGGGAGGAATACTCATCATAGGGCTGAGAAGCAGGTAAACTGCACTTTGCACCCGAAGCTTTCTGCTATTCTCTCTGCCCTTCCTCAGCTGCAGGCAGGGGTGGAAGTGGAAGGAAATAATGGATGAGAAATAGAGGGTAACACTTGGTAGAGGGCTCTGCAGCTCCTGGAATGTATGTTCTCCTCAGAGGCCAAAGTCTGGTTCAGTCACGCTGCTGCCACCAGCTCCTTAGCCTGCAACCTCATGTGTTCAGCTGCAGGCCTGGTAACTTTCTATTGTTGATAATCCATGTTTCTTTGGAGCACCTTTGGACACTGTGAACTGAACAATAGTGTTAAGACTGGATTACACCGGCTTTGATCTGCTGTAGGACAGGATAGTCTGACTTTGTGGTTACTGAAATAAAGGAAATTCTCCAAACTAACACCATCCTTTGTTCCCGAGCTTCAAATCACTTGATTAAAACCATGAGACTTGAAAGGTAGGTTTAAAGCCAATGATTCCCCTCATGTAGAGTTTTAATGATTTTAAAAGTCTCATACTCAGAATGTTTGATATTGAAAACACTCAGCTCTCAGTTAAAATGAATTACATTTTACTTCAGTAAGTGGAAAGAGCCATCTGAATCTCTCCCAGAGACCCAGAAACAGTAACAGGAGCCAAAAACCCCCACTATGATTTCCAGAATGCCCATAGAAGGTGAGACCCTCCCACTGAGAGTCCCCACTATCAACAGTGGAAGTGGGAATGAAAACCAGGTGCAAGTATGAGGGAATAATGGAATCAGTAGGACCTGAGGAGTAAAGGAGAAAGGAGGGTCTAAAAATGACTCCCTGATTTCTGGTTTTCGGGATTTGAGGGTTGTGTTTCTTTTAACATGGGAGGAGGCACAGGATTGGGGTGGAAGAGGGTAAGGAGTTCAGTTCTTGCCGTTTTTGACTGAGATGATGTGAAGCACTGCCAGCCAAGAGGAAGCAAGTTGGAAGCCTGGAGCTGTGGAGGGGGCCTGGTGTGCAAACGTGGAGTCAGCTGTCACTGCCGAATGGATGGTGGTTGCAGCCAGAAGAGTGAACACAGCTGTCCAGGACGAGGGGGAGAGTGGGCAGAGCAGAGGGCTCAGGTGGACCCCAGGTGCCCTGGGCAGGGGATGATGTGAGGGTGGGGGCTCCACGCCCACTGCACACCTCCTGTCACTGTCTGTCTATCTGTGAGGCCTGCCTTGTCTAGCATAACCAAGACAGGCCTGAGGTGGCACTAGTCTTGGCCTTTCCCTGTAACCCTCAGTTCTATGACATCCTTTCATTAGCATGTACAGGTTCCCACTTCCTTTTTTTTTTTTTTTTTAATGTTTATTCACTTTTGAGAGGCAGAGTGTAAGCAGGGGACAGGCAGAGAGAGGGAGACACAGAATTCCAAGCAGGCTTCAGGCTCCGAGCTATCAGCACAGAGCCTGAAGTGGGGTTCGATCCCATGAACCATGAGATCAGGACCTGAGCCGAAGTCGGACGCTTAAGTGAGTGAGCCACTCAGGCACCCCTACAGGTTCCCACTTCTTAACAAATAACCCTGAAGGTTCCTTCAGATCTCTCTACTGGGCCACAAGCATCCCTTGCTCCCCACCCAGCCTTGGCCACTCTGCTAGATACCCTCACCTTAGTATTACAGTAACAAACTTTGTATAGTACCTCACAATTTATAAAATACTTTTCACATGCTTGGTGCTCATTTTTATTTTAATTTTATTTTTTGGTATGTGGTACTTAAAAAATTTATTTCTTATACCAATCCTGTGAGTTAGGAATCATTATCCCCATTTTATATGTGAAAAGACTCAGATGGTAATGCATCTAAGGCCACACAGCTGTGGGTGATGGAAGTTGGTTTCAAAATGGAGTCCTCTGATGCCAGAACCCACACCTGTTAACTGCAAATAGCACCATTATCACACCAGATGAACACAATTAGACTTAAAGGCATCGAATCCATTCAAATGGGAAAACGCCCCTTCACCCCACCCTCTGTTACAGTGGGCCACTTCAGTCCTGAGACGATATAGAAACCAGGCCAAGATGCCGCCTTCCTCCAGTGGGCATAATAGAAAGATCATGAGCTTCCATTGGTGTGAAGGTCAAAACCAGAGAAAACCCAACAAAATAATCTTTTAATGGTTCACCCACTTGTGATAAAACTGCAAGGAAAAACTAACATTGATTAATGTAGAATTCAGGATGGTGGTTTCTCCCAGGGCCATCAGAGGAGCTGGCGACATTCTATTCCTCAGGCCAGGTGGTAGGGAGCTGAACTTGTATGAATTCTTAAACCAGACATATGTGGATTATGGGTTTGTCCATAAACCTGCAACAAAGAGACAGCTATACTGCTGCCTAAGGTATTTGGAGGAAGAGGGGAGCACAGAGGAGAAAGAAGGAAAAGAAGGCCAGAGTCTGGAGGACCTGGCCAAAAAAAGATGACAGGCTCGGAAGGAAAATACAGGCTGGTCTCTAGAGCCTGGATTCTAGAACTGGACAGATCTGCATTTAAATCCCCAACTTCATCTCTTAGGAGCTGGACAGGCAAGATCTCATAGGGACTCCGTTTCCTCATCTGTAAAGGAACGAAATAGGTACATTCCGAGGCTGTCATAAGAATTAAGTGAGAAAACATGTAGTGCCTAGAATGGCGTTAGCCACCTAATTCACGTTCTCCCTTTGCTCTCTTACCTCACCTCTCCCTGGGTCTGTGCCCACTCCTTCCGCCAACACAGCTGAGGCTAAAAGCAGCCCCACTGCTCTTCTCCACAGTTATTTATAGCCAGGGCCACCTGTGAGCGGCCTGGAAGGGGGGGCCTGCTGGCCCAGGCTCTGAGGCCCGGCTCGTGTGTCACCACAATCCGGACTCTGGCGCTGCGGCTGAAGGGCGGTGGTAAAAATAGTTCACATTGGGGCCACCTCCTTTTTAGAGAGAAATGCTGTGCCTACCCAAACTTTCTTATAATGCTGCAGGAGTTTTCAGCCCCGGCCAAGATGTTTGCTGTCTGCTGACGGGAAAGTCTTCCTCAATTTATGGTTCATACCCCATCCTTCTGAAGTGCTGATTATGTTCAAAACTCTGCCAGAAAAGGTTTGTATTTTTTTACATGTGCCAGAATGAAAACTGGCTGTTTTTTTTTTTTTTAATGTCTCATGGTTAAATGTATCAATTTCTGAAACATCTCTTGTTTTCTTCCAGGGATCTCTAATAACTGAAATCTTCACACAGCCACCAGTATTTTTGCCTGCTTTACTATCATTTCTCTTGGGCCTCATTATTTCCTGAGTTCTGTTTCTCCCTGGTCATTAATGAACACTAATTCGAGCTTCCCACATTCCTTATTAACCCTCAATTTCCTCCCAAACCCTTTATGAAAACCCCACTCTGATGCCCTGAAGCTAATGACAGGTCGAAATCACAATCCTGGTAATCAGCCTATTTTTTGAGGGGTTGCTCTGTGGGCCTATCTTACTGGTAACCATTTAAAAAAAAAAAAAGGAGTAGATCTAGATTACACAGGGCACTCAAATAAGTATTTTCTAAGTACAGTGTTGAAAAATATAAATTTGGAAACATTCTAATTTTTCTATGTAAATGAAAGCCTATTTAACAATCTAGGTTTCTTACCCTTTCTTTCCCCATGCCCCAGCTTTATTTGAGATGTAACTAATAAATAAATCTTATATATTTAAAGTGTATATTGGGGCGCCTGGGTGGCTTAGTCGGTTAAGAGTCCGACTTTCGCTCAGGTCATGATCTCGTGGTTCATGGGTTCGAGCCCCGCATCGGGCTCTGTGCTGACTGCCAGCTCAGAGCCTGAAGCCGGTTTCAGTCTGTGACTCCCTCTCTCTCGGACCCTCCCCTGCTCATGCTGTCTCTCTCTCTCTCCTAGAAATAAATAAAAAAAACATTAAAAAAAAATAAAGTGTATAATGTGACTTAACATAGGTATACAATATGAAATGATTACCGCAATTAATTAGTGTATCAATCACCTCCACATAGTTACCTTCTTTTCTGTGTGGTAAGAACATTTATCTACTCTGCTACCAAATTCCAGATATGCAATACATTATTATTAACCATAGGTACTATGCTGTACATTAGATCCTCAGAATTTATTCGTTTTCTAACTGAAAATTTGTACTCATTGACCAACACCTATCCATTTCCCACCCCTTGGTAACCACCTTTCTGTGAGCTCAACTTTGTGTTTGTTTTTTTTAGATTCCATATATAAGTGAGATTGTACCGTATGTATCTTTCCTATCTGGCTTATTTTACTTAGCATAATAGTCTCCATGTTCATCCATGTTGTTGCAAATGGAAGGGTTTCCTTTTTTGTTAATGTCTGAATAATATTCCTCTCTCCCTCTCTCTCTCTCCATCTCTCTCTCCCCCTCTCTGTCCCCCTCTCTCTCCCCCTCTCTCTCCCTCTCTCTCTCCTTCTGTGTGTGTGTGTGTGTGTGTGTGTGTGTGTGTGTGTGTATTTCACAATTTTTTATCCATTTCTCCATCCACTGGGCACTTCAATTATTTCCCTAGCTTGGCTATTGTGAGCAATGCTGCAATAGACATGAAAGTGTAGATAATCTCTTTGAGATACTGATTTTGGATACATACCCAGAAGCGGGAGGATCATATAATAGTTGTACATGCCAAAGAATGAAACTGGACCCCTATTTTTCCCCTCACAGAAATTAAGTGGAAGTGGATTAGAGACTAAATGTAACATCAAAAACCGTAAAACTCTTGGAAGAAAATGGGAAATCTCTTTGATATTGGTCTTGGTGATGACTTTTTTGATATAACACCAAAAACACGGGCAAGAAAAGCAAAAATAAATAAGCAGGACTACTTCAAACTAAAAACCTTCTTCTCAACAAAGGAAATAACGAAAAGAAAGGGCAACTTACAGAATGGGAGAAATATTTGCAAACTCTATATCTGATAAGGGGGTAATACCTAAAATATGTAAGGAACTCCACAACTGAACAACAATAAAATCTGATTTTAAAATGGGCAAAGGCCCTGAAAAGATATTTTTCCAAATAAGACCTACAAATGGCCAACAGGCACATGAAAAGGTGCTCAATAGCACTAATCATCAGAGAGGTGCAAATCAAAACCACAATGAGAGATCACCTCACACCTGTTAGGATGGCTATTGTCAAAACACAAGAGATGCAAGTGTTAGCAAGGATGTAAAGGGAAGGGAACACTAATATACTGTGGATGGGAATGTAAGTTGGTACAGCCACTATGGAAAACAGTATGGAGGTTCCTCAAAAAATTAAAAATATAACCACTCTTTCTTTCATTGAAGAATTTTAGGTGTTTTTAAAATATATATAAAAATACTAACTTCTTTCAGTTAGATCATACTTTTCTACTTTTCCTTCTCTTGAACATTAATATTTAAGATCCAGGGTTTGATTTTTAAGTTGTGTGTTTAAACTACATTGATAAATACCTATGCTTTGCTTCTAGGTATTCCCTCAGGGCAATGTTGTCTGAATGTGGGTTCCTGCTAGGAATTTATTTGTGACCCTTGTAATCTGTCAGTGGTCATATAAACACATTTCTCCGTGTTTGTGGTCACCATGGCTTTAAACAAAGAGAAACACATTGCTTTAAATGCCTCACTCCAGGACTTAACCTTGTCCAAAGGCATATAACCTGGTTCACGAATAGGTTTGTTGTTCTCTTTTTCGGATATTATCCTGTAATTATTATCCTGTATTATACTGTGACAATGTTTAACCAGTATTCTTGTTCAAAGATCTTTTCTCCATCAATGCTCATATATTTTTATATGTCTCTTAGAAACTTCTTAAAATGTCTTTGTGTTGATTATACCCACAGGCAGCTTTTCGAGCCTTAAAGCTAACTCTACAGCTGATAGCTCCTCTCCATGACATTGTGGCCTACCTTTTCAGTTTTGCTAAACTTGGAAATTGCTCAACATGTTTTAAATTCCCTCTAAGTACTAACCCTTTGAAAGGTGACTGGGGAGGAACTGAGGGCATTGGTAAGTGATTAAAGGTGATTCAAATCACCTTCAATATTCACTTGAAATTCTATGAAACTCTTTCTGCCCACCCACCCCCCACCCAACTTTACTGCAGTATAATTGGCAAATAAAATTGTAAGCTATTTAAAGTGTACAATGTGATGATTTGATATACACACACACTCTGAAAAGATTCCTCCCACCTAGTTAATTAATATGAAGCTCTTAATACTTGGAAAGACAAAAGTAAAATATTTTTTCATAAATGACAGTGAGAAGAAGGGCAAGGAGCAAAACCTCATAATATAGTGTCTCCAAACTAATTAATTCCACATTTAATAGGCTAAACCACAAGTAAAGCAAGTCAAGAGGAGCAAGCCTGGGTTTTTACCCAGTATCTGCCACTTGGTTACTGGAAGCTGGACATTTCATTCTGTGGTCCTCTGTCCATCTATTAAATGGCGATGATAATACCAGTTTCCTGGAGATGTTCTGTGGATTAAAATCTATGTCAAGTTTCTACAAGAACGTACATGTCCCTACTGCACATTAGTTTTCTTTCATTCCCTTTCTGGCCTATGTGAGCTAACATGGCAAGGTCAGAACCAAGCATTTATTATCAAGAATTCTTGCAGACAGTCCTCTGTTAGCTAACAGTAGCCTGATGGTCCTGAAGTAAGAATGATTGAGGCTTTAGTTTTATTTGCCAAGTGCTAATCCATAAACCCTAACTAAACACTAAGTTCTAAGATAAATGCACAAGGTAAATTAAAGACTCTGAAATGCTTAGTAAGCTGAGTTAAGCAAAAGTAGGGAAACTAATCTTGTTATTTTAATAATTTGACTCCCAGCCAAATTGTGTCATTAGTTATGTAAATATTACAATATATTGTAACAGAGTAGCCAAGGATTTTAAAGGATGAGAAGAGCCACCAAAATGAGGTAATAATATGCCTGTTTTAACCTAGTGGTCTTCAAACAAGTGTAATATACTCTGAATCTATTCCTCTCTGACCAGTGTATAAAGGAAATATGTTTGTGGGAGATCCTGACTTGTTTGCTGCTAGATTTGCAGTGCGCTAACAAGCACTGAAGGAGTTTGTAAACTTTCAGATAGGCAAGGGTATGCGTGGTGCTCCTGGAGGAAGATTGGAGCCTGTGTCTGAGGAGAGGCAGCATGAAGAAGGGATGGTTTGGTGCTGACTCAGCAGAAACCACAGCATCGTCACAGGCCAATGAGATTGCAAAACTACTAGCAAGTCTTCCATGTAAGAATCAGGAGAATACAGAAGCTCCAAAGCACACTTAGAGCCTTTCCTTTTACTAATTCAGGGACTGTTACAAAAGGGGCTTACTCAGAAAATAAGCTAAGACACTCTTAGTGGAGCTGTAGATTTGGGGAGGGTGTGGGGAGCAGGCTTTAGATGAGGGACAGGAGAAAGGATGGGACAGGAAGAATGCCATCCCTGCCCTTGAGACAGGGGGACAAGTGTCACACGGAGATGAGACAGAAGCAAGATAGAGCTAGAGCCATCTTTCCAAAGGAAGACACTGCATGGGAACTCCTACAACAGCTGGGAAGGCAGAACCTGCTGGGAAGGTGATGTGGGGGCACTTGCCCTCACCCTCAAGTCAATGGAGAACACGAAGAGGGATGGTCCTGGCAAGACAAGAAAAGGACACTGGCCAAGATGACAGGCACACGGCCAGTCCAGAGAATGGCGTCCCTACCAGTGTGACACCGAGGAACAGTGGGAAATGAGGCCAAATTGTTGAAGACCTAGAATTCAGGCTGAAGGAAAATGGTTTCTTACTATTTATATGCTTATGAACCAGAAACCATCGAAACATGTGGGGCCCAGGCTTTCCAAGGTGTGCAATTAGAAGCATGCACTCTGTCATGTTGCCAGCAAAAACATTTGTGCTCCAGGGAGAATGTGCAAAGTTTTGCATACTCTGCTGAAAATAGATAAAGAGCAAACTGGACTAAAAAAGAAAATCCCACTCTATGATAATCATCTTTTTAAAAAGCCTAGGTTGCTCAGTTCCTGGCTTGCTTCCCAGAAGAGGCAAGGAGAGCTAAGGTGAAAAGAGATGGGTCTGTTCACATCCTCACCTACCTCCTCTCGGCTATTGCCAAGCTCTTTGGAGTTAGATGACTTTTGTGGGCTCATATGCTTTAAAATAACTTTTAAGGGGACCCTCCAGATCTCGGCTTTGGCCATGCCACTTGATTAAGGAAGCAGCTCTTAGACACTGGCATGAGCTCTGTGGACCTTGCCCAATCCTCTCCTTGCCTGAAAGCCAGCAACTCCCCTTGTAGTCAGCAGAGGATGTAATCAGCCTGTGGGAGTTTACACTGTGATTTCCTTGTAAAGGTTTAGGAGGCCGATTAAAGACCAAACCCTATCCCCTAGACTTAGAGTTTCAGGAACTCTAGAGACAAGTTAAGAACAAAGTGTACTGGCTCAGAGTATTCACATGGAGACAGGGCCACTATGATTCAGTTCTCTCTCTCTCTCTCTCTCTCTCTCTCTCTCTCTCCCTCTCCCTCTCTCCCTGATTTCCCAAATGGGACCCTCCTCGGGAAAGTCTCATTTGTTTCCTGATGTTTCCTGGCTCAGGGTCTCCTCCCAACTCCACCACCACAACTACATGGTCACCATCTGCCCCATCCTCCCAGACAGGCTGTCTGCCCTGCACCGCCAGCCACCTCCCCTCCCACCAAGCAGCAGCTTGATGCCATGAGGAAAGGGAAGGTTAATGAGGATGGTAAAATCAGTTAACAACAAAGAAAGGGTAGTCCCCACATCTATATCTGTGTTTTAATGATAATACTACCTATCAGCATAGAACATTTTTGCTGGGAAGTGATCATGTAAACATGCACACACATCACATATATAAACAAGAATGGAAATAATGAAAAGAGAACAATTACCTGTAAGCCAACCATTATGACAAGTGAGATATTTTTATTTATCTTTACTGCCTTCTAGCCCTTGTCCAAACACACTTTACCTTTAACAGAGCTTTAATCACAGGGCATATGCAACTTTATATTCCTTTCTCATTGTCATTGCAGAGGATTATAAACCATTTACCCCGGTTGCTACTTCACCTGACAGCAAGTAATACTTGCAGAACGTCCTACT
This sequence comes from Hyaena hyaena, assembly GCF_003009895.1. Lineage (NCBI taxonomy): Eukaryota > Metazoa > Chordata > Mammalia > Carnivora > Hyaenidae > Hyaena > Hyaena hyaena. The sequence continues at coordinate 3,101,780 of NW_024080756.1, forward strand.
AGGCCTTGAACAAATAAGGCTCACTGACTACCACTAACTAGGGCTTCCCTCCACCACTAAAATTCTTGTGCAGTTCACTCTAACATGACTCCTCTTTGAGGAGTTTCTTTTCAGTCCAATATGACCATCGGGTTTATAGAGGAGTCATAAAAACTTTAGTTATTGGGTTCAATTTTGCAGGGGCTAGAAAAGTACCTAAAAACCCATTTTTCTCTTCTATGTAAAGTATCAAATGGATATGAAATCTGGACTGCTCCTCTTTTTCTAAAGCCAAAAGCATGTATTGCAAGTATTAGCAACTATACTCAGTCCTGGTTCTGCCCTGGTCAGGCTCTCATGGACAGCTTCCCCATTCCCTCTATTCCTCTTTCATCTAGAAATGTGGGAAGAAATCCAATGCCAGCCCAGATAGGGTAGAAGGCTGCTCAATCTGGACAAGCTATTGAGAGAGTAACTCTGAAAATGCCTCATGAATATCCCATTTGTCTTCTGCCTTGGGCTACATATCAAACATGAAGATCAGTTTCCATAGTCTTCTTCCCATAACAGTGACGTCCTCTCAAGTAGAAAGTTATCACCATCCTCACTGGGAGTTGATGAACATTTCAGATCAGCTGACATCCCGATAGCCCTGGAAGCGTAGGCCCACCCACTACCCCACCACTGCTCCCTAAGGACTCATTGTTTTCTTGCTGTGCTCTCCCATTCTGACTAGCTCCTCTCCTGGGCCAATAATAGAGATGCTATTAAGTCATCTATCCCCAGGCCTGTTTCCTCAACCCAGCACTGAGTGCTGCAAAAGGCCCCTAACTTAGATTGCCACTCAAAACACATAAAAGGCTATTTATATCCATTTTTGCATTAAGGATCCAAGAAATAAGTCAGTTTAGGATCTCTCACACCTCCTAAAATGATGATAATGTCCTAGAAGAAGGTGTGTGTGTGTGCGAGTGTAAGTGTGTGCACGCACAAGAGCACGTGCACGTGCACATATAGGCATGCATATTATTTACTTGCCTTACATGGTCTAGAGTCTTCTTTAATCCATGAGCCAGCGACAGGATGAGCCAGTGACAGAGAGGCTGATTTGCATGGCATATTCATGGGAATGAATGCTGGTTTGTAATCTACAATAACTTCAAGCCCTTAACAGATCTACTGAGACCTATATCTTCCCATTCCTTGTAATTCTTTTATTCAGTCTAGAGGCTGTAGCCTTGTAAAATTTAAAACTTTCATTCACCATCATGTTCTTATTCTGAAAAGCAAAGCAAATTCTTATCTTATTGAGGGAGGAAGGAAGGAAGGAAAGATAAATCAGAACTTGGGCTCTACAATATAAGACTTTGCTGGTTCTGCAAAAACTATAATTAGCATGTTCACAAACAAAGAGGTAAAAAGTTAGCTTTGGAGGTGATGATGGCTCATTAGGTTAGCCACAGTAGCCTGTATGTCACACTATCTGACGAAAATGTCATCCATCTTCCAGGGTCTGAGCTTCTAGAACTGCAGAAAATGATTGACAGCCTCCAGAGCCCCCAGGACCCTGCACACGTGTCCCAGGTGCTCCTCCTCCGAAGGGAGGTTATGTTTTTGCAGTTTGATGCTGCAGTGCGGCACCTCATCCGGTAAGGGCTGGCGCGCTGGATCCTGTCCAGTTAATTGTGTAGGGCAGGTGCTTCTGAGTGACCACTGATGGAGGCCACTCTTGGCAAGATTGAATACCAAGCTTAAAATAGTCAGGGGCACAACCTAAGCCAGAACACTGTGGCTACCAAAGGTATTCTGCTGCAAAGGCTGTTCAAGTAGCCTGTGTTTTTGTCCGATTATAATATTCTCAATTTTATTAACTGTGACTTAAATACAGTTAGTTTGCATAACAATGGCTTTCAATGTTCAGGTTGTTTAATTGGGAATAATATTTTTCATACCTCTGAAGATGATTCTAAGAGTTTTATTTTTTTCAGCCCTTAATTACCTTTCAAAAGAACAGAATTTTCACAGCACTTGTGAAGGCTGTGGAATTGGCTGAGTTAAATTTATAAATTCAAATAAATATTTGCATACCAAAAAGAATGTCTATTTGGTTAATTAATCATGACTGATGAGAAAATTAGTTTAGATTGAGAGTCACACTGTTTCTAGGATAAATAATAAGTTTTATATGGGAAGGGAAGAGGTCAGACCTAAGGGTCTCTGCTCATTCTTAAATTGTCAAAATCAATTAACTTTGATTAATTCCCAGTATAAGTATTTAGCCTAGGAGGGAGACCTCAGGAAGCCGTGCTTTTACCTGTGAATTATTAATTACATTTCACTGTTAGCATGGGTATCCATAGAGGATGGAAATGTAGCAATGGAACCGAATTGTATTTTCTCTTTCTACTCTGCATTTTCTATACTCCGAGCATCAAGGATCTCTGGATTCAGATTAATTCAGCAGAACAAAACAATTGGACTCATTCATTTCTTTTTTATTGACGAACAGCTTTCTGAGCTGTAGCTTAGTCGAGCGGGTAGAATATAAAGGCTCAAAGTTTTTCAGGATGGATATTCATTAGTCCTCTGACTCTGAAACCTCAAGTGAGATTTGGAAGGAGTTTATGTAGGATGAAGACAGAACTATACCCACCCCCCTCCAGGTTCTGTTTGGAGTCCAGCTGTGCAGGGCTCAGCTTGCTACTGTCCTCCCAGAGGAACCACTCTGCTTCCCCTAGGAATTCCTTTGAGGGCCTTCCTTTGTCCTGACACACTCAGTCCTCGGGAATAGAGGGCACTGTGTTCTATGTCTGGTTTCGGTACATTCAGTATATTTTTCAAAAGACTTTGGAGGGAACCACTCAGGACGGTATGTCTCCACGAGGCCTTTGTTCATCACATTTCCTTCCGCCTTTATCTTCAGAACTCTTCTGGGCTGGTGTGTGTTTGGAATCACACATTTAGTTAAGTGGCAGACTAGAAGAAGAACCTAGGTGCATTTGACTCCTAAGTCTTTAGAACTAGGATGGATGCCAGACAGCAAGTGTGGGTAGAAAAATAGCCTGGAGAGAAGGTAGGGAACAGGAGGAAAAGAGAAGCTAACAGATAAATGTCATCTCACTTGATGATTTCACTGCTAAGCCTGCAAACAAGGAAAAGTCCTTAGATAATCAAGAGACAGGAAGCATGGGGAAGTTCCCTCGCCCTTCCCCAGAGTTCACCAACTCTGAGCAAATATGACTGTTTACCCAAGGGAATTTTTGCTTACAGAAACTCAAGACTTCTCCAGAATTTGAAAAGAAAGAACTGAACTTTTACCTGGAATGAGAGCAGCATGCTTCTATAGACTGGGGGAAAATGAGTAAGGATGTAGCTCAATGACATCGAGATAGTGGCCCATTAATCGCCTAATATCTGGCTCCTAATTCTATGTGGCATAATCAGCTCTAGTTGCAGGACAGATGCTGTTTCTAAGCACAGAAGTTTCACTCTGCCCCTGTCACCCTGCCCTCTGATGTGGGAAACAAAGGCAGAAGGAAATGGCAGATAAAATTAAATTTCCTTATAACCTGCAGTCCGTTGACAAATACTTGAGGCAGGCAGAGTATAACATATTTCCAGGAACTCCCGATTGTCTTAATGTTAATGGTTTGCTAGAGGGAAAAACAACCTTAGTCTGACAACAGCTAGGCCTCCAGGATCCAGTGAGTCTTCTTTAGCATATGAAAATCTCTTTGGAAACTTCCCCTGGACTTGTAGAATCAGTGTCTCCTCCCAGTCTCTGGGCAGCTCTTCCTGCCCACAGGTCTTGTCCCCTTGCTTTAATAAAACCACCTTTTTGCACAAAGTCGTCTCAAGAATTCTTTCTTGGATGTTGGCTCTGGACCCCATCATCACTCCAAACCACGTCATGTTCTACCAAGCTCCTGGTAGAAATTGGTATTGTTCTTCAATACCATTGGAACCACATTGCCCAGGTTATGTCCACCGACCTGCAGGAGTTATTTATTAGCCAGTGCAAGAAAGATGTGAGAAATGAGCTTATCTTTAATTTCAGGTGAGGTAATCATTCGTATTGAAAGTAATTGCTTGGGTGGTAAAGTGGTTCTAATCAATCCCAACTATTTAGGTCAGGGGTGTTCAAACTTCTGTCATAAGCCTGATTTTTGTATGGCCTGTGGGCTCAGGATGGCTTTTACATTTTTAAATGTTGGGGGAAAATTTTTGAGAAAAGAGTAGTATTTTGTGACTCACGAAAATTATATGGAATTCAAATTTCAGTGTCCATAAATGAAGGTTTTGAAACACAGTCATGCCTATCCATTTATAAATTATCTTAGACTGCTTTCACACAAAGCTGAGTAGTTGCGCAAGAGACCATATGATCCACAAAGCTGAAAATATTTACTATCTGACCTTTTAAGGAAAATTTTGCCACACCCTGATTTAAAGGATTGAATTGCTTTGTAATTCAGTTCTGGAGGAAGCCAAAACAAAACAAAACGAAACAAAACAAGAAGTCCCTTAAAGGAACTTCTAGAACAGAATAAAACATGTGGCTTGAGAAGTGCCACTAATAGGAATATATTTCTAATGTTCAGAGTGGTTAGGGCAAAAAGAAGAAACCTGAGGAAATACCCTGAAGGTCCAAGTAATTTTCTCGGCAGGTCTGAATTGAGAGTACAAAAAGGCATCTCTAGATAGGAAAACAACACCACTTCTCAAGTCCTTACATTTTTGTTGTTTTTCCCTTCATTTTTAAATTTATTTTTATGCTCTTCTAGTTTAAGTGTCTCTAAACATGGAGATATTACAGTGTGCTTCAGGGCTCCCTGCGGATTTCTGAGAACTACGGAGAAGGCCTCCTGTGAGCTGGGCTTGGCTTATGACCATGGTCTTGGTCTCGGCGTCTGAGGAGTAAAGAGCCACCACTTTTGCCTGGCCTCCTCAGGGCTACTTTGTAGGTGTTTTTGTTGTTATTTTGGTTTTTAGTTGTTGTTTATTTGTTTGTTTGTTTGTTTTTATCCTTGCATCCAGAAAAAACTCTTGCATGTACCTTGTGAATTCCCTGCTCCCTGTGATTAGAACCAGCTTGTCTGGGCTCATGCTATGAGTAGCTCTCTCACACACAAGATGGGTGGTGTCTTAGGAAACCCTTCACTGCTTATTGACGACAAGGCAGCTGGAGTGTGGCAGAACAGTTTGGAGACTTCGGTGTGTCTATTCTGGTATTTTTGTGGGCTACTGAGGAAACCTGACTTTATTTGGAGCTGACGGTTGGCAGGTGTACCACTGACCCAAGCAACAAGCCTGCCTTTTATTCCTGTGGGATTCCCTGTTTCCTGAGTGCTACTGGGCAAGCTGTGCTGGTCAGACCCCCCTACCAGAAGACACAGGCCAGGGTTTACCAAATGAGGATATGAGTGAGTTGTGATGGGAACCCATGACCTGTTGTCAATATTTCAAAAGGCATGATGAAAAAGACACATTTGCCCAAAAGCTTTGTAGGTAAACAAAATGTTAAGCGTGTTTCTTTTCTTTTCTTTTTTTAAACTGGAATCCTAAGAACCAAGATAAAGGGGAGAGGAAACTTGCTTTGGTTGAGTTCCCACCATGTGCCAACTCAGTGGGTAGAAACCATTTCCCTCATTTTTAACAGATGAGGAAATAAAGATTCAGAGAAGTTGCATAACTTGCCCAGGGTCACGCAGCTTATTGTAGCAGAACTTGCATCCATGCAGTTTGTCAGACTCCAGACCCCTATTCCTTCCTTTATCTCAGGTTTCTTCATCTCTTCCTGCAGCTTGAAGCTTGGGCTGGAGGCTGATGTGGTATCAAGGAAAATATTTAATGAACATTTGATAGAAAAAAACTTTCAAAACATGGAGTCTCTGGAGAGGGAGGAAATAAAAGAGGATTGAGTACTAAAATATTAGGTATTATGTTGAGACCCTTTTTTTCACATAGCATTAGAAACAGTTCTATTGATAGAGGGGATATGGGCCTACAAAGGATGGTGATCTAAATTAAGGAATGAGGGGGGCGCCTGGGTGGCTTAGTCAGTTAAGCGTCGACTTTCGCTTAGGTCATGATCTCGCGGTTCATGGGTTCGAGCCCTTTGTCGGGCTCTGTGCTGACAGCTCAGAGCCTGGAGCCTATTTCAGAGTCTGTGTCTCCCTCTCTCTCTGGCCCTCCCCTGCTCATGCTGTCTCTCTCTCTCTCCTAGAAATAAATTAAAAAAAAACATTAAAATTAATTAATTAATTAATTAATTAAGCAATGAGGAAAGTAGGGAAAAGAATAACCAATGATTTTTTCAATGGTGGTGTCTATAATTTGACTCTGGCTCTCTAGAAAGTATATCATATTCTATAATTCTGTAGCTTAGACTAGCAGCCACATTTACATCTGAACTGTATTGTATTTTTGAATAGTCTCCAAGCATCCATAAGTTAATAGACTTGGTATGTGCACAGAGCTGCGTCTGGGGCTCTAGAACCCTGCCAGATATAGTGTTAGTTTGTGGCACTTGGTAGTTACAAAGTTCTGCACAGACTTGTCAGGATAAGAGAGCATGTTGGTGTTCTGTGTTCTTTTATGTGATGACCAGTCAGGTATAGCCGCAAGAAGAGAACAGAAGAGACTTAGGAAGACAAAGCTTCTTATATTCACAGGTCCTAGAAACAGCATGTATGCAACGCCACACAGAGCTACGTGGGAAAGCTTCTGTGTGGGTCAGGAGCAAGGAGAGTGCTGAGGCCATAGTCTGAAAGACAAGGCAGGGCTGGGATGAATAATTCCATTGGGCTTTGGGCTGTAGAGGTGGTCTCTGGTTGTCTGTTAACTAGCCCTGGGATGAATAAAGCAGAGGAATATTACCTCCTCAGGTGCAAGGGTCAGGTAGAGGAAGTATGGCTCCGGACTGGTTGGTTTGCATATCAAAGCCATGCTCCCAGCTGAGTCCTTTGCTATTTCTAAGAGCTGACTAGCCCAAGGAGGAGCAGTCTCATCCTTAGCCAGAAAGATGTCAAGATATCATATCCATAATAAACAGAAAATAAATTTTAAAATAGAAGCACTACAGTCAAGGATTGAACAAAGCTGGACCCAGAGGCTGAGAGAAAGAGAAATCCTTCTATGGACTGGTGGGAGACAAGAGCAGGAATGATAGAAAAGGAGCCAACCAGGAAGAGGTTGTACAAGATACTAGACTTCTGTGCTCTTGATTTGGGCTGAAAATAAATGTTTCTGTGGGAGTATTCTGCTGCTTGGTACCACTGTTTTAAGTAGATCTCTATAATCTATATGGGCCAGAAGAGAGATGTGGGTGTAGAAAGTACCATGGTCATTTAGAGGAAGGTCAGAAGAGCTGTAAATGAGCTCTGCCTCACTGGGGGCTCCTACTAGGTTGGAAGGTCAAACACATTTTTGTATTTGGGACAGTTCCTGTACTTTGCCTTGTGCATAGCTGGGCCTGGATACATCACTGTCACATGCGTAGTGAGTGAATAACGGGTTCCTGGCAGGGCCCATTGAAAATCATGAGAAAACATGTGAAAGACAAGAGCAGCAGGAGAAAATGTTCTCATTGAACAACTCCAGGCTCCATCCTTGAGCTATCAGGATAAATCAATGATTTTATCTAGTCTCTCAGTATAAAACATGTATTCAACTATCTTTTGCTAATTCTCATTAAATGTGAAAATATGATTTTTGCACTAGTACAATGGTTTGATGCAAAAAAAGTATGGAGCTCCCTTTATCTGCCTTTGAACTCAAGTTCATATGCCCCTTCTGCTGATGGCAAAAAAGATGAAACTTCCTAATTCCACCTCACCCAGCCACATGTAGAGCTTAAAAGTGGTCGGTTGGAGATTTAAAATTAATTAATTTGAGATTAATTAATCCCCATTTCTTTTTGTTTTAATTGCCTCCTATTCACCCTCTTGGTAAGGGAGGGATTCTGCCCTAGTGTTAGAGGGACACTAAACACTGGGCAGAGGGGGTCAACAGCAGTTTACCAGTCAGCTACATCCCAGAGGAAGGGGACACTGCCTGCCATGTAGGGCCAGAGAGGAACTGCACCTGGGAACAGAGTGAACAACCAGGGAGTGTGGGAGACAGGCTTTGTGGTATCAGGAGAGTGTGATGCCCCCTCATTTGTGCAGGAAGATGTGCTTGGTTCCTTTGAATACTTTTGTGGTCTGGCAGGGGACAGAAACCACTACTCTGAGATAAGCAGGGATTGTACTTAGTCCCTTCAATAAGGAAGGTTCTTTGACTAAGGGACCTTATCTGTGGGAGCTAAGTGGAGAGGGGACCTTTTGGTGAGGCCATACCAGGCCCTCCCGATTTTACCAGATGTCAAGGCAGCATGTAATTTTAGACCTAAGTTTTAGGTCTTACACTACACTTTTCTCTTCCTTCATTCCTCTCAGAGATGATGTAAGCTCCTGGGGTGCTTATAAGTCATCCTAGCAGTTGAGGAAGAACAGCTACCTCCACCTACCCATTGTGGGTTATCTTGTCTAACTCCAGATCTTTTCTGATTGGCCTGATGCTCAGCATCCCATGTAGATACACCCTCCTGTGGGGGCTCGGGCACCCCTCTGGTCTTTCCCCAACACTTTGATTTGTCTGCTAGTTTCTGGGAGTCTACGTCATGTCCCTCAGTGCTAGTATATCCCTCAGTCATTGCTAATCTCCTTTTTGATATCTGCTTTATGCAAGAGTTGGGCCAAGCCCATGGAAGATCCCAGCAAATGGTCCCTTTTGTTTTAGGATAGCCTTTCCTCAGTTTACCCTGTGTCAGCATCTTTTCTCCAGTATCCACTAGATCTAAGTTCTAAAAACAGTCTTTCCTTGCTTACTAAATTCTTATTTCCGTTTGGACAAAAAAAAGTCATTGTAATTTATCATGCATACTTCCTTCTTTACAGCTTATGGTATAAATTTCATGCACTAGTCTTCAGGATTTTTGGTTCTTGATATGCAAAGCCAAGTTTTGTTCAAAACAAAACAGAAATCTTCCTCTCTCAAACCCCAAGATTTTATTATTTAATTTAAAATATGGTTTTGCAGAGGTGCCTGGGTGGCTCAGTCGGTTAAGTGACTGACTTGGGCTCAGGTCATGATCTCGTGATTTGTGAGTTCAAGCTCCATGTCAGGGTCTGTGCTGACAGCTCAGACCCTAAAGCCTGCTTCAGATTCTGTGTCTCCCTCTCTCTCTATCCCTTCCCCACCCACACTCTGTTTCTCCCTAAAAAATAAATAAACATTAAAAAATATTTTTAAAATTTGGTTTTGCATATCAAAAATTGCCTCTGCTATTGTCTTAAAGTAATTCAATAAACGATCCATCTTTGTTCTAGAGTTACAGCTGAATTATCCAATGCAGTAGTCATGTGTGGCTATTTAATTTAAAATGAAACTGATATTGATTTAGATGAAGTAAAATTTAAAATTCAGTTCCTCAGTCATAGTAGTGACATTTCAAGTGCTCAACAGTCACATGTGGCTAGTGGTTCCCATATTAGACAATCAAGCTTAGAACATTTCCATATTGGGGGCACTTGGGTAGCTCAGTTGGTTAAGCATGCAACTCTTGGTTTCAGCTCAGGTCATGATCTCACCATTTGTGAGACTGAGCCCAGAATCAGGCTGTATGCTGACAGCATGGAATCTGGAATCTGCTTGGGATCCTCTCTCTCCCTCTCTCTCTTTGCCCCTCCCCTGCTCACACTCATGCTTTCTCTCTCTCTTTCTCTCTCAAAATAAGTAAATCAAGTTAAGAAAGAACATTTCCACATTGCAAAAAGTTCTATTGGACAGTACTAGTCTAGAATATATCTACCTTTCCCTTTGAGGGTTGTGAATCATGAGAGCGAAGGGCAGTATGTAAAGAAAGGGGGGGGTGAAGGATGAGGTAACTGAGGAAGAAACTTGTTTTTGTCTCAAAATGTTATCTCTCTATAGTAACTTCAAAGAAAGTTTTGAGCTTTAGAAGCTTAAGTAACTGCTTTTAATGAGATTCCCTCCATGTTTTGGTAGAAGAACATTTTTGACAACTGGAAATGCATCTGCCTACCAGTCTGTCACAGACGGCATGTACCACGGATTGCCACCACTGAGCAACTCTCTTGTGAAGAGCATTTTTGCTTCACAGTTCAGCCTGCCTCAGCCACTAGATCCACAGAGCCTCCAGGTATGTTGAAAAGTAGTTTTATACCTAGAAACTGTGTTGTACATAGAGGAACTTGGCACTTTGTTTCCATTTGGTTTAAATTTTGCAGGGGTTTCCATGTTCTAGGGCTCTTGAGTCTTGCTTGGCTCCCCTTCATTGACATAGGCCCTCGTGGCCAGCTGTTATTCCCAGTCAGAGTCTTTACCTCCAAAGTGCTTAATAAGCAAATTGGGGCAATAGCTTGTCTGCTCCCAGCTGATAGCAAAACCAACAATGGATCTTTTCCATTTAATAAATAATAATGAGAGCAATTACAATATAGAAATTAGGTCAGCCACTGAGTTTTTAATAGCCCTGTTTACAACAGGCTGTTATCATACATAATCCTGGCAATTATTATTGCTCCTAGGTACCAACAATATTACCCACCTTCTACAACTAAAGAGTTTAAGGTTCTGGCAGGCCAGAGATCAGACTGCTAGGCAGTCATGACAGCACTAGGTCACAAATTGTATTACTTACCTATGGCTGCATAAAAAATGACCCCAAAATTTAGTAGCTTAAAGCAATACACATTCATCATCTCAAAGTTTCTCAGGAATCTGAGAGCAATTTATGATGTAGTTATGGCTCAAGATCTCTCACCAGTCTGCGATCAAGGTATTGGCCCAGGCTGTAGTCATCTCAAGGGTCTCCTGGAGGAGAATCTGCTTTCAACCTCACTCATGTGCTGTTGGTAGGCACCAGAAGACCCACTTTTAAGCTTATTCATGTAGGCTTTCCCACAGGACTTCTTTACAATATGGCAAATGGATTCCTCCAGACCAAACAATTCAAAAGACAACAAGAAACAGAACCCAGGGTGGAAATCACCGTCTTTTTATTACCTAATTTCAGAAATGACATCCCATCATTTTTGCCATATTTTATTCATTAGAAGTGAGTCACTACTTTTAGCCCACAATCAGGGGGAGCAGAATTAAATTCCACATCTTAATAGGAAGAGTATCAAAGAAGTTGTGGACCATCAATATTTAAAACCACTTCATGGGGTGCCTGGGTGGCTTAGTGGGTTAAGTATCCAACTTTGGCTCAGGTCATGACCTCATGGTCTGTGAGTTCAAGCTCTGAGTCAGACTCTGTGCTGATAGCTGAGAGCCTTGAGTCTGCTTCAGATTCTGCGTCTCCCTCTCTCTTTCTGTTCCTCCCCTACTCACACTCTGTCTCTCTGAAAAATAAATAAACATTAATATATATATATATAAATGAAATGAAATGAAATAAAATAAAACCACCTTTCAAACCCAGGTCTTCTGACTCCTAAACCTCCAGTGTAATATTTTTATGTTAACAAAGCTAAGCCGAGTAATACCAACATCAACCCCATCTAAGTCCTACCCTTTAACCTTCCCTAGCAACAAGACAATGACTGTTGGCCCAAACCTTGACCCTCATTTAATCCTGGAAGACGGGATTATTGACCATGATTATTACTCCTGTTCCTACTGCCTTTAGATGTTGCCTGGGGTCAGGTAGATGCAGGTACCCTGGCTTCTGGCTACCTGAATTAATTCCAATTCTAGGAATTGTCTGAAGCCAGTACTGAGTCTGCAAATGGAGAATGGGGTCAGATGGATAGGCCCACTGTGTCCAGGCCTGCGTGTGGTGCCACAACTAGTAGGGGATGCCTTGACTGTTGGACAGTGATATAGAAAAGAGAGAGGCCCACATATTAACATTGTGGCATTGGCTTTGAATTGTTACCTAGAATTGGAACACAGTAGTCATGAAGGAAAACATTTTAGGGTTCCTAATATCGAGAACATTTGAACAAGTTTACTTTTGGTGATTATAACTGTGTCCCATTGTTATTATAGTATTCGGGAACTTCCCAACACTAGTGCTGACTAGTTACGCTGAAGTCTTAATTAAGTACCCTTCTATGTTTATCCAGATTTTGGGATGTGGGAAGAGTATTACTTTCTGCTCTACATCATCAGAGACTTCCTATCAGAAACTACTTCTTTTTTTAATGTTTGTTTATTTATTTTGATAGAGAGAACACACCAGCAGAAGAGAGGCAGAGAGAGAGAGGGAGAGAGAGAGAATCCCAAGCAGGCTCCATGCAGTCAGCACAGAGCTCGATGCAGGGCTTGATCTCATGAACCGTGAGATCATGACCTGAACCAAAATCAGAAATCAGACACTTAACCAATTGCACCACCCAGGTGCCCCAAGAATGATTTCTATAAAATAATAAATCATTTCACAGTGTTTTGGAGTATAGACACAGAAATCCTATTCATATAAGATGTTTATTATTTGTGGACAACAGTACAGCATTATCATGTTTCTTATTTGGTCTTTTAGGCATCTGTGCTATTCCCTTGGAGAGCATTTCTAGAAGATGGAGGACTGTTTCCAGTTATGGGTAGCAGCCCAGATACCTTAGAGTATAATATGCAGGTAGGATAGGTCTTCCCACTTGTGTCAGAGAGAACTGAAGGCAGACTGTAAAGCTGGTTTCATTGGGTCCATAGGTCAGTGGTGAATAATTTATGAGATAAGCAGGGTTTTTGATTATGAAGCTGTAAATCCAGTGCTACGGGGTGAGTCATGTTTTCTTATGACAGAAGAGAATCAGAGTCTCAGCTGGTATGGGCCTTGGTTGTAGACTCAGCTATAATTCCCATGGCCAGTAATGATCTGGGAGAGTGACCATCCATCTCGTCACTCTCTGGGCCTCTTAGAGAAACACACAGGCTGGAAGCACAGGGGTATGTAACTCCCGGTCTGCCTGTGAACCGTGGTAGGAAGAGGATCCTTTGAGTAGGGTTCCTAAGGGGAATTTCTTTCAATTATGTGTTTCCTCCCTGATTACCAAAGCAAATTTTGTGTTCTCATTTTTAAAAATAGAAAATATAGAAAAGTATTAAACATGAAAATCAATCATAAATTTGCTCTGAAATAATATGGAAGTGTAGAGTGATGAGGATAGGGGAAGGATTGGCCACAGGCTGATGGTTCTTAAAGCTGAGTGGTGGAAACTATACTGTTTACTTTTGTATATGCTCAAAATTAAAAAGGTTGGGGTATTTTAAAGTAAAGTAGTAAGAATGGTTAAAAAAAAGTAAATCACATTTCCCCCATTAGGAGACAATCACGGTTCACATTTTGGTTTATTTTTTCCAGTACTTTCCCTATACATACATGTGTTTCTATCTGTACTTCTAAAGGAAAATTGATATAATGCTATGCATTCACCATGTACAGATACCATTGTAAAGTGCTGCAATGCACTTCCATACATGGACTTCCATACAAAGCCAGAAGTCTGATATGGTCAAGAAGGATTTTGAGCTAGAAATGCTACCCTCATTTTTATGGATTTTCTAATAGTTGGGAGGGCAGGGCACATAAACCCAGTTATTCCTAGTTTTCTCCCCAAAATCATGTATAAGAATACACAGAGATCTTCAAAATGGGTGTTTTGTTTCATTTTGTTCTTTTTTTGTTTTTAGCTGTGCCTCTGTAGGTTGAGTGACCATGACCTAAAGGTGGCTCATGGAGAGCTGGTAGGCATGCAGCTGCTTTTGGAAGATGTGCTTCTCAGTAATTATCATATGATCACGGAGGACCCCCCCAGACAGCAAGCCACACTGGACAGAAACACACAGGTACTCTTGGTGAGCAGTCTACATAATTGGCCAGTGCTGTAGTGGACTGAAGGACCTTCGCCCTTTGTCCAACAGCCTCGTCCTATGTCCCAAGACTGGGCTAATGCCACATGGGAGCAGCAGTAGAGCAGGGTAGCCTGTGATTCATTTCTTTTCATTTTAAAAATAGAACAAAGGTTGTGGGAGGCCCATTGAAACCAAACAGAACAAATAATCCAACTGGCTAAATCTCCTTGTGAGTCACACACAGTTAGGACTGGAGCTGGGTGGACTGGAGGGGTGTGACAGAGGCCCTGGGTGAACATCTCCAGCCTGGGCTCTTGTCTTCCTCACTCAGCTAGGCTTAAGGGTTCCTAGGCAAGCACTTCCTCCTCTGGACTTGTCTCTGAAGCTCTAAGGTACCAAGAGCCCCTGGCCCACCTGGTGTCATAACTGGAAACAATTCTGCACATATGTGGGAAGCAGACAGAGACTTGTCTGGATACAGGGCAAGCCAGCCAATGCTCCCATTTGAAAAGCCTCCTTTTTAGAGTGAAACTTTCTGAGAGATGTCTGCAGCAGCCATCTCCATTTCCTTACCTTCAACCCGCTCCTCAGAAACTGTACTTTGTCACCACTGGAGACCACTCTCATCAAGAGCACCGTGGTCCTTATCACTATATCCCCTGGATATTTTTTGGTGCCCTTCGAACCTGACCCTTGTCAGCTTTTGACATGGTGTATCCTTCTTGCAGCCTCCCTGCTCCTGGCTTCCGAAGCACAGCTCCCTTCCTCGTTTTCCTCTGGCATCGGCAGCCATGCCTTCTCAGACTTCCCCATAGACTCTCCTCTGCCTCCTGCCTCCCCTCTTCTTCTGCCAGTCCCCAAAGTATTGTTTTTCAGATTCTGTCCCGCTGCTACTACTACTACCGGCACTGCATTTTGACTTCTACAACACTAGCCATTTCTGTCTTTGTAGGCCCTTTCTTCCATAAAAACGCATTAAAAGATATAGTTTACAACTGTGTTAATATAAAAAATTAATATCATATATTAAACGTTTTATTCAAACTTGATATCTTTTTTCTCTGATTTTTAGAAGAAATTATGGGGTGCCTGGTTAGCCCTGTTGGTTGAACATCCGACTCTTAATTTTGGCTCAGGTCATGATCTCAGGTTTGTGGGATAGAGCCCCACATTGAGCTCCACACACAGTGTGGAACCTGCTTAGGATTCTCTCCCTCTTTCTCTCTGCCCCTCTGTCCTTCTCCCTCACTAGCACTCTCTCTATATATAAAATTTTTAAGAAATAAGAAAGAAATTAAAGCATTTTATGGACCCTAGGCACTGTGCCTTCTGTGTCTAATTAGTAAGTTTCCCATGAATACTATTAATACTATTGTTGGCTATGACTGAGATTTTTTCAGAGTACTTTAGTGATTATTAGCTTCTTTAATCTTCCCAATAACTCCATGAAGTAGGTACTTTCATTATTCTCATTTTACAGCTAATACTGAAGCTCAGAAAGGTTAAATGATTTGAGGCAGTAAACCCACAATCCAACTTGGCAGTCGGCCCTGGAGCTCCCTTCTATTCTTATCTCCTACATTGTTCTACTTGCAGCCTCTCCCTAGACAAACTCATCTGCTTTTATAATTTTGATGACTCTCCCTGTGATAACTCATGGGATGACCAACTACCTGTCTTGTCCAAATCTCAATCTTGTCAGATTCATGTGTTCAACTTCCTTGTTCCATCCCAGAGGCCGCGTGTCCCAAAATGAGCTTATTTCACAGCCCACAACTTGCTCCTCTTTCCATGTTTCCTGTCAGTTAACCACCATCTGCCCAACTGCCCAAGCCAAAAATCTGGATGCTCATCTATGATTTCTATCATACCCATAATCAGACACTGAGTTTTATTCTCCTGTTATTTCAATTTTAATATCTCTCAAGTTTGTCCATTGTTCCCCATCTTCCATCACCACCCCCTAATTAGCATCATCCCCTAATGGTAGGCTATGTGCATAACCTCCAACTGTATCCGTATATTCACTCTTGCCTTCTTCCAGTCCATTCACCATGATAATATTTTATTATTTTATTTTTTAACTTTATGTTTATTTATTCTGAGGGAGAGAGGGAGAGAGAGAGAGAGAGCAAGTGGGGGAAGGGCAGAGAGGGAGAGAGAGAGAGAATTTCAAGCAGGCTCTGCAGTGACAGTGCAGAGCCTGATATGGGGCTCAAACTCACACACCGTGAGACCTTGACCTGAGCCAAAATCAAGAGTTGGACGCTTAACTGACTTGAGCCACCCAGGAGACCCTTACCAGCGTAATATTTTAAAATGCAAAACTGATTATATGCAAACCTTTCCTCTTATAACCCTTCAATGTCTTCCATATGCCCTGAGAATAGGATCCAAATACCTTACCCAGACCTTCACTGCCTATCTCCTGCTGGTATTTCTACCCTCAACGTCTTTCATTTGATCAGATGTACCACCCTCTCTCTCCTCAGTAACTTTGTGCAAGTCAGCCCCTCTGGTGGAAAACTTCCTTCTCCCCCTACCTCTCTACTTCATTGTCTGATTAATTCCTACTCATCCTTCAGGTTTCAGCTTCCACACCACTCTTTCCGAAGCTTTTCCTGATTTTCCCACCTTTGAGCTGATGCCCCTTTGTGCCAATTAGGGTGCACCTGCTACAAGTAACAGGTTGTCCTAGTAGCCATGACTTAAATTAGTGAAGGGTCTCTCACAGCAAGTCTTTAGACTTGCCTCTTAGGGAGGCACTTTGGGTTGGTGCAGTCTTCTAATAGATTCTCTTTGTATCTACTGGCTGAAATTGAGCCACAAGTCTACTTCAGGCAAATTAGTGGAAAAGGAAGTGTGTTTAGATGTGCTGTCTAAATGCCACAGCAGAATTAAATGTTTCACTCAGAGGGAGCATTTGCAAAGCAAGCGTTGGCACCAAGTAGTACCAAGATCAAGAAGCATGCTGGACCCTTTGGGTCCTCTGTTTACTGTTTCTTAGTCCTGTTTTTGATGGATTGCCATCCTTCCCTGACATACTCCCACTGTCCCCCACCTTTGTTCTTTACCTTCTCTCCTGTTCCTTCTTCCAACCTTTAAATCACTTACAAAGATAAGACTTCTCTTAATATAAGGGAAGTATGGCTTTAAAGTTATTATTTATTTTAATTAGTTTAATGTTATGATTTGTTTTATTTAAGAGTATTTAATATTCATAGACAATCGAAGGCAACTGAATTTATACTGCTTGTGAGATAGGACTCTGGGTTTCCTGGCCCAGCTCTGCCACCCATGCTGCGGTCTCATGGAGTTCAGTCTCTAAAATGGGAGTGATGGGCCTTTAAAACTGTGGTCCAGGAGCCCTGGGTTCCTCAGAGGCAAGTTGGAGGTTTTTTGGTGTATATTTTTTATTTATAATACCTTTTTAAATTGAGGTATTACTGTCATATGATACTATATAGTGTCAGGTGTAAAACAGAATGATTCAAAGTTTGTATGCATCGCAGTGATCATCATGGTAAATCTACTTACCGTCTGTCACTATACAAAGTTGATACAATATAATTGACTGTATTCCCCAAACTGGATATTATATCCCCATGATTTTTTATTTTATAACTGGAAGATGGTACTTCTTGATCCTCCTTACTCATTTAGTTATTTCTGGCACCATCTCTCCTCTGGCAACCACCAATCCATTCTCTGTCTCTATGAGTCTTGGTATCATTTTTAGATTCCACATATAAATCAAAGCATACAGCATTTGTCTTGGACTTATTTCCCTTAGCATAATGCCCTCAAGATCCATCCATATTGTCACAAATGGCAGGATTTGATTCTTTTTTATGGCTGACTAGTATATCTGTGTGTGTGTGTAATTACAGCTTCTTTATCTGGTCATCCATTGATGAATACTTAGGTTGTTTCTGTACCCTGCCTATTGTAAATAATGGTGCAATGAACATATCTTTTCAAATTAGTGTTTTCATTTTCTTCAAGTAGATAACCAGTAGTGGAATTGCTGGATCATATGGTAGTTTCATTTTTAAGAGGAACCTCCATAGTGTTTTCCATAGTGGCTGCACCAATTTACATTTCCACTAACTATGCACAAGTGTTCCTTTTTTTTTTTTTTTAACCATATCCTTGCCAATACTTGTTATTTTTTGTCTTTTTGATAATAGTTATACTTCCAGGTGTACAGTGATATCTCATTCTGGTTTTGATTTATATTTCTCTGGTGCTTAGTGATGTTAAGCAGTTTTTCATATGCCTACTGGCTATCAGTATGTTTTCTTTGGAAAAATACTTATTCAGATCTTTGACCAGTTTTTTAAAAATTTTTATTTATTTTTGAGAGAGAGAGAGCGAGAACATGAGTGGGGCATGGGCAGAGAGAGAGAAGGAGACACAGAATCTGAAGCAGGCTCCAGGCTCTGAGTTATCAGCACAGAGCCCAATGCGGGGCTCAAACCCACAAACTGTGAGATCATGACCTGAAGTGTCCGCAGTCAGACACTTAACCGGGTGAGCCACCCAGGTGCCCCCCTTTGACCAGTTTCTAATGTGATTTCTTTTTTATTATTATTGAGTTATATGAGTTCTTCATGTATTTTGGATACTAATCCCTATTACATATATGATTTACAAACAACTTCTCCCCTTCAGTAGATTACATTTTTGTTTTATTGATGGTTTCCTTCACTGTGCAGTAGCTTTTTAGTTTGAAGTAGTCTCACTTGTTTACTTTTTCCCCCCACTTGTTTCCTTTTGCTTTTATTTCCCTTGCTGTTTCTCTTGCCTTTGGAATCTAATCCAAAAAATATTGCTAAAACCAATGTTAGGGATCTTACTGCCTATGTTTTCTTCTAGGAGTTTTAAATTTCAGGCCTTATATTCAAGTCTTTCATACATGTTGAGTTTAGTTTTATATATAGTGTGAGATAGTGGTCTATCTTAATTTTCACATATAGCTGTCCAGTTTTCCCAGTACCACTTATTAAAGAGAAGCCCTTTCCCCATTCTATATTCTTACCTACTTTGTCACAAATTAATTGACCATATATACATGGATTTATTTATGGGCTCTCTATTCTATTCCATTGATCTATGTGTTTATGTTTATGCCAATACCATGCTGTTCGATTATTATAGCTTTGTAGTATAGTTTGAAATCAGGTAACGTGATATCTCCTCTGTCTGTGTTCTTCTTTCTCAAGATTGTTTTTGATCTTAGGGTGCCTAGGTGGGTCAGTAAGTTAAACCTCTGACTCTTGATTTCAGTTCAGGTCATGATCTCATGGTCATGAAATTGAGCCCCGAATTGGGCTCCCTGCTGGGTATGGAGCTTTCTTAAGATTCTTTCTCTTTCTCCCCCTCTGCCCCTTTCTCCCACTCAAAAAAATTGTTTTGGTTATTTGGGGGTCTTTTGTGGCTCCCTATACATTTTAGAATTATTTGTTCTAGTTCTGTGAAAAATGCCATTGGAATTTTGATAGAGATTGCTTTGTGTAGTATGAATATTTTAACAATATTAATTCTTCTAATCCATGAGCATGGAATATCTTTCCATTTATTAGTGTCTTCTTCAATTTATTTTATCAACAACTTAAAGTTTTCAGTGTACAGATCTTTTACCTCCTCAGTTTAGTTTATTCTTCAGTATTCTTTCTGGTGTGATTATAATCTCGATTTCTCATTCTGATTGTTATTAATGTTTAAAAATACAGCATATTTTTATATTAATTTTGTACCTTGCAACTTCACTGAATTTATTTATTAGTTCTAATATTTTTTTGTGGAATCTTTAGGGATTTCAATACATAGAATCATGTCACCTGCAAACAGTGACAGTTTTACTTCTTCTTTTCCAATTTGTATGCCTTTTATTTCTTTTTTTTCTTGCCTACTTGCTCTGGCTAGGACTTCTAATACTATATTGAATAAAAGTGGGGAGGGTGGGCATCCTTGTCTTGTTCTTATATTAGAGGAAACACTTTCAGCTTCTCACCTTTGAGTTTATTAGCTGGGGGTTTGTCATATATGGCTTTTATTATGTTGACAAACCTTTCCTCTCTATCCACTTTGTTGAGAGTTTTTATCATAAATGGATGTTGAATTTTTTCTGCTTTCTGCATCTGTTGAGATGATCATGATTTTTATCTCCATTTTATTAATGAGGTATATACTGTTGATTGAGTTGTGGTTGTTGAACTATCCTTGCATTTCCTGAAATAAATCCCACTTGATTATGGTGTATGATTCTTGTAATGTATTGTTAAATTTGGTTTGATAATATTTTGTTGAGGATTTTTGTATCTGTGCTAATTATGGATATTGGCCTGTAATTTGGTGGGGGCAGGGGGTGTCCTTGTCTGTTTTTGGTATCAGGTAATACTGAACTAGTAAAATGTGTTTGGAAACATTTCCTCCTCTTTAATATTTTGGAAGCATTTGAGAAGGATAGATATTAAATCTTCTTTGAATGTTTGGTAGAATTTACCAGCTGTCTGATCTTAGACTTTTATTTGTTTGGAGGTTTTTGATTACTGATTTAATCTCCTTACTACTAATTGGTCTATTTAGATTTTTTTTTTCTGATTCAGTCTTTTGAAGATTGTAAGTTTGTCAGCAGTTTTCTATTTCTTCTAGGTTGTACAGTTGATTTGTGTATACTCATTAATAATTGTCTCTATGATCCTTTGTATATCTGTGGTATCAGTTGTAACTTCTAATTTTTACTTCTGATTTTATTTCTCTAAGCCCTATTTTTTTCCCTTGGTGACTCTAGCTAAGGGTTTGTCAATTTTATTTATCTTTCCAAAGAACCAGCTCTTTATTTCATTGATTTTTTAATCATCTTTTTAGTCTCGATTTCATTGATTTCTCCTCTGATTTTTATTTCTTCCTTTTACTAACTTGGGCTTTATTTGTATCTCTTAAAGCCAGTGTATCCCTATTGATTTTTCTGTCTGAATGATCTATCAATTGGTGTGAGAGAGGTGTCAAAGTCCCCTACTATTATTATATTCCTGTCAGTTTCTCCCTTTAGGTCTCTTAATACTTATATTTTTTGGTGCTTGTATGTTGGGTGCATATATATTTGGAAATTACAGTCTTTGCTTTAAAGTCTATTTTGTTTAATATGACTATAGCTACACTGGCTTTCTTTTCATCTCCATTTGTATGGAATTTCTTTTTTCCATCCCTTCACTTTCAGTCAGTGTGCGTCCTTAATTATGAAGTGGGTCTCTTATAGGTAGTATATAAATGTGAGTTGGTTTCTATCTATTCAGCTACTCTATGTTTTTTGATTAGAGAATTTAGTCTATTTGCATTTATTTTCATTATTGGTAAGTATTTTACTTATTGCCATTTTGTTACTTGTTCAGTGGTTGTTTTTCTAGTTCTGTGCCTTCCTTTTTTCCTTTCTTCCTTCCCTTCTGGTTTGATGACTTTTTTCTGTGTTATTTTAGATCCCTTTCTCATGTTCTTTTATATAGTTTTGCTATGTAGTTATTTTGAGGTTCACATATATCATCCTATGTATATGAGTCAATTTTAAGTGGATAGCAACTTAAATTTGAGCATGTTCTAAACTCTATGTTTTTATTACCACACCACTTCATATTTTATGTTTTTGATGACATATTTACATCTTTTTATTTTAGGTGTCTCTTAACTAATTATTGTAGTTTTAGTTAGTTTTACGTTTGTCTTTTAACCTCCATAGTAACTTTATAAGAGATTAACTCATTACCTTTACTATATATTTACCTTTTCCAGTGAAAATTTTTACTTTTGTATGTATATATGTATTAATTAGTGACATTTCTCTTCTACTTAAAGAAGTTCCTTTAACATTCCTTCTAAGACCACTTTAGGAATGATGAACTCCTTTAGCTTTAGTATGAAAAATTCTATCTCTTCTTCAGTTCCAAATGATAACCTTTAGATAGACTATTCTTGGTCGAAAGTTTTTGCCTTTCAGTACTTCGAGTATATCATGCCACTCCGTTATGGCCTGCAAAGTTTCTGCTGAGAAGTCTACTGATAGACTTATGGTGTTTATCTTGTAAATAATAGTTTGTTTTTCTCTGCCTGCTTTTAAGATTCTCTCTTTAACTTTTGACACTTTAATTATAATGTGTCTTGTTATGGATCTCTTTGAGTTTATCATATTTGGAACTCTCTAGGATTCCTGAAGCTAGGTATCTGTTTCCTTGCCTAGGTTAGGGAAGCTTTCAGTCATTATTTCTTCAAATAAGTTTTCTGCCCTTTTCTCTTTCTTTTCTCTTTCTGGGACCCCTAGAATGCAAATGTTATTCTGCGTGATGTTGTCCCATAGGTCCCTTAAGCTATCTTCATTTTTTAACATTCCTTTTTTCCTTTTGCAGCTCTGTCTGGGTGAATTTCATTACTTTGTATTCCAGCTTGCTGACTCATTCATCTGCTTTATCCAGTCTGATGTTTAACCCCTCCAGTGTATTTCTCAGTTATTATATTCTTCAGCTCTATGGATTTCTATCTGCTACTTTATTATATTTTCTATCTCTTTGTTGAAGTCCTAACTATGTAAATCCATTCCATTCCCAAGTCCGGTAAGCAGCTTTATGACCATTACCCTGAATTCTTTATCAGATAGAATCCTTATCTCCATAGCATTATGGTCTTTTTCTAAGGTTTTATCTTATTCTTTCATTTGAAACATATTTTTCTGTTGCCTCACTTTCCTTGACTCTCTGTGTTTGTTTCTATGTATTAGGCCAGACAGCTACCTCTCTCAGC
The DNA here is from genome assembly GCF_003009895.1 of Hyaena hyaena. Classification (NCBI taxonomy): domain Eukaryota; kingdom Metazoa; phylum Chordata; class Mammalia; order Carnivora; family Hyaenidae; genus Hyaena; species Hyaena hyaena. The sequence goes on from NW_024080756.1 coordinate 3,124,418, forward strand.
CTTGGAGTGCCCTTGTGCAATTGATGAAACTTCTCATCAAACTTGCTCTAGCTCTTGGTTGTTTCTTGAAACTTTGTGACTGTCTGATCAACCTGATTTATTATTGATATGTCCTTGTGGTTGAGAATGTACCAAGTCTTGTCAGTGTTCTAAGGGGAGGAATTTCATTTAGCATCAAGTTTCAGGCTAATCAAAAGTCAGACCCTCAGGCAGCAGCTTTAAAAATATGCAAATAATAGCCTTGTGGGGCCACAATCATAATCCCTGCTGCCTCCAGACCAAAAGATCTGAAGGCGTCATCTGGGTGACAGCTGCAAAGTGTGGGGCTCTAGATGTGTATATAAGCTCCTTTCTGCGAGGTCTTATTGAACTGTATCTAGGTGAAGGGGGTGCACAATGATGGTGTCTTTCTGCTTGTGTTCCCTGGGAGCACTTCTTTGGCCTCTAGATGTATGGAAAACTTGAAGCCTGTTCCTCAAGCTGAAGCTCCAGGATACGTAAATAGGCTTTTGTCACAGGAAGACAAGGTTGCCGTCTCAGTCGTCTGTCTTCAGTGCCCTGGAGTGGTGGCCTGCCAAGTACTATCTTTCTGATTCTTATATTCCCTTGGAGCTCAGGAATGTCAGCCCCCTTGGCTGCCAGGGCCAGGCAGTCAAGGAGCATCCTCTGTGTGGGTTGCACATATCCACTGGCTTTAACTAAGCAACTTGAGAGTGTAGGGGGTGGGGCACACTCTCCAGCTTGACAAAAGCAGCAAGGCTTGGCTTCAGCAAGGCAAAGGGGATAGTGCCATAGCGCATTACCGAGCTTGGCAGTGGCAGGGGAGGGGGGAGAATTTTGCATCTGAGTTCACCCGCCTGTGCTAGCAGGATAGGTAGAGAGTGCAATATTGGCATCTGCCAGTGGCATCCTCTGTCTCTGGGGAAAGGCCAACTGCCCCTGCCCCTCCGGCAGATGCTTTTAGGTTAGCAAATAAATTTCCTTCACATATGGTCTAGGTGCTTTTCAACCTGGTGTTTTTTTAACTGGGTCTTTGGGTGAAACCGCACACAATCACTTTAAAAGGGGCATCCTGGGGCTTTTTGAGCAGAGGGGGCCAACTATGTGGCCTGTACACTGCATCTCTGCCCCCTGCCTCCCAGACACAATGCTCAGCTTTGGTCTGTTGCATATTTTTGGCCACTGCATTTGATGTCATTTGATGAAAATTTTCTGAGGATAAAACAAATCTGGAAATGCCTGGGTTAGCTCATTATTGAGCAGGTAGGTCACCTGGGGGGTTGTCAGCTGGGTGCGGGAGCTGCTGGCCCTCCCCTGGGTCTGGCTGGCCAACTCTGCCTCTGACCAAGCCTCTTTCTGGCAGCCATGTCTTTCTTTAGATATGGTTTCTTTTTTAATTTTAATGTTTACTTACTTTTTAAGAAAGATAGAAAGAGAGAGCAAACAGGGGAGGGGCAGAGAGAGAGAATAAGACAGAGGGAGACACAGATTCCAAAGCAGGCTCTAAGCTCTGAGATGTCAGTACAGAGCCTTATGTGGGACTCGAACTCACAAACCATGAGATCATGACCTGAGCCTAAGTTGGATGCTTAAGGGACTGAGCCACCCAGGTGCCCCTAGATATGTCACTAGTACTGATCTAGGATCCAGTTACACTCGATAGTGGTTCTTCCTGTTCTGAGCCAGGAAACTTGAGCATGTGAGGTGCTGTTACATGAATGTTCTCTGAGGCCCTTCTTGTCATAACATTATGATCCAGGTTTGCCATCTTTATCTGCAAAGGAAAGCTCCTTTTCCTGTGACTGAGACACTGTCCTGAACACAGGTCCCCATTTTGTCTGTCACTCTCCGGGTGACCCTGGACCTCACACCACTGGCTGCTGAAGAGGGGGCCTGAAAACCTTGTTCCCTCCAATCCTCCAGGCCTCGTAGCAGTCCTTCAACAAACACTTATTTAAGGAAAACACCGATGAATGAATGAACAAATAATTCTAAAGTAAAATTGCCTATTGAGGGGCGCCTGGGTGGCTCAGTTGGTTAAGCATCCAACTTCAGCTCAGGTCATGATCTCACAGTTCGTGGGTTCGAGCCCCACATCGGGCCCCCATACTGCCAGCTCAGAGCCTGGAGCCTGTTTCGGGTTCTGTATCTCCCTCTCTCTCTGACCCTCTCCTGCTCATGCTCTCTCTCAAAAATAAATAAACATTAAAAAATGTTTAATAAATTGCCTATTGAAGAATAAATTCAAATTAAGAAACATGTAAACTTTTAAAGGATAGGAGAAGGAATAGGAAATAAGGTAAACTTAAGTTTCCATTTCCTCACCCACAAAATGAGTAAAATCCCTAATTTAAGGTTATATTATAGCTCCACCGTGATGGGGAAGTTAATCTCAAGTGTGTTGAAGGGCACTTTCCAGAATACAGAGGCTGAACATGAAAGGCTCAGTTTTTCAAAGGCAGGTAAAATATTAGTATCCAAGTAAAAGAGTTTTCAAAATAGTGGCTCAAGACTCCAGCAGGAAGCTGAAATGGAGACATTTCGCTCTTTTCTGTATACTCTCTATTTAGGAAGGATGTTTTCTCTCTCTAAGCTTTCAATGTGTTATAGGCCTGCAAACCATTCCTCCTGGGGAGAATAGGCCTTCTTCAAAATGTTCATTCTGCATGGGCTGCACATAAAAGGTTATCGTGTATTGACCTAGGATCGATAAAGAAGAATTTCTATAATGCTTTCAGCCGGATTTGTCCAGAGTGCCAGAATTCAGAAGTCAGTTCCAAAGCAACCCCAAGGTCTCCGAGCTGCTGAGGGGCCCATGCAATGCAATGATGTCCCTTGCTTTCCTGAAATCTTTTCTGGTTCTGTGGAAGCAGCTGGAAGTGCTAAAGGACCACTGGGGTCAGCTTAAACTGCAAGGCCAGGATGGCAGTTCTGTCTCCCTCCACAAACAGTTCTCAGAACTCTACGGGTAAGTGTTGCCAAAGTGGAAATTCTCATGGATGAGTGGAATCTGAAGTTTGGTAAACCCCTGGCCCTTGCTCTGAGGGAGAGATTTGCTCCATGAATTCTGGTACACCCAGCCCCCTAAGCTCTGAGGAAGCTGGGCAATGTGTCTATAAACAGTGCTTTACAGGAAAAGCCGGGTTCTACTGAATTCAGGGACAGTGCTGGGTTCCACTAAGCCACACTATACATCCTTTACACAGAGTTCTGTCCCAGGGAACTTGTGCTTCTCAAGTGTCCCCATGGTGCTGACTCTAAGCTTTTTTAGTTCATAGGATCCCGGGCAGCACTGGGTAGAGAGATGCTCTGCTGTGAACTCTTCCCTACTTTCTGCCCCATTAGACCCAAGTACTGAGTCTCTGAGAGTTTCGCCCACTGCAACATGAGGTCTCCGCTCTGCGGAATGGTGGGGTGTTCTCACACTTCAGGCTTTGGCTGGGATGACTTAGCTGGCAAGAAAGATATGTTGCCTTTGCCATGTGTCTGCTATCAAACAAGCATTTATCATCCTTGGATCTTACTGGGTGTCAGAAGGTTCTCTTTGGTGCCGTGGTACAATTTTATGAATTATCACAGTCAGCTTTCCTGGTAACTAGGGAATGAGAAAACCTGTCCATTTTCTTTAAGTTTATTCATTTATTTTTAGAGATAGAGAACACAAGTAGGGGGGAAGGGCAGAGAGGGCAGGAAAGAGAAAGAATCCCAAGCAGGCTCCATACTGTCAGTGCAGACCCCAGTGCAGAGCTTGAATTCATGGACCATGAAATCATGACCCAAGCTGAAATCAAGAGTCAGCCACTCAACTGACTGAGCCACCCAGGGGCCCCAAAACTTGTCGATATTTTGAAGAATGAAGACTGAAATTAAATGTGCCTAGTGGGAAAAGTTCACAGGATCTAATATTGACTAGGGGAGCAACAACTATAGTGAATTTAGATGTAGATATGAGTGTCTAAAATGGGTTGGGAGGTTTATACATGATGACAAGAAACAGAACATGAATGAAAATAATTGTCAGAGAATCTGAATGAGAAAAAATGTTTGCTTACTAATTTTGGTCTCTTCTTTAATAGAACTGACATCCTCTACCCCAGCATGAAAGCTATAGCTAGGCGGATGGGGAAAGAAGATGAATTTGAAGATCTTATAATAAGTAGTCAGTCTATTCTTCCCCCCAAAGGAGCTTCAGAAATTGAAATAAAAACTCAACAGGTATGCAGGAGCCATTTTGAATTTGACTTTGAAAATTTGCTTTACAGCATAATCATGTAACACTACACCCAAATGGCATTTTTTTCTAAGACATTAAGTGTAGATTGCAGGTATGTAAATCACTGAACAGGCTCGGGGGCTTGTGGGGCTTTGATTAAGCAAATAACTACCCCTAATGTTCCCATTTTGTAAGTCTGGATCTTCATATTTTGATTTTCCTCAAATTAAGGTGGACTACCACAAAAATAAATAAATAAATAAATAAGATTGTGATAGAGAACATAACCACTGACATCTTAAACATGAAACTAGGGGTGCTTGGGTAGCTCAGCTGGTTGAGCATCTGACTCTTGATCTCAGTTCAGGTCATGTTCTCACAATTCGTGAGTTCGAGCCCAGCGTGGGGCTCTGCTCTGACAGCACGGAGTCTGTTTAGGATTCTCCCTCTCACTCTCTCTTTGCCCCTCCCCCACTCGCACTGTCTCTGTCTCTCTCAAAATAAATAAACTTAAAAAAAAAAACACATAAAATTTAGCACACAATTATCTGCCCCTCCTCCCCACATACACCTATGGAAAAAGGAATATATTTAAAATAGCTCCTATGATTTTTTTTTTTTTCTGAGACTAAGACAACACAATTTATGCACTAGTCCATTTGGTATGTGTTCAATGATCTATGTGAAAGGCTGTTTTCCCAAGTGTTTGTTCACCTTTGTCCTGGGACATAGACCCGATGTAGCTGTGTTCACTGTAAGAGGCAAACAAAACCTCTAGCTGTTTGAGTGTCAATGCAGAGATTCATGTCCCCTGAACATCAAGGAGAATTCAGCTCCCCCCCCCTCCAACATACACATACCCCCGTCCCAAGCCCCATTGCTTACCCTTCTCAACCCTGGTTCTCTCTAGTACCTGGGGTCCTCTGACAGGGAGAAATGTGGACGCTACAAGCATAATGGGTAAAGTAAGGGTTCATGGTTATTGGGAAAGTTTTCTATTGTTCATGTTTAGAATCAAGTTTCAGGCCCATGGGTTTCTCTTGTAATAACAGCTCATGAAATTCCTGATCACATTTAGAGACCCCAAAACACATGAGGTCACCTCAGACATTGAGCACTTTGCAATTTAGCAGAACTTGGTAAAAAAAAAAAAGGGGGGGGGTTTAGGGTGGGGATTGTGTTTTATCTATGTGGGCCAGGAAGATAAGATGTTGGTTTCTGAAGAGGTATATCTACCCTCACAGAAGCACTTAGAAACCCAAGAAAAGAACCTTTTTGTCTTACCTGGGAGAGAGTAGGTAAGGGACAGGACCTAATCCCAGACCCTTCTGCAGGAATTTGACTTAGGAGCCTAGAGTAAAAGCTGAGTGAAGAAAGTGATGCAAACTTCTTACTCTAGCTTCAGAAGCTTCTGGAAAATCTTGAAATTCATATGATCCAGGAAGTGTTAAGAAAAGTTAAGAAAGAGAGAGCACTGGTTGTATCAGAAAAGTCCAAGGAGCATGGTACTCTCCCTACAGGTAAAGTATGTTTATTTTATTACTTTAGAAAATAGCATTTATTGTTTTTTTCCTAATTATGAAAGCAATCCATGTATCATTTTCATGGGAGAAAGGTACTACAATGTCCATACAATGATATAAAAATTACTTTTTACCACCTTGGACCAGAAAGAAGAACTGTTAACATTTTGACATATTTCCTTCCACTTAAATTTTTTTAAATAGAAAACATTTGTTAAGTTCAGTCTCAACTCTCTCGATTAACTTCTAACTAAAATAAAGTTGAAATGGGGAAAACATATAAGCTTTTCTTGAAATATATTTAAGTGCATGAATATCATAATATATATGTCAAAATCTTACAAACAAAAGGGAAGGCAATCAAAATTATTTCCTTTCATCTGAGCTCTAAAGTCAGGGCCACTTCATGGACATGTAATCAGCACACTTACACTGGACTCAGGGGTACTTGGGGTTTAATGCTTTATGGCTGCCATCTTGAAACTCTTAATTTTAACTAAGAATTTGTGTTCTGTAAGTGGAATCCACTGAGTCAATGGAGCATGCACCAAGACTTGAAGACTTGCCTTACACAGAGTCCTGCTTCTTACTGCCTCCCCACCTTGCCAGGAAGGGCTTTCAGCTGCCTACTCCTCTGCTCTCTGGTACCCTGGGCTCCCCTAATCTCCCCCTCACCATCCGCACCCAGCCATTGCTGCCGCCTTTCACTCTGGGGGTTGTGGGGGGGGGGGGAGGCCTGAGCAGGATGAGGATGGGGAAATGTATACCTAGTAGTATCTCAATGACCCAAGTCTGGCAACATCATGGTACATCTAATGGGTGACTCAGGAGGAGCAAGCCTCTTGCCTATCCTTGCCTATCCTTAGATTTGTAGAATATCCCAGGACAGAGGTTACAATACCCTAGGGATTGCCTGTCCACACTGGGCCCCTGGGAAGGAAAGATGCGTAGCTCAACTTCTCCACCCCTGGCCAGGGCATGGGGCCTCAGTTCAGTAGTTGCACAGGCACTTGTGCTCCCAGTCACAGCGTAGAGCCCCTTGGTGCCTGTAAGTATCTCACTTGCTTCACAAGAATTCCCATGCCTGGGGAGTACAACATTAAAAACAAATAAAAATACCATGACAGGTCAAGAGAGAGACTGCAAAAGAAAGAAAACACTATATTTTAGTATCTATAATGGTGTTTTTCTTCCCTCTTTTTTTTAATATATTTTTTTAGTGTTTTATTTATTTCTGAGAGAGAGGGAGACAGTGTGAGCAAGGGAGGGTCAGAGAGAGAGGGAGACACAGAATCTGAAGCAGGCTCCAGGCTCTGAGCCAGCTGTCAGCACAGAGCCCAACACGGGGCTCAAACTCATGAACTGTAAGATCATGACCTGAGCCAAAGTTGGACGCTTAACCGACTGAGCCACCCAGGCGCCCCTTCCCTCTGTTTAAACAGAGGCCTGCATTTTTATTTTGCACAGGGCACCATAGATTATGTAGCTGGTCCTGTCTGAACTGTCTACTCCTAACTCCTACTCATTCTGTAGGAAAATGCACAACCTTTGGACTATGGAAAAGTTGTTTGACTAGCAAACTAAATTAGATTTTCCCCTTGAGACAAAGTCCACAAATATTGTAATGTTAATTAATAACCTCTGTTCTCACCTAAGACATTGTTGTTTTATCAGTGCTTCAAGTAACTGAATTCTATAAATAGGGCTTTGGCAGAAGGCTGTGCAGTGAGAGGGCAAGTCACTACTCAGCTAGGGGTGTCACCAGAGAGCTGAATGTCACCAAAGAGCTGAGTATGGTTGAGCTTCATTTACAGAACATTTAACAGACACAAAGCACATGTTGTCTGTGCTGTGATGGCTGCTTCCAGGCAGCTCCCCTCTGAGTCTTGGGAAAAAATCCACAAGTGCGCAGCAGGTGCAACCATCTGCATGTTTCAGGCTGTGGTTTAATGAGACACCCAGATGAGGGGCAAGGGACAAAGCTTTTTTGCATTGCAGCTCTGCTCTGTGCTGTCCTGTGCTTGGAAAGAACCTCTGTAAGGGGCTGGTGGGAGTTAGGCGGAGGGGAGAGCTAGAGTTATTTTTGATGGTGATAAAATTGATATTATCAAAACTTACTTTGGCTAGAGTGTACCGGCCAATTCTAAACTCTTGTTCAGATTCTGTACTCATGTACGTGTAAATGCCAGTAGGGAGGGTGTTTTCCCATTGTTGATTCAATGTGGTTCCCCCAGTGCAAGTGATGGGAGTCCCCACTGGGTGCCAAGTGTTCTTCATTGTAGTCTTCTTGAGACCTCTGTGGGCTGGGAACTTTGAAAGAAGGCAATAAAACCTTGGAATCCCCACCTTCCTACTGCTTATCTCAGCAGGAAGAAGCAGCCACAGTGGATGGGGCTTCCAACATCCAACCTTCGCGGTCAAGGTTAACTTAGGGTTAGGGATTTCTACAGAGGAAGGTAGCAATGGAGATTATTGAGACCCAGGGAACATGCAAGCCTCTTGTCCTTCCCTCAGGGTCATCTCTATCCCTGTTGGACAACTCTGATGTATACATTTGTACCTGCCAGAAATTAGCCCTCTAATCCTTCTCTATCTCTTCCCTCCTTCCCACCTTGTCTTGGAGCTTAATCTTCTCATATAGCTTGTGAATGGGTTTCCAGTGAGCATCTGAAAATGCAGCAGCCACACCTGGTCCAGTGTTGGTTTGTGATAGCTGAACTAGTGCTCCCCTGGGAGCTTTAAAAAGCAGCTCCAGACATTCTCGTTCAGCCTCGGGGCTTGGCTTAGCAGAGAGATGGGTTCCACTGATTCAGAAAGGCTCTGCTGTTCCTCATATTTGGCATTTTAGCATTCAAGTCATTTTTAATTGATTTTCTCAATTTCTCTGAGCATTTATAAGGTCAGCAGTCTCCAAAGTGGAGTACATATATCCCAGGGGTGTGGGAAGAAAATATTAAAACTTCTAAGTATATTAAATCCATATGTAAGAAGTCACATGTCACACTCCACACTGAGTGTGGCCTGAAGTGGCCACTTGGAGGCAGTCCACAAGCAAGCACTAAGAAATAGTAAAGACACTTCTAGTTCTGGTACATGCTTATCTTCAGTCATAGTATGAGGTTAAAAAAGATAACCACATGTGATAAGAAGTCAGACAAAAAATGTTTAAAGGTCAAGAAAACTCTAGGAATGTAGATTGAACTCAGTTCTCATTGTTGATGAGCCTGGCCCTAAGTACATCATACTATACAGTATTAGCCAATGATAGTATTGTAGGTAGTTAGAAAAACATAAATATACATATGATAACAGTGAGTAGACAAAAATGTTTTGCTTGAGGGAAGCACAATCCAAACACTTAAGAGAGGGCGGCTGAGGCCAGCATTCCCAGCAGTGTGCTCTGGAACACCAGCTCCTCAACATGCTAGTGTAGGAGTTCTCTCATTCACCCTGCACTAAAAGACTCCAGTCTGCCCGAAGCTTCCTATTCCCTTGGTAACACAAGCCAGCAAAATAGTCACTAATCACAGTCTTTGGGTTGCCTGTGTTTACCTAGCATCATTGATCATGGTTTGCTCCAAACCTGTTTATGCCAGTTTTATTTGTCATTGTATGTGGGTAATTTGATTAAGTATTATATAAACCAATTACATGGGAGTACAAAAAGAGATCTGCTCAATAAAAACCAAGTTGATGGGTGCCTGGGTGGCTAAGTTGGTTAAGTGGCCAACTCTTGAGCTCAGCTCAGGTCATTATCGAGCCTCGTATCAGGCTGTACACTGATGGCACGGAGCCTACTTGGGATTCTGTCTCTCCTTCTCTCTGCCCCTCCCTTCTTGATCTCTCTCTCTCTCTCTCTCTCTCAATAAATAAACTTTAAAAAAAAGTTGAAATGAATAAACTGTGGTACATCCAGCCAATGGAATATTATTTAATGATAAAAGGAAATGAGCTACCAAACCATGAAAAGACATGAAAAGGCTAAATATTGCATGATTCCAACCATATGAACATTTGAGAAAAGGCAGACCTATGGAGATAGTAAAAAGATCAGTGGTTGCCAAAGGGTTAGAGAGGAGATAAGGATGAACAGGCAGAGGTTTTTAGGGCAGTGTAACTATTCTGTATGATAATATAATAGTGGATAAGTGCCAATTATACATTTGTCAAACCCATAGTTTCACCAAGATTGTGAATGTAAACTATGGACTTGGGTGATAATAACATGTCAGTGTATGCTCATCAGTTATGACCACACCGGTGTGGGATGTTGATAGCTGGGGAGGCTGTGTGTTGGAGGTGAAGGGGGCAGGGAATATATGGGAAATCTCTGTACCCATCTGCTCAATTTTTCTATGGACTTAAAACTGCCCTTAAAAAATGATACATTTGGATTTTTTTCATGGTCTCTTAATTGTTTTCTTCATAGAAAGAAAGAAACAAGTAAACAACAACAACAACAAAACACACACACACACACACACACACACACACACATTAGAGATTGTAGACCATGTACTATGTGTTATGGGTTATAGAAGAAAGATAGTACAGAACTCCAGTGAGTGGGCACATACAAAGAAAGGCCTAAGTTCTATGTTAGAAAATTGGGAAATGTTTGTATATTTTTGTATTTTTAAGTTAAATAAAATGTTTTAAAATACTACATGTCATTTTTTGAGCATTCTCTAGTTTATCAGACTTCTTTTGATGAACCAACCCTTACCCTTGATTGCATTGGATAAAAGGATTTCTTCTGTGTTTTGCAGGGGTTATAGGGGAAAGATTTTGTTTGTTTGTTGTCCAAACAAGTGTGGGAAACTTGTGGTAAATAATTTTTTTAATGTCTTTATTTTATTTTGAGAGACAGAGGTAGAGAGAGAGTGGGAGAGGAACAGAGAGAGAGGGAGACACAGAATCTGAAGCAGGTTCCAGGTTCTGAGCTGTCAGCACAGAGCCCAACGTGGGGCTCGAACCTATGGACTGTGAGATCATGACCTGAGCCGAAGTCGGATACTTAACCGACTGAGCCACCCAGGCACCCCTGTGGTAAATATTTCTTTGCTCTAGACCTCAGAGCCTTTGCTATCCTACTGTGCACTGTAAATCTCCAGAAGAGAGAGTATGAAATATTCTTTACATTTATTTGACCACAGAACCCTTTTCTCCCCTTGGGACTATTTATCATCAGCTCAAGGGACTAGCATTCTGGGGAGCAGTTTGAGAAACACAGGAGTACAAAACACATGTATGCATGTACTTGAAACAATAAGGTTTCAACCTCCCCACCTTCTAGGGGAACCCTGGTGGTCAGGAGAACAACCTTGGTTGGCAGTTGTGTGCCTTCAAGTTTCAGTTCTGCTTGGCTCAGGACCTAGGAACCACTCAGGCACAGAGGCTGGTGGTTGTGTTAGAGAAGTGAAATGCTACCAAACCAAGATACCCTTCCTAGAGGGAGGAGGCTGCATAGGAGTGGGGAGAGCATTCATAGAGGGAGAGAAGAGGAAGTGGTTTGGTCAGGAGGAAGTCAGAGTTTTCTGCAGTCAAAGGACTGAGGCACAGAATGAGAGGAAAGAACAAAACCGTAATTTAACCCCCAGTGTGCTCTCTCCTTCCCACCTCCACGCTACTGTCAAAAACTGCTTCATCTCAAAGAAGCCACGACCACACACACACTGAAAATGAGACACATTTGGAGACCACCAACTCCACTTGGCCAGGAGTTACTTCTCTTGGATGAATTCTACTCTCCTTGGCTTCTCTGACTCCTGCCTACAGATGTACTTACATGTCTGAACTTGAACTCATGAGGAAGAAGCATGTGAGAAGATTTCCAGCACTCTGGTAAAACACTTCCCCTTCAGCTGAGCCCAGAGCTAAACCCCAAACCAGCTCTGTGGGCATTTGCCAGCTGATAGTCCCCAAACCAGAAGTATGTGGCAGATGTGGTCTCTTGCCAGGCTTTTGTATAAGCCAGACACCTACCACTCAAGTACCCTGGAAAAAGTATCCAATTTTGTGTCTGAAAAATCTCTGAAACATACATGAACTTCATCTTGTCAAAGCTTAGACTTACAAAAAGTCTTAAACATCTTAAGAATTGTGAACTTCTAGGCATATTAACTCTTTTGGATTTTCCGCTTCAGCTGTGCCAGAACAATGGTGTTATGTCAACTCACCTTTATTGTCCTAAAGGAAAAGCAAAGTCAGATTTATATGTTTATGATGGAAAGTAGCCAACTGTAGAAGAATTGTGAAACCCCATTTTCAAAATCAGGACCACCCAGTAAATAGCATAATTGCAAATACCGGGGACTCCTGTGCTATCATTTCCACATTTCTGAGAAGATTGTGCTGGATGCTTCCTCTTGTGTGCACCGAGTCTCCTGTCAGAAAAATTAAAGTATCACATCTGAAATTAGAAACAGCTGGCAACAGGGAGTGGCCCTGTGTGTACTCTTGCTGATGGCCAGAACCGCCACAGCCGAAAAGGGAATGGGGCAGGTCTTGGCTTCTATCTCTGACTCCATAGGTTTCTCTTTGTTTCAAGACTCCCCTAGGGCCATGCACAAGGAAGTAGGCCCTACCCAACATAATTAAACATACACATGCGCTTTAGCTCTCCCATATGGCAGTTAAGGAGTGTTGACATATTTCCACTGCTCTAGCACCGACGTGTTATTTTTAAGTTTGATTTTTTTTAACAGCTCATCCATTCACCTGGTTCAAAACTCAAAATGATACAACAATATGCATATTTAGAGACTGAGTTGCGCCAATGATCCCCTTTTGCCACCCCAAGTAACCATTTTTATTAGTTTTTAGTATATCCTAAAGGTACTTCTTTGTGCCTATACTAATTCATTCTTTCATTCAATATCTATTTACTGAGCACCTTGTGTGTCCTACACTGCTATATTTGAGGCACCATTCGGGGGTACAACCTTACTGTCATGGAGTAAAACTCCTTACTCACAGGGAGTTTATCATCTAGAAGGCGATAGACAGATAATAAGCAACAAACATAAGAAGTAAGAAAATAACGGAGTAAGGAAGATGGTGGTATGGAGGTTTGAAGGGGGAGCATTGAAATTTTAAATAGGGCAGTCAGGATAGACTTCAGGGAGAAAGTGACATATTGAGCAAAGTTTGAAGGAGGTGAGGGAATTTTCTACGTGGGTACCTGGGGGAAGAGCATCCCAGACAGAAGAACAGCCAATCCAGAGGACTTGAGCAAAGGTGGGCCTACCATGTTTGTGGGGCAGAAAAGACCCACAGCTGGAGTGGAGAGAGAGAGGGAGAGAAGGAGGAGGGGAAGTCAGAGAGGAAGGGTGAAAAGAGAGTGGATCATGCAGTGTCTGTTCTTAGTGTTTGCTCTGAGTGTGAGGTGGTGGCTGCCCCAGATTTTGATCTGACATATTTTAGTGGAATCTCTCTGGCTTCTGTGTTGAGAATGGACTGTAAAGGAAAATGGAAGAAGGGAGAGGCTGCTTTGGAGGCCACTACAATAATCCCAGTAACGGGAGATGGTGGCTCAAACAAGGTTGGGAGCAGTGGAAGTATTAAGTGGTCAGATTCTGGGCATGTTTTTGAAGTAACTACTAATGGATTGTGTGTTGGGTGTGGGAGAAAGAGAAGTGTCCATGATAAAACTCCCAAGATTTTTGACCTGAGCAATTGGGAAAATAGAATTGCCATCAGCTGAGATGGCAAGTTAGGGAGAGAAGATTAAGAATTTAATTATGCACAAGTGATGTTTGAAATGCATTTTAGGGGCACCTGGGTGGCTCAGTTAGTTAAGCACCCAACTCAATTTTGGCTCAGGTTATGATTTCACAGTCATGAGATGGAGCCCACTTAGGATTCTCTCTCTTACTCTCACTCTGCCTCTCACTCTCTCAATCTCAAAAAAATAAATGAAAAAAAATTTAATTTATAATACATTTTTAAAAAATGAAAAGCCTTTTAGGCATCCAAGAAGAGATGCCAAGTGAGTATTATATCTAAATTTGAAGGTTGGACACTCATGTTAAGAGCTGAGTGTGGGGAGGCAAGCCTGGGTGGTTCAGTCAGTTAAACGTCTGAGTCTTGATTTTGGCTCAGGTCATAATCTCACGGTTCATGAATTTGAGCCCCACGTCAGGCTCTGCACTGATGGCATGGAGTCTGCTTGGAATTCTCTCTCCTTCTCTCTACGCCCCTCCCCCTGAGCTGGCACTCTCTCTCTCTCTCTTTCTCTGTCTCTCAAAATAAATAAATAAACTTAAAACAAAAGAGCAGGGGGTGGGGAGAGGACAAGGAGAACCAGAAAAAGGGACTTAGAAGGAGTAGACAGTGAGGTAGAGGAAAACTAGGACAGAGTGGTGTCCCAGCATCTAGTAATGAAAGTTTCTCAAGCAGGAGGAATGTGACAAATTGTGTGAAATGCTTCTGGTAGTCAAGTAAAAGCAATGTTTTTATTCATGTTGAGGTCACTGGTGTTTATAACAAAATCAGTTTCAGGGGAATGATGGAGGGGAAAGCTGGGTGAGTGGGCTTACAAAGGATTTTGAGAGAAGTCACAGAGAGCCAGGATAGGCCTTTCTTCCTGAGAGTTTTGCTGAAAAGGGAGCAAAGAAATCAAGCAATAGCTGAAAAGGGGAGTGGGGTCAAGAGAGGGATTTTTATGAGGTGGGAGAGATAATGTGAGCTATTGTGAATGATCCAAGAGGGGAGAAGTGATTTTGGAGGATGCTGGCTTTCTGGAGCAAGAACCTTGAATAGGCATGAAGGGATGCCCCCTCATTTATTAAATTTATCAAATCTTTCTTATAAAAGATAATATGTTATATTCACTTTTCCTCACCTTGCTTTTTTCACATAGAAATCTATGGTTCTCAGGATGCTTGAGTGGCTTGGTCGGTTAAGAATTCAACTTCGGCTCAGGTCATGATCTCATGTTTTGGGATTCAAACCCCACGTCAGGCTCTGTGCTGACAGCTCAGGGCCTGGAGCCTGCTTTGGATTCTGTGTCACCCACTCTCTTTGCCCTTCCCCTGCTCACGCTATGCGCCTCTCTGTCAAAAGTAAAAAATAAACATTAAAAATTTTGAAAAGAAAAAGAAAGAAATCTATGGTTCTTTTCCTATCAATACATGGAGAAGTTTCTTTTTAGAGCTGCATACTATCCCATTGGAAGGATATACCATAGTTTATGTGTTGCTTCCAAGGTTCTGCTGTCTTAAACAATGCAACTCTGAATAATTGCATATATGCCTCATCTTGTATATGTCAGCCTATTGCTGCTTCAATCCAGGAGCTAAAGTTCATAGTCTGTCTGCCCTCAACATTTCTAGTGTAGGGCTGTAAATATAATAGCTCTTCATTAATTTCTGTTAGCTGTAATAGACCAAAATAATTGTTCAGATACATTTAAGGACTTAATGAAAATAGATATCACATAGGATCAATAATAACATTTGATTGGGGATCTTTAGTTAAGATAACAGAATATTGTTCCTGGGGCTTCAGAGGTACTTTTCCAAATTTTTTCATTAGGACTTTTGTTAGAGATCTTCCTTATTCCTATGTTCTGGAGGACCCTGTGTCCCAGCCACTTCCTCCCCTCCCCCTTCCTCACCCATTAGTTTTTGTGGATTTGGAAATAACAGCTTCTTGTGTCCAGTGTAATGCCATTAATCGTCATTCGATGTTTCATGATACTAGCATTGTTATGTTTCTCCTCCTAGACCTTTGGAAGCACCATGTCATGAAAGAAAACTTTTCAGTTATCAGACCACAAATAGTTGAAAAATTTATACAGAGATTGATGGAAAATTACCAGGATAGTGGACTAGAGGTATGTACTGAATGTTAGTCACTTTGGAGTGTGTTTTTTTTTTGTAACATGAACCCAAACAAGGAACCCTTAACCCATTTCCCAATGCTTCCCTTACTCCCTTAGAATGAATATATGAACACTGAGGCTTAAAGTAGCAATCACTTGTTATCATTTTAATATTGGGAAAAGATTGATTTCTAATAAATTATGGCAGAGAAATTAGAATATGCACGTTGACTAATTTCAGGTTTGGCCAAGTTTTTAAAGTAACTTTGGAGTCTGTTGATGAATGAGTTGTTTTTAGCAACATTTCCTGTGTTGATTTTTTAATATTGAAAATTTTAAAGAGAGAAACTAAAATAGCCAATAATTCCACTACCCAGAAAACATTTTTTAAATGTATAATACAATATAAAACAATAACGACAACTCACAGAAAGGTAATATTTCCAACCCTCCTTATTCCACTATCCCCAGTTTCCTCTCCACAAAGCAAACCAGTTTCAACAATTTTTTTGGTGTTTGTATCATATTTTTGAATCCATATATTTGAATCCATAACAACTCTGTATAATATGTATTTAACAATAATATGTATTTAATACACACAATACACATACACACAGTCCTTAAAGTTTCCAAGTGTTCACTCTTGACTATTTCTAAATAGTGTTGAAAAGGCAAGATACAAGAGTGTATGTGGATATGTGGCCATAGCAGAGCTTTTAGGATCTTTAACAAATTAAGCATAAGTACATTAGGTAGATACAAATCCAGTTGCCTTTGAAATTCAACCGTTCCTTTAAAACCTGATTTAGCAAAACATACCTAATTTTTTAAAACAACATTTCCCTCAAATTTCTATTTTTCTAAGTGCTTCAAACATTCCCCACAATTTTATAATAAACACTTCAGTTTTTAATTATGAGACAGAGAATTCACTAGCTTGGTTGAGGATACATATTTTTCTGAGAGCTTAATTATTTATACATATTTCACTTAAGCTTTCAATGATACCCACGTGTGGTACTGAGTATTCTGAGAGGGTGACGTGGTTCCCTTTAGTCCCTGCAGCTCAGGAATTCTCGACCAGGGACACAGAAGTGATTAGGTCAGGGCATGCTCAGAAATATGTTTGAAGCACAAAATTTTGTGGCTCTTCTCAAAAAAAAAAAAAAAGGAAAGAAATTCTGACACATGCTTCATCATGGATGCACCTTGAAGACCTTATGCTCAGTGAAAAAAGCCAGTTACAAAAGCATAAATGCTGCACAATTCCACTTATAGGAGGCACCCACAGTAGTCAAATTCATGGAGACAGAAAGTAGAATGGTGGTTGTTAGGAGATAGAAGGAGGCCAAATGGGGATTTGGCGTTCTGTGAGTATAAGAATTTCAGTTTTGCAGGCTGAAGACAGTTCTAGAGATTGATTGTACAACAGTGTGAATGTACTTAATGCCACTGGACTTTACACTGAAAAATAGTTTAAATGGGGGTGCCTGGATGGCTCAGTTGGTTAAGCATTTGATTCTTGATTTCAGCTCAGGTCATGATGTCAGGGTTGTGAGTTCAAGCACCACACTGGGCTCCATGCTGGGCTAGGAGCCTACATACAAAAAGAAATGGATGAAACAGCAAATTTTATGTTACATATATTTTACCACAATAAAACAAACAAAAAGTTTGTAGCCCAAGATCTGCTCAGCTCCTATGTATATACTTTACTCCAACACTGAAAATGGGGTCATCTGGGAAAGAAATGGGAGTGTTAGGACAAACCCATATCAGGTATGACTGAAACTCAAGGCACACTGAATAGGTTGGTTTCTGCCTGCCAGGGTCCCGGGCTAACGAGATGTCAGGATGTTAGATCCCTCCAAATTCTATGCCAGGTGGACTTCTAGCCTCTTCTGAATCATCTGCAAAGACAGAACTCACTCTTTCCCAAACCCGCCCCCACTCCCCAGCCAATCCTGGTGGCTCATATTTCAAGCAGCTTCTACTGAGCTGGATTTGGCCTCTCACCACCTCCAGCATGGATTCTAGTTCTGTCCCTGGGACACCACAGATCAGGGTTCTGACCCCTCACAACAAGCCTTTGGATATCTAAAGGCAGGTCAGTCAGAGAAGCTCAGCTACTGCCAATGCTGGCATGTGTGAAGCGTCTGTAAAATTACGAGGGGCCTGCTCTAGTAGCACAAACCCAAACAGGTACCCCTCTGGGTGGTGGGTTACAAATCGTCACCCCTTCCTCCAGATGGGTGCAGTCCAGGCTAAGGCATGTGGAATAGGAAAGGGCGCAGATGCCACACTCCTTCCTCACCTGGGTGCTTCTGTGCAAAGTACAGACTGCACATGCACACACTGAGGACTGAGCCCAGCCTTTTCTTCTTCAGACTAAACCTCCTTCCTTTCCTTCAATCATTTTATATGAGCAGCTCTACCATCCTGCACAGTCCCCTCCAAATTCAAGATTGTCTGACCAGCAAAGAGTGCCTTTGTCCTGTGTGTCCTCCCTTTGATTAATGCTCATGAGCGTGCCGGGTGTTGGGAGCCATGTCACAGATGACTCACTAGGCTGATGGTCACCTGAAGCCCACATTGCCTTCAGGCATCCTGCTGCTGCCATATTATTAGCCTTGGTTTTGTTCAATTTGGTCCATGATGAACTTCTTGAAATCCTTAAAAATCTGGATTTTTATCATTCAGCACTCTCTCTCCTCTCCTAGGTTCGTGTCAGCCTGCCCCCAGTATCCTCATTCAAGTCATCACTAACAGTGTATGCCAGGACAGGCCTCAATCCCTGTGCTACCCACTATGGGTCCCCTTCAGGCTGGCCATGCTCTTTGGGCACAGTGTTTCAGTGGTCAGAAGCTCATCCAGTTGTACTGTCACCCAGCCTGTGTTCTCCATTGGTCCACAAGGACATCATGAGAAACCTTTTAGATGTCCTGCTGAAATCCAGATACATTGCAAGCACTATATATTTCCCGAGGGAAAGGTTAATCTGACCTGATTTTCCCTGAATCCATATTAGCCTCTAGTGATCTTTGCTTTCTTCCCCAAATTCTAGAAAAATAGCCTTTCACAATCAGTTCTAACATCTTGCTCAAATGGCATACCACACACTGACCTGAAGTTAGAGACTGACCCTTATGGCAAATCAGAACTATCTGAACTATAGAACTATAGAACTATCAGTCTATTGTGTGAATTCCAGAACCATCTCCATATGTCAAATGTCATTCACTCGTTTAGCAAGTGTTTATAGATCTCCCATTTTTTTCTAGGCACTTTGTTAAATTAAAGGCAAAATGTAGAGTTCTTGCCCTCAGAGAACGTATGGAACCAGGTGACCCAGGAGTGTCAGGAAAAGGCACTTCACGTTAAATGCTTTGAAAGAGGCATACATGGGGGATACAACCCAGTTAGCAGGTAGGGAAGAAATAGGGAAGACTTCTTGGAGGAGGTGTTGTTTGGGCCAAGTCTTAAAGCACAAATAGGAGTTGGCCAGATGAAGAGGGGCTGAGGAGGGAAGGCAGAGCAATCTAAGAAGGGAGTATAGCAGAGTTTAGGAGGACGTTGAAAAGGTGGACAAAGCCAGTTGCTGAATGACCTTGTAGACAGTTCTTAAGAGTTTGGATTTTTTTTTTTTAAATATTTTTTTACTTATTTCTAGGACAGAGAGAGAGAGAGACAGCGTGAACAGGGGAGGGTCAGAGAGAGAGGGAGTCACAGACTCTGAAATAGGCTCCAGGCTCTGAGCTGGCAGCACAGAGCCCGACGCGGGGCTCGAACCCACGAACCGCGAGATCATGACCTAAGCGAAAGTCGGACGCCCAACCGACTAAGCCACCCAGGCGCCCCTTAAGAGTTTGGATTTTATCCTTGAGTCAGTGGGAAGTCATTGAAGCACCTTGTCAGCAGAGGTGGGTTTTAGAAACATCATCCAAACACCCTGTATGTGCCTGATAGATACTGGACGAATTACGAGGGGCTGCAAGATTAAGCAAACCACAGAAGCACAATTTGCTTCCAACAGAGCCAGACTTTGCCGTAACAAGGCCTGGTGCCTGCCATGCTTCACCCCAGGATGGCTGTCTAGATCAATCTATCGGGCACTCTGGTGCTTTTCCAGCCAGTGCCATTCATCATAGTTCAGATTTAACTGTTGGTGAAGGCATCAGCCCACAGGAGGACATGGTCTTCACTCTGTAGTTTTAATGGAAGCCAGGAGCCTGCCTTGAAGGGGAAGCTGACAGATGAACCCACTTCATGCTGCAATTTGGCACAGAGCTGGCATTTAGTGACCTAGGAAGGCAAGGGTGGGCTGCAGAACAGCTTAAGAAACAAATTGCTCTGGGGGCAACTGGGTGGCTCAGTAGTTTGAGTGTCCAACTTCAGCTCAAGTCACGACCTGGCAGTTGGTGGGTTTGAGCCCCACATAGGGTTCTCTGCTGTCAGCACAGAGGCCACTTCAGATTCTCTGTCCCCCTCTCTCTGCCCCTCCCCCACTTATTCTCTCTCTCTCTCTCTTTCTCCCCCCAAAATAAATAAACATTAAAAAAAGAAACAACTTGCTCTGAGAGCTCATAGAAAAATTATGTCAATAGAAGCCACACAGGCTGTAGTCCCACAACAGATGCTCTTCAGGCCGCTCCAAAGGCTGCCTCTGGAAGGCTGAGTAAGTCTGCAGAGCCAAGGTTCACCTGGAGAGAGGGACTCATAGGAGCTTGAGAGTCTCCTGCAACTCTCTGTCACCTGTCAGTAACAGCTTCCTGTCTGCTTCATCTCAGATGTGCTCCCCACTGCATGTCCCCACCGCAAATGCTCTTCCCGGGGCCCTTATCCCCTCTCGTTGCCTTCACACTCACTTTCTATGCATCATCCCCTTAAGTTGATCTTTCAGCTGAAAAGCCTGAGCAGAGCCACTGAGGGAAGGAATCAACACAATTTCTCTGGTCTCCAGGGATGCCCAAAGAGGGTCCTGGCCATTCCTACCTCTGTGGTGTAACACAGACTCACCCAGAGGTACCTCACCCTTACTAGATAAAATATCACACTGGCTAAGAGGGGATGGTAGAAGGCCATTGTGGCTCAAGCCTGCATTTCTGTTTGTTTGGGATCCTGTATCTACTACGGTGGCTATTGTGACCTTAGCTTGAGAAGTGTTTGCCCTGCTATAAAGCCGTTGGAGGCCTGGCTGGCACACTCGGATCCAGACACTGCTGTCCAGGACAGTGAAGGGTGCATCACTGTGGTTGATTCCAAGCACTGGGCCCAGGCCACTTGGAAGTGGTCACCAGCTTTGATGGCCTTGAATGTAGTTCCACAATATCTCAACATTTTGGGCTTTCATCATACTCTGTCTGGGAAGTATTTCCTTTGTCATTACTAATTTTGCATAGCCTTGACCCTTTCACTGTAAAGAAGTCAAGGGCCATCAAATCTTGATTCACCTTGCCTTCCCTTGGTGTCAGAAGCTAAATCTGACTGTCTTACTGCTCACTTTTCAGAACAGGATGGATTGCCCAAAATCCTGCTCCACTAAAAGGGGCCCCTTGAAGAGGCCCCAGAGGATGAGGGAGGGAGGCTGCATGTCCTCTGACTGCCTGGCCCTGCTCATGAAACCTCACATGAGGAGAGGTGTTCATCCACTGTTTTCCATTCCATGTCTTCAGTGCAGCCTGCCAAGCTGCTGGGGAGGAGGATCTTTAAAAATGCTTTACTCTCTTTTCATTAGATTATACATTTTGTTTACAAGTATATTTTTATATATAATTATCTTCATTATATATACATGTTATAATTATTATAGAATAGAGAAATATGATGTATTCGAAAATACACTCATTAGCTTGCCCTCATTGATAACTACTATTATTATTTTGGCACATTTCCTTCCAAACTTCATTTACAATTTCTTTTATTCATCAGCTGTCTTTAAACCAAGTTAGATTATTCTATTTGCCCTTTTATTGTAGTGTACTTCTTTTTCCACTTGAGTACATGTTATCAACATGTTTCCCTGTCAATAAACTTATGTCCACAGTATAATTTTCAGTGACTGTTTGGTATTTCCTTGTACAGATGGATGACAAAGATTCAACCTGTTTCCCTTTATTAGGCACTTTCTTTTCTTTTCTTTTTTTTTTTTTAACAAATAGTTTATTGTATTAGACACTTTAGATTGTTGCCATTTCCCTTTTCTGTTAGAAAGATCAAAGACATCTGTTTACATATATTTTTGTGTATCACTTTTATTATCCTCTAGAGATAAAGTTCTAGAAGAGGAATCACTGAGCCAAAGGGCATGAATATTTTAAAATCTTTTCACAGATACAGCTAGCCTGCCCTCCAAAATGCCACACTGGTTTCCCTTGCCATCATCAGTGGTGAGCGAGCCATTTCCCTCCGTCATTACTGCATTTTATCACTATTGGCAACCTCTGCTAGTTTGCCTCAATAACTTGCCTTGGCAATGCCTGACTGGGCTTTCTCTGGAGGTCAGTGCAGGCACTGAGGTTGCACTTATAGGACAGTGAACTGGGCCTCACTGGGACAATCAAGTCGGAGCCCCAGGACCCACCCCAGAAGGACAGCCTAGCTTCTGTGGCAGACTGCCACTGAGCCTGGAGCCCTTGTGACCCTGGAAGTGTCACAGATAAAGCTCATGTAAGCATAAAGGCTGGGTCTTGGATTGGACCCCATAAGACCCCCAGATACACACACAGACACACTCACTGATACAAAGGGATACACACAGACATATACAGACATTCGCAGAGGTATACATGGAGAGTCATAGACACACAAATACATATACACTAATGGATACAGACATAGACACACAGACTTATCCAAAAATGCACACAGATGCACCCACTGATACAGACACCTAGAGACACACACAAACACTCACATGGACTTGCAGGCTCTAGTCAGGTAGATCTGTCCTATCTTCTACATATTGGCTCCCATTTCTCTCCACAGCCTACATATAACCTTGTCTTGGAGGGGTGGGCTTTTCCTCTGTTCCTTAATGGCTACCTCTTCAAAAGGGTGCCCAGTCTCTTAGAGAAAGGGGAAGGAATGGGACTGCCAAGAGAATGAGCAGGATGGCCCTTCAACCAGAGTAAGAGGGGTCCCTGCTGGATGCTCATTCTTCAGAGAGCTTCTCTGGTTCTTCTCCAGTTTCACTCTTCCTCACATGCCCACTCAGATCCCTTCTAGACCACACTTCAGGTACCTGGGACCCCAGAATTCTCCCTGAAAAGTCCCCAGATTCTTCCCCCCAGAGGGAGGGTGAACCTTACTGCCAGCGTGCATACTTTGGCCTAAGGAGTGGTCAAGGGCGGCTGTGTAGGGCCGTAGACAGTAGACTGTCCGTATACATGCATGTGAGGGCCCTCCACAGTATGATGTGAGGCCAGAAGTGGGAAGAGAAGGGCATCATGCTGTAAACCATAGGTTGGTGACCAGCTCACTTCACATCACATTTCAGCATACAACCCAGAGTTGTCCAAGAATGATAAATTCAAGCCTGGCCTTCCAAGTTATTTTGAAGATCAATTTTTCAAAGTAGGAGACTTAATAGTTTGTTAGTTTATTTCCAGTCTCTAAATAACTAGAATACTTAGGTATGTGGCAGGTAGGCCTCCGTTTGTACTTTTTTTTTTTTTTCATTTTTTTAAAATAACATTTTTTTTTTTACAAATAGTTTATTGTCAAATTAGTTTCCACATAACACTCAGTGCTCATCCCCAAAGTGCCCTCCTCCATGCCCAT